>NC_056530.1:31096813-31152420 GCF_019175285.1 Sceloporus undulatus
ATTATTATTATTATTATTATTATTATTATTATTATTATTATTATTATTATTAAATTAATAAATTATTTTAAAGTTTCAACCAAAGCAAGAGGATATCATAAGATATCAATTTGCAATCGAAGGCACATTCTCTCATCTCTTTCAGTCCGTCTTGATAAACGATAAAAGACGGAGAAGTCGGGTGCAATAAATAGAGCCATTATAAAAACACATTTAAAAGTCCTGCGAAATATGGGTTCTAATAGTATTTTTTGTCTCCATTGAATGCATCTTAAACAAGACTTGGATGTGTATTTCTCAAGCTTTCCAAAAGAAGAGACATTGTTTAAATGGAGAGGCGGAAATAACATTAACAACCGAGTACAAAGCGTTTTTATATTTTCTCTATGGAATAATAGCTGTAAAGGATCCGGAGTCACTCCAAATTAATTTCTCTAATGAGAACCCATGAGAACCCATACGTCAGTTTTCCCATTTGAAACCATGTTTGCATGTTCACAAATCCGTATGCATGCTTTCTCTCTTTGCGTTCCCACCTCTTCCTCCATTTTCCTTCCTTCCTTCCTTCCTTCTTTTTGCAGAGGAGAAAAATCCAGTGTCTTCTTTGTGTCCCAAAAATGCGTTGCAATCTGCGCATGATGCGCATCCCATTCATATTGGGTTGCTTTTAATGCCCATCAAAAGTTGCTCATGGAAAGGAAGACACTGGGTTTTTCTCCTCTGCAAAAAGAAGGAATGAAGGAAGGAAAATGGAGGAAGAGGAGGAGAGAACGCAAAGAATGAAAGCATGCATACACATTTGTGAACACGCAAAAACACACATGCACAATGACACAACAATTGCTTTTGATGCCTATCAAAGTTTGCTCTTGGAAGGGAAGCCACTGGATTTTTCTCCTCTGAAAAAAGGAAGGAAGGAAGGAAGGGGAGAAGAAGAGAACACAAAGACTGAAAGCATGCATTCTCACATCCGCACACTTGTGCACACAGACACAAATGGTATTCGCAACAATTGCTTTTATCAGTTTGCTCTTGGAAAGTGGGAACACCCAGTACTGAATTTTTCTCCTCTGCAAAGAAAGGAATGAAGGAGTGGAGGGTGTGGAAGAGAAGAGAAAGCAAGAAATAAGTGCACACTTGCCGACACATGCATGCAAACGGCATTCACAACAATTGCTTTGAACGCCTATCACTTCTTTCTTGGAAGATGACAAATGCAAACATTAGAATGAATGAACGAATGAATGAAAAAAGGTAGGAAGAAAAGTGGAGGAGAGGAGGATGAAGAGGAGAGAAAGCATGCATGCACACATTTGCACACTTGCACATGATCGCACAAACACACAAATGGGGGGCCTCCCCGGTCTCTTTCTACTTTGCCGCGTGAATTAACTAACTTTGTTTTCCCTCTTTAATAGCCAGGGTCCTCCCATCCCTCTCTTTCTTTATCCTTTTTTCCAAATCTATCTTTTCCTCCTCTGCCTCCATTTGAGGAGAACTGAGGCATGAGGAAAACCTGGGAATAATGAGCCCTAATTAGCCCCTGCCAGCTTTCATCCAAAAGAAAGAAAGAAAGAAAGAAAGACCCAAACTCCCTCTTCAATTAGATTGAAATAAAACGAAAGAAGGGGGGAAAGGAGGAGAGGGAGGGGAGGCTTGGAAAGGAGAGGCTGGAAAAAAGGGTGTGTGCAACTTGTGCGGTTTGTGCAGCCACGCTTGTGCGCAAAGGCGGGCAATGCTGTCGGTCGACGCAGGACGGATGTGCCGCTTTCTCCCCATAGAAATATAATGCAACAGAAGCCTTAGATTCGTAGTTTTACAAGGTCTTTAAGCCTTCTCTGGGTGCATCTGCACCATAGAAATGTAATGTACTTTTGGGTGCATCTGCAATATAGAAATATAATGCAACAGAAGCCTTGGATTTGTAATTTTACAAGGTCCTTAGCCTTCTCTTGGTGCATCTGCACTGTAGAAATATAGTGCACTTTTGACATTGCTTTAATGCCTTGGCTCCATCCTACAGAAGCCTTGGACTCATAATTTTACAATATCTTTAAGCCATCTCTGGGTGCATCTGCACTGTAGAAATATAACGCGACAGAAGCCTTGGATTCATAGTTTTACAAGGTCTTTAAGCCGTCTCTGGGTGCATCGACACCAGAGAAATATAATGCTACAAAAGCCTTGGATTCATAGTTTTATAAGGTCCTTAACCTTCTCTGGGTGCATCTACACCGAAGAAATATAATGCAGTTTGGCACCACTTTAACTGCCATGGTTCCAAGCCTGGGATTTATAGTTTGGCACTCTTTGGCTGAGAAGGCTAAATTAAAGTGGTATCAAAGTGTATTGTTTCTACGGTGTAGATGCATCTCGGGTTCAGAAAAGGAAGCCAGTCCACAGCGGGTGAAAGGAAGAGGCCAAGGACTGGGTTTAGGTTCAAGTAGATCGGCTAAATCCATACATCCTACATTGATCAAACTCCCATTGATCCAACAGACCTTTCTGCTTATGGAAGTCGTGACACAGGGATCAAAAAATCATAGAAGAGTTGGAAGAGACCGCAAGGCCCCTGATCCAGTCCAACCCCATTCTGCCATGCAGGAAATCTCAATCATGTAACCACCCTGCAAACGTCCTTCTTCATAATATTTCCGCTTTCCGTTCCAAAAAGGAAGGTTGCTTCCCAATATCTTCCCTCTGCAAAGCCTCCCTGCAGGTCTTCCCAATTGACCCCTGATCCCTCTTTCCTCCATGACCATGATCTTGAGGGTCTTGGAGGTTTGACGGATGGAGGAAAAAGACCCGTGATATACGACATCCTCCTTGAATAGGAGGCAAGTCATGGAGAAGGAAGAGGAGGAGGAGGAGGTCAAGCGGAGGCGGGGAAGGGCTGTGGATGGGTGGGATCTGAACCCGGAGGCCGCAAAAGCCTGGGCCAGAGAGATGTGTCCAAGCATACCAAGACCATTCTGCAGATTCTGTGATCGATGGGTGCACCATTGTTACACTGACAATCAATTACGTTGACCTTTGCTCGCTACAACTTGCATGCGCTCTCTGTGCAAGTCTGTAGTAACAAGGTGGGTCACAAGGGGACTGCAAGAAGTGTGGGAGACAACCTAAAAAAGGGGTGACCCCACTGCTCCCTGAATATTCGCCGTCCGGCAAAAATGGACTACGGCCTTTGCCTGCGTCCCTTTAAAATGTCCGACACTCTTCTGAAGGTTGCGGAGTCTCCTTCTTTGAAGGTTTTTAAACAGGGGCTGGATGGCCATCCATCCCAAGGAGCATTTTGGTTGTATCATCTTGTGTGACCAAAATGGTTTGGATTGGATGACCTTTGGGAAATCCTTTCCCACTCTATGATTCTATGCAAAGGCTAGGGTCCAGTTTTGGGCACCACAATTCAAAAAGGATGCGGACAAGTTGAACATAAGCCAACAGTGCGATGCGGCAGCTAAAAAGGCCAATGCGATTCTAGGCTGCGTCAACTGAAGTATAGTGTCCAGATCAAGGGAGATCATAGTGGTACTCTGTTCTGCTTTGGTCACTTGGAAAAATACTGTGTCCGGTTCTGGGCAACACAATTCAAAAAAGGATGTTGAGAAGCTGGATAGTGTCCAGAGGAAAGCGACCAGAATGGTGAAGGGTCTGGAAACCATGCTTTATCAGGAGAGACTTAGGGAGGTATGGGTTTGTTTAGCCTGGAAAAGAGATGGTCAAGAGGTGACATGATAGGCTTTGTAAAAGATATTTGAAGGAATGTCGTGTTGAGGATGGAGGAAGCTTGTTTTCTGCTGCCCCAGAGAATAGGACGCAATGGAACAATGGTGCAAGGTCTTCATCTCTGAGAATGGAAAGAACTTGAAATCTGCGGGGCTGGTTTTTAACAGAAATGTCACCAAAAGCAAAAGGTCCCAATCTTTGCACGCTTTCAGCCTCCCTCTCCAGGAGAGCGCTATCAAATCATGCCGCAAGAGTTCCCCAAAGGAAGTCAAAGCTGTTAAGAAACCCATTGGCAAAAAGGAGAAAGAGGCTGTGTTTGCGCAGTGCCGCCGTCTCTTTTCTCATTTGGTCCCTACTTCTTTCTATCTTTCTTTCTAGTCTGCCAGGCTAGTCACGAAGCGTCCTGTGTGAAGGGTTAAGGGTCTAAACGGAGGAGAAGGAGAGGAAGAAGAAAAGAGAGAGAAAGTGGGAATTGGAGAGGATGGAGAGGGAGCGAAACCCAAACCGTGCCGTTTTAATTACATTGCCCTAAAACGCTCTTTCGGGGGGGTCTGCGCCGGGCGACGCATTCTCATGGTAATGGCGGCGACGTCTGTATAGACCCTCCTTTCTCTCGTCTAAGATGGCTCTATCAAAGGCACCCCTGGGAAACCCTTCACCTTTGACCTCCGGGGTCACGGCCGACACAGTCGCTCTATAGTTTGCCTTACTGTAAAGCTGCCGGGTCCGTTTTCATCCTCAAAAAACAGCCCCGTTTTTTAAACATCTGATTCGTACATCCTCAATCGTTGCCCACTTTGGAGGGCATTAATGCGATATCAGATTCCTTCAGGTTTTGTTGGGTTTGTGTGCGTTGTTTTTCAAAGGCTTTCTTTTCACCGCTATCCATGCTTTGGAGAAACACGCACCCGGCTCTCCACTTTCCTCCGAACGTGTTGTTTCTCATGCGTTCGAACCAGCCAAGTATCCTGCTCTTCCAAGCGTGACTCAGATTTTCCTTGCCCCGAGGCGGCGGGTTCCTAATTTTAGCCTCCCGATTGCCCACCCGGCAAGGCTGGCGCTGGTGAAGGAACAGGTGGCGGGCGCCGCTGATGGAAAACGGTTGTTGGCGTCACAACTCCCTTCTGCTCACAAGTGGATGCAAAACGCCAAAATTTCTGGTTTTTTGGTCCATAACAGTCATAAGGCAAAGTCCCAATTTATCCATCCTTCTCCCACTTTCCTCCTTTGCAATAACTTTATTTCAGTTGCTGCAAATTCGGTTCAAATTGCAAAGAGAGTTTGCGCTCAATGAAAGATGGAGAGCATGAGGCGGATTGGTTAAAACTGAGAATGTTAATTTAATTTAATTTTAATTTTAAAATATGGACTTGAGAGCAAAGGTTGCTATTTCAGATCAAGTCTTCTGCTCTGGAATATAAATGACTCTGGAATTTGTTCCGGATTTAAGTTATTATCCAAAACAAAAGGAAACTATACAAGGCAGTTGGAGATGGTAAAAGGACAATATATAGATAATAATCCACGAGGGATAGGGACGTAAGGTTTGAACATCCACTGGATGTAATGTTTAATTCAGTTTAACCAATAGAAATGGGACGTGTAGCTTCCTTTGTTCAAAGTGCTACAAAAACTTGGTCCGCTTGGTTAGAATCGGGGTCCCAATAACTTGGATGAATTTCCTACCGGGAACAACGCTGAGGTTCCTTTCCAGTTGAGCTCCTGGTGTCCTTGCTAAATTTCTGGTTAAATTTCTGGTTTTGAAATAATCTATAATTGATAACAAGGGGAGGGTAGGAAGGCAAAAGCATAACAGTCATAAGGTTAGGCGAGGTCCCAGTTTCTCCGTCCTTCTCTCTTACTTCAGTCCCTGCAAATGTGGTTCAAGTTGCAAAGTGAGTCTGCGGCGCACTCAATGAAGGATGGAGAGTGGAGGGGAGGAAGGCCAGAGAGTGTGGTCCAGAGACTGACCAGGCCAAGACTGTCTACCTAATCCTCTCCATTGTGATGCTTCTTGGTGAAGTCATCAGTTGGAGTTTTGCAGATTAAAGTGATGATTTCCTTGGACAGAAGACCAGGGGAAAGGCCCAAGCAATGCCTTGCCATAGGCAAAGGGGGAGGATGCCACCATCCCTGAGGAAAAGTCCCAAGAGCAGCCATTCCTAAGCCCCAAGAGCGGCCAAGTCGCAGGAGGAGAGGCGAGAAGAACAAGAATAAGAAAAGTCTTTATGGGAACATCCACCTCCTTCCGGTCTCCTGAGTCTGCCATCTTCTAGCCAAGGAAGGCGCACCGCCATGCCTAAGGAAAACGCCCTGGCCGTCGGTATCGACCTGGGCACCACCTACTCCTGCGTGGCCGTCTGCCACCATGACAAAGTCGAAATCATCGCCAACGACCAAGGCAACCGGACCACCCCCAGCTATGTTGCCTTCACCAACAGAGAGCATCTCGTGGGGGACCCCGCCAAGAGCCAGGCGTCTCTCAACCCCCAGAACACCATCTTCGATGCGAAGAGGCTGATCGGCCGGAAGTACCAGGATGCTGCCGTCCAAGAAGATATGAAGCACTGGCCCTTCACCGTGGTCAGCCACGAGGACAAGCTCAAGATCCAAGTGGTCCACAAAGGAAAAGTAAGGTCCTTTTACCCGGAGGAGATCTCAGCCATGGTCTTGGCCAGGATGAAGCAAATAGCGGAGGCTTACCTGGGCTGCTCTGTCTCCCAAGCCATCGTCACGGTCCCAGCCTACTTCAACGATGCCCAGCGCCAGGCCACCATCGATGCAGGCGCCATTGCAGGGCTCCACATCCTGAAGATCCTCAACGAACCCACTGCCGCCGCCATCGCCTATGGACTGGACCTCAGGAACCAGGATGGGGGGACCCGGAATATCCTCATTTTCGACCTGGGAGGTGGCACCTTTGATGTCTCCATCCTCTCTGCCGAAGACAGCATTTTTGAAGTGAAGGCCACGGCTGGCAACACTCACCTGGGCGGGCAGGATTTTGACAAGAGGTTGGTGGCTTACCTGGCCGACGAGTTCAAGAAGAAGCACAAGAGAGACCTGCACCAGGACAAGAAGGCCATGCAGCGGCTGAAGACGGCCGCCGAGAGGGCCAAGTGCATCCTTAGCTCTTGCACCAGCGCCAGCATCTCTGTGGATTCCCTTTACCATGGGATAGACTTCCACACGACCGTCACCCGGGCGCGTTTTGAGGACCTTTGTTCGGACCTCTTCCGGGCCACCCTGAAACCCCTGGAGAGGGCCTTGAAAGACGCCCGAATGAATAAAGGCGAAATCATGGACATTGTATTGGTCGGAGGCTCCACTCGGATACCCAAGATCCAAAAACTTCTGAAGGAATACTTCAACGGAAAGGAGCTGTGCAAAGGCATCAACCCCGATGAGGCGGTGGCCTATGGGGCGGCCATCCAGGCTGCCATCTTGACCGGCAACCGGACACCAAAGATGCAGAACCTGTTCCTCCTAGACGTCACCCCCCTATCTTTGGGAATCAACACTCAAGGCGGGGTGATGGCCACCATCATCAAACGCAACTCCCCCGTCCCGACGAAGGAGACGATGGAGTTCACCACCACTGAAGACGACCAAGACACCATCTTGTTCATGGTCTACGAGGGAGAGAGGGCTCTGACCAAACACAACCACCTCCTGGGCACCTTCACCTTGAATGGGATCCCACTGGCACCTTGCGGGGTCCCGGTAGTCACCGTCACCTTCTCCATTGACGAGAACAACATCCTGACCGTCTCCGCCAAGGATGTCGAGACAGGAAACACCAGCCATCTCACCATTTCCGACACCCGAGGGCGCCTGGGCAAAGAGGAGATCGAGAAGATCGTCCAGGCGGCGGAGGAGTTCAGGATGAACGACCAAACCCAGCAGGAGAAGATCGAAGCCATGAACTCCTTGGAGTCCTGCACCTTGGAGCTGAAGCGGGTGGCGGAGGAGCAAGTCCTGGACATCCAAGCCAAGCGGAGGATGCTGGAGATGTGTGAAAGCGCCTCCTCCTGGCTGGAAGGGAACCCACTGGCGGAGAAGGAGGAGTGTGAGCAGCGGCAGAAGGACCTGGAGCAAGCCTGGGACTCCATATGCGGCTCCATCGCCCAAAGCGAGAACGCGGAAGGAGCGATGCTGGCGGAAGACCAAGAGGACCACACTGCGGGAGCGGATGGAGCCAAGGTAGAGACTCAAGCTGAGAATGAGATGCAATAAAACCACTGGACTGCTAGAATGCATTGTACCACCTATGGGGCTCATTAAAAGTATAGGTTAAAAATATATGCTCTGGGTCTCTCATTTAAAAAAGAAAATATACTTGAGCCTGGAGGCTGTGTTTAGACCAAGGCACATTTACTTGCACTTCCTTCAATGAGATATATGCCATCCATGCCCCTCCATGGTCTACATTGCACAATCTATAAGCAAGATAATTAATGCCCACAAATCTGACATTAGAAATGGCAATACCCCAAAAACATTTGGGGAATATTTCAGCCTTCCTGGACACAGAGTAAGCAATTTACAGGTTGCAGATATAGGTTGTATCTTTCATGCAGTGAGATGTAAAAATAGTGGATCCTCCACATTCGCTGGAGTTAGAAGCACAGAAAGGGGAAAAACCTCAAATAAAAAAACCCACTGGTTTTTAACCTAAGAAAACACCTGTCTAGGAATCTCTAGGTCCTCCAAAACAAAACTATGGTCAACATCCACCGGAAGCTGACCACAGAATTGTGCCGGAGGACCTACAAATGCCTAGAGGAGCTTTTTCTCTAGGAACTTCTAGGTTCTCCAGCACAACTCTATGGTCAACTTCCAACATAATTGTGCTGGAGGACCTAAAAGTTCCTAGAGAGAACATATTAATCATAGCCGCAAATAAAGCCACGAAACAAGCCACAAATGTGTGTGTATGTGTGTCTATGAACCAAAATAATATGCTACTCAGGAAGAGGGGGGCCATTTATTGACCCAGACGGCCCATGGAAAGGAAATGGCACTTGCCAACTTCCAAAATGTGGTGCCAGCAGAGAAGCGACTTGTTCACTGGACCCACCATCCATTGGGCCTTGCCTAGACTTCTCCCCAGATGTCCACCCAATGTCCACTTTGCAAAGCCACTCCTGAAGACCTCAATAACTGATCAGGATGAGCAACCCTGGAGGAAACCATGAGGCTTTCCCCAGAGGACTTGCATTGTGACATCAGCCATGATGGACCACCGTTTGCTCCCTGGGAGAAGCAGAGAGACATCCCCTTCAAAGCCAAAGGATAGCTGCCCCTCCCCAGGCTTGCCAATTTACCATCTTTGGCAAAGGGATTTGGGGGGCCTGGGGGTAGAACAACGGCAACAACCACATACCCACACACACTACGCACCCTCTCTGATGGGAGCCGATGCCAGCCACGAGAAAGCCCAGGACCCCACCATTGGTGGCTCCCCACCTCACCCCCATTCCACCTCGGTGGCCAGAACCCAACCCAAGGGCCCGGCCGTGGGGATTGACCTGGGCACCACGTACTCCTGTGTGGCAGTCTGCCGGAATGGGGCAGTGGACCTCATTGCCAATGGACACAGCAGCCGGACCACCCCCAGCTGCGTGGCCTTCACCCATCGAGAGCGGCTGGTAGGAGAACCGGGGGAGACCCAGGCAGGCCTCGACCCAGAGAACACAGTCTTCTGCATCAAGCGGCTGATCGGCCGCAGGTACAATGACCCATCCATACAGCTGGACCTGAAGAATTTCCCTTTCCGAGTCATTGAGAGCAGCTACGGTGGGAAAGTCAAAGTTCAAGTGGTGGACAGAGGGCTGGAGAAGTCCTTCTACCCCGAGGAGATCTTGGCCATGGTCATCTCCCGACTGAAGCAGCTGGCCGGAGCCTACCTGGGCCGCCCAGTCACTCAGGCCGTCATCACTGTCCCAGCCTACTTCGACGATGCCCAGCGCCAGGCCACCGTAGACGCTGGAGCCATCGCAGGACTCAAGGTCTTGAGGCTGATCAACGAACCTGCAGCGGCCGCCATCGCTTACGGGCTGAACAACAGCATCAAGCAGGCAGAGAAGAGAAGCATCCTCGTCTTCGATTTGGGTGGAGGGACCTTCGACGTCTCCGTCCTCACGGCCCAAGACGGTGTCTTCAAAGTGGTGGCCGCGACCGGGGACACCCACTTGGGCGGCGAGGATTTCGACCGACGGTTGGTCAACCATCTTGCCCAGGAGTTCCAGAAGCAACACAAGGAGGACCTCAGCCAGAGCAGGAAGGCCATGCAGAGGCTGAAGGCGGTGTGCGAGAAGGCCAAGCGGACACTGAGCTCCCATGTCACCGCCGTTGTCGCTGTGGACTCCCTCTACAAGGGGATAGACTTCCACGCAACTGTCACCAGGGCCACCTTTGAAGACCTGTGCTCCGACCTCTTCCAGGCCACCTTGCTCCACGTGGAGAGAGCCCTGGACGATGCGAGGCTGAAAAAGGCCCAAGTGGACGAGGTCCTGCTTGTGGGAGGTTCCACTCGCATTCCCATGATCCAGAGACTCCTGTCACAGTTCTTTGATGGGAAGGCCTTGTGCAAGGCCATTGACCCGGATGAAGCAGTGGTCCAGGGAGCAGCCATTCAAGCTGCCATCTTGACTGGCCACCGGTACCAGAACCTCCAGAACCTCCTCCTCTTGGACGTTACGCCAGTTTCCTTGGGCCTGGAGACAGTTGGGGGCGTGATGGATGTCTTGGTCAAGCGCAACTCCCCTATCCCTACCAAGGAGACCCGGAACTTCTCCACCACGGAGGACAACCAGAGCAGCATTTTCTTGAAGATCTATGAAGGCGAGCGGACCTTGACCAAGCACAACCGTCTCCTGGGGACACTGACGTTGAATGGACTCCAGCCGGCCCCCCCGTTGCGTGCCGGTCATCGTCGTCACTTTCCATATCAACCAGAACAACATCCTCACCGTCTCGGCCATGGAAAAGAGCACAGGCTATGCCAACCAGCTCAAGGTGACAGACACCCGTGGGCAGCTGGACCGGGAAGAGATGGAGCGCATTATCCACGAGGAGGAAGAGTACCGGAAGCAAGAGAAGGCCGAGCAGGAGAAACTGGAGGCCCTGAACTCCTTGGAGTCCAGCACTCTCCAGCTGAAGCGGGTGGCGGTCCAGGAGGCGTCGCTGGACGACCGCGCCAAGAGGCGGGTGCTGGAAATATGCGAAGAGATGGATGCTTGGGTGGAAGGCAACCCGTGCGCACCGAAGACGGAGCTGGAGGAGCGGAAGAGAGAGCTGGAAGATCTCTGCTACTCTGTCATCACACATTTCAGCACAGAAGGAGAAAAACCATAAGCACGCATCCACCATGCGTGAGCCTTGAGGAGAGCAGGGAGGGTGTTTCCAAATTTCTGGGTAGGTTGTGATAAAACACATTAAAACAAAAACAGAAAGAAAAGAAACAGATGCAAAAAATAATGCTAATTCTTTCATGTGTTGCAAAATAGATGTGCATCTCAAATAACCCCAAGGTGTGTTTGGCGAGGACAACAGACAGACAGGGCCTTCTTGGTGGTGGCTGTGTTGCCCACAACACTCTGCAAGCAAAGGTCTTCTGGTTTAGGATATGCATCCACAGCTTGAATTGCTCTAGCAATTGTAATGTAATAAAACGCAGACACAACGCGCCTCGTCGAAAGCTCCATCGGCCGTGACAAGTTGGAAACAAAAAGCCTTGTAAATAAAAAGGGGTTTGCTTGTCGGTGGAAAGGCAGTGAGGAAGGGGCTAACCAAACCTCCTCAGCGGAGAGTTTCACAATATGGGATCAGCCACTGAGAAGACCCCAATATGGTGCAATACCTTGCAGTACCTTGCAATACATTCCAGTACCTTCAATATGTTGCAGTACCTTGCAATACCTTGCAATACGTTGTAAGGTTGGGGTCTGAGGTTTGTTGGGCCACAGGCCACAATCCCCTTGGCATGGGGCGTCTACCAAAGGAGGCAAGGAAGGGAGGACAGAGAGAAAGATGCCGAAGGCGTTGGGAGCGCGCAACCTGGCATCGCCTCCATCTCCGCCACACGGTTTCCTATAAGCCACAAATTAGCCGCTCTCCTCTGAGGCACATAATAGGCGTTAATCGCCGTGAAGTCATTTGATTTCCCTGTAACCACGCTTTGGCGTTTAATTAATGGCCGCTTACGGGAAAAGCGAAAAGAGCGGGTGCAAAGGGTGGGGAGTTTTGAAAGCCTCCCTCCCTTCCTCCTCCTTTCGGCTTCTTTTCTCTCCTGGCCTTCAAGAAGATGAATAACGTTTTGGAGCAAGCGAGGAAGGGATGCGTGATGGGGCTGGTTGGAAATATGGCAGGTTGGCATTTCTCCAAGGGAGATGGGTGCTATGTGTGTGTAGAGTGTGTGTAGCGTGTCTGTGTGTGTCCTTCTGGTGGCAAGCAGGACAAAAGAAGAGAGGAAAGGGACCAAAGTGGGAAGCTGGATGGAGAGGTGCGCAAAGTCTGAAGGCACTGTCCAAGCCCTCCTGACAACATATAGACACCCAGCCGCTGTTTAAAAACCTCCAAAGAAGACTTTCCAAGGGAGCATCTTCCACCATCAAACAGCCCTTACTGTCAGGAAGTTCCTCCTAATGTTGAGCTGGAATCTCTTTTCCCGGAGCTTGCATCCATTGCTCCATTGGGTCCTGTTCTCTTGAGCAGCAGAAAACAAGCTTGCTCCCTCCTCAACATGACATCCCTTCAAATATTTAAACAGGGCTATCATATCACCTCTTAACCTTCTCTTCTCCAGGCTGAACATCCCCAGCTCCCTTAGTCGTTCCTCATAGGGCTTCAGGGTTTCCAGACCCTTCACCATTTTGGTCGCCCTCCTCTGGACACGCTCCAACCACCTTCTTGAATTTGTGGTGCCCAGAACTGGACACGGGATCATTCCAGGTGAGGCCTGACCAAAGCAGAATAGAGTGGCACTATGATCGTCCTCGACCTAGACAATATATTTCTATCGATGCAGCGTAGAATCGCATTGGCTTTCTTAGCTGCTGCATCACACTCTTGACTCATGTGGTCTACTAGGAGGCCTAGATCCCTTTCAGACATTTTGCCATCAAGGGAGGGAGGGGATAGTGGGATTTATTTTATTGTATTATATGGTTTTTACTGACGTAAACTGCCTCAATCTTGTTGAAGAGGCGGGATAGAAAGCATCATCATCATCATCATCATCTAGAATTGGTTGCAGAAATAAATCAGTTAAGCCTTGGACTCTGTAGCAAGTTGGAGATTTGCACCCATCCCTCTTGTCTTCTCCTCCAGAGATGTGCAAATTGAGAAAATCTGTACCCTTTTCAGTACATTTAAACAGAAGGGAAAACAGAAGTGTATGGCGAGCATCAGAAGTGGGGGATTCTGGGACTTGTCATCCAAAATAATAGGGGAAATCCCCAACTCTTAGGTCATGCAAAACAAGAAGCTGACCCGACCCTTGCATGCTACAATTGGGGGCTCAAAGGGTGTCCCTCAAAACTATCTCTATTTCTGGGGTCCCCCTTCCTCCGCCTTGTTCCTTTCCTGGCTTTTAAGTCTGACATTTCTCCAACCGCTTGTAGGGTGGTTGTTTTTTAATGCCTGGCCCAGTCTCTCCAAATGTCCCCTTTTCTGCCACTGCCGCCTCTGTCTGGCGGAGGCTGGATAAACTCTCATCCGTGCCAAAGGCCCCGACGGTGGGACATCCATCACCCCTTAATAGTGCCATCCCTACCCTTTTCATCTTCCCATCCGAGAGCCAGGAGATATAGATATATAGAGAGAGATATATTTGAAAAAGCGAAATTGCAAGCAATTATTCAAAGGCAAAAAATAGGAGACAGAGAGAAGGTTATGGCGCTGAAGAGAAGGCGCAGAAATTGGAGGCAACTTTAGAAGTCAGAGCAAAGACCTCCAACTTTCCTCCATCCACTTTATACGCTTTATAATAGTTGTCTGGACATAACTTGATGCAGCTTTCTTATGTAGCAGAGATGCCAAGAAATGTCTTCACTGAATTGCAAAGATGCGTTAACAGGACACCAGCAAGTGCGCCCAATGCACATTGGGACCAATGTTTCTCAGTGTGCAATGCATGTCGGTGCATAATGTTCCTTGCTACACAAACAGTCATCACTGCATGATGCACTTCGGTGCATTGATGTGCATTGCACACTGATACACATTGTAAATCGATACGCATTGTAAAGTGGAATGCGCCTCAAGGCCCCAAAGTGCATCATGCAGTGTTGTGTAGCAACAAACATTATGCACCGACATGCATTGCACACTGAGAAACATGGGTCTCGATGTGCATTGGGTGCATTTGCTGGTGTCCTGTTGTGCATCTTTGCCTTCTTGCATGGAGGACAGATCCGTCTACGAATTCATTCAAGGCTTTTATCTCCAGCTGAAGTGATGCACAATCGGCGAAAGCACTTCCATACACTTAATGGCGACTAAAAACCAATTGTAAACAGTCCAAGCTCCTCTTTTTCAGAAGCAAAGCATAAGCGCTTCTTGTTTTAATCTCCATAGGCTGGGCGAAATCAGCCAGCCTGACCACTCTTGGGAGAAGGAGACCTGTTTTAATCGATCGATCGGCAATCTATGCCAATGAAAGCCACCTTCCTGAACACCTTGGTGCCTGAGACAGAAGGGAGAGTGGGTCCTGAGGGGCTCCAAAAGAAAGATGTTTGGATTTTTCCTATCTCTAAGCACTCCAAATGGAGAGGATGTTTCTAAGCCGCCTTGTTTCTATTGACCAAGCTGTTGTTCAATGCGAACCCAATTAAAAACGGGGTTAGGCCGGCGGGTGACCCCCCAATCCTTCCTTGTCCGCTTCGTCTGACGCCGACCTCCTCCATCTCTCCATCCATCCATCCCTCTCTTTCCACCTCCACCTTCTTCTCTCTTTCTGTCTTTCCTCCATGATAAATCTGAGCCCTCCTCCAGAACATACGGTTTAGAAAGACATATATTTCTCTCTCTCTCTCTCTCTCTTTCTTTTTCTTTCTTTCTTTTCCCCCCCCTCCCCCCCCCCCCCCCCCCCCCCCCCCTCTTTTTTTTTCCTTTTTTCACTTTCAGACCGGTTTCTCTGAATGCCAGGACTGCAAATTAGCTCTTCGGAGAGAGAGGTCACCTTACATGACCCTCCTGTCGCCGAAAGATTCATTTGGAGACAGAGACGGAGGAAAGATTCGTCCTCCCTCCCTTCCACCAAGGAGCTTTTAATCCAACAGAGAAAGCTATCCTTTCCTTTGGTTGCATGGCGTTTTTGCGTTAGTGTCGCTTGGCACTGCCTTGGACATGGTGCATTTCAATGTATTTTAATGCTGTCTAATGTCATAAGCTGCCTCGATCCAACTGGAGAGGCAGGTTATAAAGAAATATGATGATTATCCTTATCGGCGGTGGGTCCTGGAAACAACTGAATTATCCGAGGTTTGTTTCCAGGACCCACCGTCGATAAGGATAATGATAATAATAATATCCTGCCTCTCCAATTGGATCGAGGCGGCTTACAACATTAAACAGCATTGAAATACATTGAAACCCCAAATAAGGATTAACATCGTAAAAACCTTATAACCTAAAAACCCATCCGCCCTCAAAAATCTGCAGATGTTCAAGTCCCATTAAATATGGTACTGTAAAATGGTAAAATCAAGGCATTTTGGAATTATATATATTACATTAATATAAATAATTTTTTTATTAGTATTATTATTGGTCCTAATTTGAACCCTGTTACGACTCTTGGGGGAAAAAGTCACCGAATGCTGCTCCTGAGGTTGCAAAATTGTCCGCCTCTTTGGTGCAGAATTGCAACCTGTTGTGTTTTTCCTCCATCTAGGTGCAATATTGCATCTCTGACTTAATTCCCTTTTTAACCCATGAAAGATCAATTTATTTTAATGGGAGGTTTCATTTTGCAACCCCAGCTCCTGGAGGGTCTCTGTCCCTCTCTTCCTTCCCCTCGGCCCCCAAAGAGTTAAGGCGTCCTTTTCCGCATAGCGTCTGGCTACTGACCGCAAAGTTACCCTCGCATTACGGAGGCGCCCCACGCCGTCCCCTGCGTCCGGCTCATTAGGGAGCACAAAATCCCTCTCCGACTAAGCCGCCCACCCAGGACCCCCATCGAGAGGGGCTTGCTGGCAAAGAGGACCAAACCTGCCTGGCAAATCCTCATTAGAGGCCTTGGGCTTTGGCCATCGCAAGGCTGGTGCAGGGCTTGGCGCAGGAGAGAAGCGTCTTCCCGCAAAAGACTATGATGCATTGCCCAATGCAGATTCATTGCAGAATCGTAGCCCTCATTCCCACTGCCTTTTAAACTGGATCGCAAATTGGTTTGAACCCAAATGACCCTTCATTCCCATTGCCTTTTAAACCAGATCGCAAACCGGATCGAATGACCCCAGTCCCCACTTGAATCGATTCGCCAAAGCGATTCGGGGAGAGGGGGTGCCACATGCCAGGCCCATTTAACCCGTGCTCTTTTTGACACCGATTTCCCCCGCGTCTTTTTGGATAGATCAATTCCGCGCAAGTGTGAACACCAGATGCGGATCGGAATCGATTTAAATCCACCCATCTGTCCGTTTTGAACTGATTAGTTCGTGAATGCAAACAGCAAGTGGCTTATTTTGTTTTATTCTGCAGCAAGAAAATGCGATTTGGGCGAAATGTAGTGGGAACCATGTCGAATCGATCCGTCGATTCGGATCGCAAATGGCTTTTTTGGCAAGTGGTAATGAGGCCATGGAAGTGCAGAAGGCACCCCAAGGGTCATCCACTCCGACCTGTGTTCATCAAGGCAGGAAAACCAGTTTTGGAACTGGTTTATGAGCCAGTTGATAGCGACCATTTTGAATGCATGACTGACGTCCAAAAATTGAGAGGTATCAGATCAATGCACAAGGCTTTCTCTCTCTAGAATGGCAATTTTGGTGCAACACATCAATCATCTTTAGACACTGTGTTGATTTCCATTTTGCAGAAAGGTCCCAGTCCTGACAGTCTGCATCCGCACTGCAGGATTAACCCAGTTTGGGACTGCTTTGGCTCCATGCAATAAAATCCTGCAAAATACCTTTTGCAAGGTATTTAGCCTTCTCTTGGATGCCACGACGGATTACAAATCCCAGAATTTCGTTGCATTGAGCTGCGGCGGTTAAAGCGGAGTCAAACCGTGTTATTTGTGCAGTGCAGACGCAGCCCAAATACAGAGAAAAACTAATTGTAACGACACACTAATAAAAACCTATCCCAGTTCTTAGACTAAAACTACAGGGGGAAATGAAATGAAATATTCATCCATTTCTGAAACTTCCAGCTTTGCAAAGTGAGAAACACTGACAATCTTTCAGGCCTAGAACTCTTCGATTTTCGGGTTTTGCATTCTTTGCAAATCACTTTGCCTCCTTTCCTTTGTTTGGAAGACTTAAACTGGGTTTTCGAAATGCTCCACAGATGTTTTTTATGTCCAGGAGAATTAAGCTTTGTGTAAAAGAAGAATTAATTTGTGTGTGTGTGTATGTGTGTGTGTATGTATGTATAATTGCAGCTCCTTTACTATGGTGAATCATATAAATCTTCAGATTAACAACTTCATTAATGATGCGACTCGGGCGAAATGTCAGTGCTGAAATCCCAACTGAAGCCAGTCATTTAAGGACGTTTTTATACAAACGAATGTATTCAAGTCACCCCCTTTTGATGGCGGATTTCCAACTTAATTCATATTGAATTGATTTTGAGGAGCTGGTTCCCATCATCCCAGGCTTTAGCTGCAACTAGAATTAGGTCCGATTGGTGTCTGATGGGGTTTGCAATGAGTTTTCGTGGGGCTTCTATCTGTCTAACTATCTAACTGCTTTATTTTGGTGGTGGAGAGATATATTTAATTCCCACCAACACACACTTTAGTACAATGTTTGTTGTGGGTCCCTTGTGACCCGCATTTGTTAAAAACCCATTGATCTGAACCTCCGCAATGCAAAGCATGCCTTCCGTTCCTGCAGAAAATAATACACAATGTTGGTTTCGTTGCTAGCTGTTGTAGTCAACTTTGACTTATGGGCTTGCAAACGCAGGGCTCAATGGAGTCCAGGTCCCATCATCCACAGCAATCAGGGCTTGCTTGACGGAGTCTGTCCTACCTCCAGGTCCCATCATCCACAGCCCTGCTCCAGGGCAAATCTGACCAAGAAAACCCTAGAGCCAACGTGGCTCCAAAAAACCCAAAACTGGGGGGATTTAGGGCAAGTCACACTCTCTCAGCCTCAAAAGACAGTCAAATCTGTTGGAAACCCTTACAAGAAAACCCTAAGAGAGGGTTCCTATAGAGGCCAACATGGTGCAATGGTGGGAATAAAGTGGATAAACCAAGGAAATCCTAAGTTCGCCATTCGAGTCAGTTCTTCTGACTGTTTCTGAGTTTTTTGTTTTATTATAATTTTTAAAATTATAATAAACTTCCAACTAAGAGGATGGAGAGATTGGAGATCAACTCAGATCTTTGGAAAGAGACCAGTTTGCCCAAATAGCCACCTCAAAAAACAAACAGCTCAGGTTTTGCGTTGCCAGTTTTCTCCCTGCAAATATTGCTCCGTATGTCGGGAGCGATTCGAACCAGTTTCCCTCCCGTTTGCACGTCAAAATGACAGCAAAACCACACACACAAAAAACCTTGCAAAAATATATATATATTATCCCCACACTTTCTTGCCTTCCACTTTTCCCTATTCTTGAAACATATATATATATATACCCTCCCACTTGCGCAAACCATCTGTCCAAGCCATATTGGGAGAAAGCCACCTCCAGCATCGATGCCTATTGCAAAAAATCCACAGATATATAGATACAGCATATATATGGCGTATATATTGCATTTATATGACACATATATTTATATATTTACTTATATGGCGCATATATATATGGCATATCTATATAAATATATACATAGATACATATAACCGCCCACTGCCTCTGCCCTGCTTTTACTAACCATTTTAACAGCTGTTAATAATTTAATTGCACTTTATTGTGAGAGGGTTTGGGGATACAATGGATGATGAGACATTACTAATTGTTTTAACAACTATTAATAATTTAATTGTATTTTTATTTGGGTAGTTTTTGGATGCAGTAGACGATGTGGCATTTATCGTACGTGTATTGTATTTTTTGGATGTTTTGTCGTCAGCCGCTTCGATCCTTTTTGGAGCAGCGGGGTACAAATA
This sequence comes from Sceloporus undulatus, assembly GCF_019175285.1. Classification (NCBI taxonomy): domain Eukaryota; kingdom Metazoa; phylum Chordata; class Lepidosauria; order Squamata; family Phrynosomatidae; genus Sceloporus; species Sceloporus undulatus. Next base: position 31,115,836 of record NC_056530.1, read on the forward strand.
AATATTATAAATTATTGTTATTATTATATATGTATACCCAAAATGCTCCAAAATTGTCTGCAGGGGCAGCTTTCCGATGCTTCGCAGACTTTCATTTCATGCGCAAAATCATTAAAAACATTGCGCATAAAACTACCTTCAGCTATGTGTATATAAGGTATATATGAAGCATAAATGAATGTTGTGTTTCATAAAACTACCTTCAGCTATGTGTATATAAGGTATATATGAAACATAAATTAACGTTGTGACGTTTCGACCTGGGCCCCGTCTCCAAGATATTAAGTATATTAAGTATATGCAATAGGTATCTTCAACCAGATAGTTAACAATGGCTTCGTTTAGTTTTGTTTTCTCGAAGCCTAATCTACCCAACGTTTGAAACCAGCGATTCCCAAACTCTGGGTCTTCCAGATGTTTTGGACTCCAGCTCCAAGAAGTCCTAGACATCTTGATCAGTGGCCTAGGATTCTGGGATCTGAAGTCCAAAAACACCTGTAAGGCCAGAGATTGGGAATCACTGCAATTCTTTGCATGTTGCATTTTCTCATTTCTTCTTAACACCAAGCAGACATTAAAACCTTCTTTCCTTTTCCATTATAAATCCAAGCACTCTGTTTAAAAATAAAAACGTGGAAATGACATTTTTGAGACGGACGCTGGATGCCGATACGCAGCAAGCAACAAGCGTGGCATATAATCTGGGTTTATTTTAATTTTATAAATAGTATGTTTTAATTTCAACCTCTTTGCGGAAAAACAAACTGCGCAGCCCCTCAAATCCCTGGCCTGAGAAAGCTATTCACAGTCATTTCTTCCACCATTGGGATTCTTTGCGTTATTGTTGTTCATTCCTAGAGAACCGTTGCCTTGTCCCCATCAAAAAAGATCACAAACATGCAACATTTGGGTCCCTTTTGTTGGAAAATGTAACTCCCAGGCATATAGACAAATGTCCCAAAGAGTCGTATGTATTTTTCCATTTTGGCTGAAGAGGCTAGTCTTTTTCCCCCCCAAGTTGGGCTGAAGAGGCAAGTCTTTTTTCTTCTTCTTCCCCAATTTGGCTTGAAGAGGAAAGTCTTTTTTGCGTCCACTCTTCCTCCCCAGTTTTGCCTTTTTATTTATTTGATATTAAAAAAAAAACACCATTTATGCACCAACACAAAAGAGAGAAGGTGAGAAAGTGTATAAAGGTCTCATTGCACAACTGAGGCTCAGAAAGTCACAAAGCTTTCCACAACTCTCGCATCGCATCAATGTTCCCTTCAGAGCCAGATGTCGACACACTATCCAAAATATATCTATATCTATAGATATAGATATTAAAAGAAAAATTCACCCGAAAGGAATTCCACGGAAGACCGCCGTTACACATATTATGGGTCCGAGATTTTAGAATCCGTAATATCCTTAATATTTGCAATAAAAAACATGGTTTAATTTTCTTTTTTTTAAAATTGTCCAAGTCTTAAGCTTTTCTCTGTTTCGCTCGCGGCGGCATAAATAACGAAAAGTGGAAGAGACGCATCTCCAGGGAGATAAATGAAATGAAAAAAATATGGAACTTGGCAATGTGCTTCCAATTCACCTAAAGCAACGCTGGGTAACCTGGAGGTGGTTGGACTACAACTCCCATCATTCCATGTTGAGCCCATTTCATGGACAGTCTGATACCTGGATGATGCCCGGATGACCAACCGCTGGAGCAACAGCGCAAGGTTGGCACAAGTGTAAAGTCCGGCTCACCCGACGTTGGGGCCATGGTTGCGGAGGAGACCTGCACTCGCATCACTGCATGGGGATGTAGGGCCAGTTGAAGCTAGACCCAGAAAGAAGCATGTCCCGGATGAGGGTCTCGATGGGGGTCTTGCCCACCAGTCGGACAAAGAAGAGCTGCTCGATGACGGGGGCCGAGACGATGCGCAGTGAAGGCAGGCGCAGGAGCAGGCGCCCGAAGCGGCTGGGCTGGCTGGGGTACTGGTTCCGGACGTACTCCTCCAAGGCACACTGCGACTTCTCCTGGACGCTCTCCACGTGGCACAGATCCGTCAGACCCACCGCGTCTACGAGGGAGCAAGCGGGGGGCAGAGAGATTATTCGGGAAACGCGGGAGGCGGAATTTCGCCCGTCTCGTCTCTGCCTACGAAACCGGGCAGCAAAGAATTTGGCTCTACTGGCAAAGGGTTCAATGATGGGAACAGCAGTCCTAACCCCTGCATAGGTTACCCAGCTCTGTTTTAGGCCATTTGGAAAGATATTGTGACTATATAATTCTTCAAGACTATACAATTCCCAGGATTAATTTGGGAGATTTGCTGGGTCTGCTGGAAAAGGGAAGGATGATGGGAGTTGTAGTCCAACCACCTCCAAGAGGGACAGCATAGGTTACCCACCTTTGGTTTAGGTGATTCAGAAACACGTTGCCAAATTTAATTCATTTCTGTGGTTGGGTTAATACTCTTTTGTTGTTCCTTCAAGTTTTCTTGGCAAATCTAGGCAAGATTTGTTCAGAGGAGGTTTGCCATTGCCTTCCTCTGGGGCTGAGAGAATGTGACCTGCCCAAAGCCACACAATGGGTTTCATGGCTGAGCTGGGATTCGAACCCTGGTCTCCAGAGTTATAGTCCAGCACTCAAACCACTGTGCCATGTTAGATCCCTACAGTATATAATTCCAGATTAATTTGGAAGATTTGCTGGCCAGCTTTCGAGTCCATCTAGTCATTAAGAGCCTAGTATTCATCGTCCTCCATGCTGAGAATTCAACCCGCCAAATTTAGTTTTCTTTCAGTCTAACATGGAATTGGCGTCTCAGAAATCCCTGCAGAGAAACCTAGTTGTCTGCCAGATTGACATTAGTGGTATGTTAGTTCAGGAAAGTAGTCAGAGAAAGCCAACGTTGCGCAGTGGTTTGAGTCTTGTACTATGACTCTGGAAACCAGGGTTCAAGTCCCAGTTCAGCCATGAAACCCACTGGGTGAACTTGGGCAAGAAAATCCCATTGTAGGGTTGCCTTAGGGTCACCATGTTCATAAATGACTTGAAGGTACACAACAATAAACATATATACCACACACACACACACACATGCACGCATATACTCCCTCCACATTCGCTGGGGTTAGGGGCACAGGACCCCTGTAACATGGAAAAACCACAAATAACCAAAATACTATGTATTTACCTGAGAGAAAACCTCTCTAGGAATCTCTAAGTCCTCCAGTGCAACTCTGTGGTCACCATTGACCATAGACTTGCGCGGGAGGAGCTACAAATGCCTAGCGGAGTGTTCTCTCTAGGAATCTCTGTGTCCTTCAGTGCGACTTTTGGTTAAGGTTGGCCGTAGAGTTGTGCTGGAAAACCCAGACATTCCTAGAGAGAACACATTTAATAAGATCCATGAATGATCAAACCCGCAAAAGTCAAAGCCAGAAATGTGGAAGGACGAGTGTATGCACTACATATATGCTACATCTACTACATGGCTACTTTCCACAATTCCTAGTCCAGCAGGTCCAGGCTTGCACACAGACAAAACACTAACATAATTTTTAGCGTGCATTTTTGGCGTACTCACCCGGCGTGAAAAGCGCGATGGCCTTGAGGCAGGAATACTCGGCCGAGTCGACATGGAGGGCCTTCAGCTTCTCCACTTGCTCCTGGAAGACCCGGATGTGGTCCATGAAGGCCACCACCCGGTCGGCCGACATGGGCGAGGCGTGGAGCCCGGCTGCGGCCAAGAGCGGCGCCACATGGAGGGGCATGGCGCACTGGGCCGCGTTGAGGACAAAAAGCTCGCTCCAGGTCATGCGCAGCAAGCAGACCTGGTCAGCCAGCTGGAAGTCCGGGAAGAAGGGGATGTTTTTGGCCCATTCGATGGCGCTGAAGAGGAGCCGGGCAGCCAGTTCGCAGATGTTCTCGATGCCCATTATGTTGTTGGGCTGGAGGCACTGAGCACCATAGCGGGAGGTCGGGTAGGGCTCTGCCCGGAGAAGAAGGGAGATGAAGCCGGTCAGGTAGGCATGGCAGTTGTAGGGGTCTCCGTTGGCCAGCGGGTATTGTCCGGGGCTGGGCTGGGCATGGGCCATGCGCCCCCGTTGCACGGCTGTGGGAAGGAATAGAGAGAGAGCATTAACAAAGCCCTGCTTTTCAAGACAAGGAAAGTCTATTCTGGTCAGGTCAGTTCTGGGCATCTCATTTTAGGAAGGATGGAGATGTATCTTGGAGGTGGACCATGGAAACTGGAGACTGGGTTCAGTTTTAAGCACCTCGTTTCAGGAAAGATAGAGACATCTTGGAGATGGACCATGGAAACTGGAGACTGTGTTCAGTTTTAAGGACCTCATTTTAGGAAGGACTGAGACATTTTGGAGATGGATCATGAAAAGTGGAGACACTGGGCCAAGCCGTAAGATCTGGCAAGCCAACCCATGTGGCTTATGCTACAGGCCCAGAGGTCAGTCAGCTTCTTTTACAGCATCCAAAAGACAGTGTTAAGGTACCCCCTGAATGCAATCCATGACTGAATTAAATCGCCAGAGCCCTATCTAAATCTCAGAAGCTAAGTAGGGCCATGCCTGGTGCTTGCGATGGCATCATTCCAACGCCAAGTAAAAAGCTAGAGCCCAGGTATTTCCATCCCAAATCTACACAGAGGCTTGGTTTTAAATGGCCTTAAACTGGGCTAACTGGTTGCAAACGGTTTCCTTGTGACCTCCCCTGTGGTTTAATATGCTTTCGGTCTGCGTCTGAGGAAGTAGACTTAATTCTACAAAAGCTTAGGCTGCAACAGTTAAGTCTCAAAGGCTCTACAAGATCCCTTTGCCGTCTTGTTTCAATGATTCTTTCTCTCTGAAATCACCCCCAACCATTTAGACAGGTTTTATTGCATCCCAGCTTTCAGTCCTTGGAACGACAGAGGGACGTAAATATTTCAATAAGTGGAATTAAACCTAAATAATCATAAGGGGAGGGGAGGAGAGGAGGGGCGGAATGAATGAATGAATGAATGAAAATAGGAAGGAAGGAAGGAAGGAAGGAAGGAAGGAAGGAAAGAAAGAAGGAAGGAGAACAGACAAGAGAGAGGAGGAAAAGGAAAAGCCAAAGTAGAGGACAGGACCCACAACTCCTTTGCCAAGAAAAGGTGATGAAGGCGAGGAAGAAGAGGGGATGCAGGAGGAAGAGGAGGGCATCCAAGAAAGACCCCTTCCCTCCCGGGGCGACCCACCTTCACGGCGCATGCCGACCTTGAGGCACTTGGTGAGGCGGCAGTGCTGGCACTGGTTCCGGTGGTGCTGGTCTACGGGGCACTGGCGGCTGGCGCGGCACGTGTAGCTCAGGTTGCGCCGGACAGAGCGCTTGAAGAAGCTCTTGCAGCCCTCGCAGGTGAACTGGCCGTAGTGCTTCCCGCTGGCCTTGTCCCCGCACACCAGGCAGTCCACAGCAGCCGCCGAGGATGAGGATGAAGCCCCTTTGCCTTCACCGTGGGTCCCCCCGGGAGTCTCTTGGGGTCCAGGAGGGGCAGGGAGGGCAGGGATGCCCGGGGGAGCCCCAGAAAGCTCCTCCTGCCAAGGGGCCACCACCAAAGCCATGCTCAAAGGGGCAGGGAAGGGAGCACTTTGCTGGGAAGACAAGGGAGGGCCAGGAGGGGAAGGATGGAAGAATGAAAAGTGTGAGAGAAGAGAGAGAGGAAGAAGAGAGGGTGGGGGAGAGAAGGATGGAAGGGAGGAAAAGTGGAGGAGAGATGAAGGAGCAGAGGAGGAGGAAGAGAGGATGGGGAGGGGAATTTAAGAGGCTGAAATGGAAGGAGGAGGAGAAGAAGGATGGAGGAGGGTTTGGGATGGGAGAAGAGAAGGGAAGGGAAGGGAAGACACAAGATGAGAAGGAAATGGATGGGAAGGGAAGAGATGAGACAAAATGAGAAGAGAAGAAAAGAGAAGAGAAGAAAAGAAAAGAAAGGGAGACAGAAGGGAAGAGATGAGAAAAGATGAGAAGAGAAGAGAGAGAAGGGAAGGGATGGAAAAAGAAGACGACAAGGAAAGGAAATGAAAGGAAAGGGAAAAGAAGAGAAAAGGAGAGGAAAGAAGACAAGACAAGACAAGGAAAGGAAAGGGAAGGGAAAAGAAAAGAAATGAAAAGAAAGAGAAGAGAAGAGAAGAACCCTGTTGCAGACCAGAGTGGGGGGAAAGAGTGGAAGCAAAATGGGAGCTGTCTTGGGAGTAGAAGGGAGAGAAGTATTCAGGGACAGAAGGGAAGGCGGGAGGAAGAGGGGAGGAAGGAAAGAAGGAAGAAGGGAAGGGTGCTGGAGGAGGGGAGGAAGGAGGGCTTTGGGAGGGGGACCAGATCCCTCTCAGAAGGGGATGCTGGGAAGCAGCGTGGGAGGGAAGGAGGGATAGGGTCAACCAGGGGCAGGAGGAGAGGAGCCAAGGAAGGGAAGAATGGATGAGAGCAGCAGCGGAGGAGTGGGAGAAGGGTCAGAGAAGGAGGAAGAGAGGGATGAGGAATGTGGGGGGCCAGGAGGGGAAACCCAGCCACTTTCCTACAAGGATTACATCATTTACATTCAGGGTGGTGGCTGTCTTCTATCTTCCTTTCTCTTTTCCAAGACTGAACAGAAACAAAGAAGGAGTGATCCTTCCAAAATCCCCAGAAGGAGAAGAATCACCCGCAGGACAAGAAGCGGCTGACCACTGCCCCATCCATGAGCCTTGGCTGAGTTCGGCGTTCGCCAATAGTCTCTCTCTCTTTACTTCCCAAAAAGAGAAGAGGGGAAAAAAGCAACCAAAAAGGAGAAATACTCCGAACCAGAGGAGCCTTGGTTTGGTGGAAGTCCAGCAAAGAAAGCCAACTGGGGATGGTTTATGTCTCTCTCTCTCTCTCTTTCTCAGTCTCTCACTCTCTGCTTCTTGGTGGCCAAAGAGCCAAGAAAGGTTGCCACTTCGGAGCTGGCACTAGCCGCCAACAAGGCGCCAAGGAGAGGGAACGATGGGGCCAAGCCATGCTAACGCAAGGAGGGAAATGTCTTCTCCAGAAAGCATTCAAAGTCCTGGTTTGGCAGAAGGAGGGAGGAGAGGAAGGTGGAGAAAGGATGGAGCGGAAAGAAAGAAAGAAAGAAAGAAAGGGAAAGAGAAAGGAAGGAAGGAAGGAAAAGGAAGGAAGAGAGGGAGAGAGGAAGGAAGGAAGGAAGGAAGGAAAAGAGAAAGGGATGGGCAAGAAGGAAAAACAAACAACATTAGACGTTTGGCTCCCGATCCTATAAAAATTGAATCCTCCCCCCAATTTTATACAATTGTGTATAATACTACACAACATACAATTCATACAATACATATATTTGTGCCCATATATAGCTATAAACACACATAGATAATGATATACATATAGCTGTATATTACATACCCTGAAGAGCGGGAAAAGCGAAACCTTACTGATCTATCTAGCCATTCGTCTTCAACTTCCTTGTCCATTTTAACTGGGGGCTGCTTATTTTAAGTGGCCTTTTTCAATTTCTGTGTTGCTCTTGTCGTTTTGAAATGGGTTTGCTTATTATCTTCACTGGCTTGTTTTAAATTTTAAGGGCGGTTGGTGCTTTTAAAACAACAGCTTGGCGAAATGTAAATGAATTCGCAAGCCGCCTTTGAGTCTCATTTCTGGGAGAGAGGTGGAACAATAATAAAAAATAATAATTCATTCGTCATCGTTATATCACCATTAGCAAATAATAAAAAATATAATATTATTATTATTACTATTATTATTGGTTCTGGAAGCCATTAAAAGGTGTTTTGGAAGCCATCCCAAATGGATGAAGAATCAGAATATAGCAATGAGAAAAGGATAAAATAAGGGTATCATCCCCACCCCAAAATATTAGAAGAATTGCCCTGCTCCCAGTGCTATTTCCATGCATTTCCCACATTTCTAGCATTGTGGTAATGTACAATTTAAGCGTTTGGCTTAATAATAATCAATCAAATAAACAATCTGATTGATGGATGGATTGATTGGTAACATATACTTTGAGTTGCACTCTTACAATATAGGAGTTTAGGCGTCCCAAGAAAAGCTTGACCAAAGCAATCCAAACGTAGCAAAAGGGAGTGTTTTCTTGAGCGTTTCTGCAAAGCTGGAAATTTGGGAAATGAATAAAATGTCATGGGAGGGAAATCAGAAATCTTCTTTGGAGGGACATTGCCTTCATTCCCGACCCTTATATATTCAGAGTCATTATTTTGCAATTGCAAAATGGTTATTTGGAGCATGCGCAGCTTCCTAGCATCCTTGGATGGAGCTCTTGGTGTTGCAAAACTCAATAGCTGGTAGTACCTACTAGGCTTTGAGATCATAATGTCTATTTTCTTTCTTTCTTGGCCAAATGCCTCCAAATGCCGGACCCAAAAAGAGTCCAGAGTTTTCAAGGAGGGATAAATTTGACCATAACTCCCTTTTCGGTGGGCTTTTTTTTTGGGGGGGGGGGGGAAGAGACAGTCCTTGAACAGAGGAACGAACGGGTTGCCCTTCCAAATAAAAAATTGCATTGGCATTTTAAAATTAGTTTTAAGGTAAGGGATAAAGGGATATGCCATCTTTAGTTATGTATGTGTTATGCATTTATTTAGGTATTCTATTGTTACCTGGCTTGATCCTTCTGGAAAGGCAGGATATAAATAAAATCTATTATTATTATTATTATTATTATTATTATTATTATTTTCTTCTCCATTTTCCAAATTTCCAAACACTCCAAATTTTGAGTACATCCTTTGCCGCATTGGCATTCCTTTGGTCATGCCTTTCTAGGGATGCCTAAACCCCATTTCTCAAAAACGCAACTCAAAATTGCATGTTGTTGCGATGCTGGAAATTTGAGGGACGCAGACGACGGGGTCGAGAAAGTCCCCCCAAAATTTCCCAAACGTTCGGACCTGTGTGAACTGTCTCCAAACAAATGAAAGAGGCGAACCTCCAAACTCCGGCAAACTCCACTTCTTTCTCCCTTGAAGTCTGGAACCGACAGGTATTTGGGGTTTTTTCCTTTCTTACCCAGAAGGAGAACCTTTGTCCTAAAAGAGAGAGAAAAGTCATATTCTTTTTTGCTCTTACATTATATATATATATATATATATATATATATATAAAAAATCTATCAGAACCGAGAATCTTAAAAGATAAATTTGTGTTTTATATTCATCGATCTCTTTGGAAATGGCTTTCAAGAGGATAAATTGAATTTGTGGGGTGAAAATGCAACATTTGGGGAAGAGAAAGAGTCAATAATGCATATAATAATAATAATAATAATAATAATAATAATAATGCTTTTCTGGATAAGTAATAAATCCCATTCATAACCCTACTAATAAATCTTATTCCAGGATCGTCTCCATAAGCTGTGTCTGTCCTTTCTCCCTTTGGAAGAATAATATTCTTTTAATGACAATTATCAACATCTAAAGAGAAGAAATGGTGTCTTTTAATACCTATCTTGCTCTACTGTACCAAGAGTGGATTTATTCCTAATAAATGAAATTACAAATAGAGATTGCTGTGGATGATATGATTCGCAATCCTTGCTGCTAATTGCAACTGGGGCAATTTTTCTTTTGCAGATATCCATCTTGTTGCTGTTCAGCATTGCTGAATGGATATTTGTCCAGAGGCTATTTTCTTATTAAGACCAATTGGTTTTATTTTATTTGCTTGCTAAAGGAAATAAGTATTTTAGTGAGCAGCATTTTATAGGATCTGAAGTTACAGACTTGGTTCTTCCTATTGCGTTTCTGTGCCCCGATGTACATTAAAATAAGTTTTCCAAAAACGAAAAAAAAGGGTTAAATTAAATTATCGTTATTAACTATCTCAAATGAAAGACTATAAAAGTATTAACGCCATCCTTGTAACCAAATCATGACCGTTTAAATCAAATCCACATTTTGGGCTCAGAAATTCCAAAAGAGAACCCATTCACACTCATATATTTTGGACAGATGGATGGATAGATAGATAGATAGATGATACAATGGGTAGATGGAAATAGATAGATAGACACATGATATGACAGACAGACAGACAGACAGACTGATAGAGATAGATAGTATTATGGATGCATAGAGAGATGGTAAGATAGATAGATAGATAAATAGATAGATAGATAGATAGATAGTTAGATAGATTATGGAGATAGATAGATGGATGTATAGATAGATAAATAATATTATGGATAGATATACAGCTAGATTAATGATATGATAGATAGATAAATGTCTTACCTACTCCTTCTCTTTTACTCTTTCTCCTTCTCTTTCTCCTCTTCCTCCTCCTCTTTCTCTGTCTCTTGCTCCTTCCTCTTCTCTTCCTCCTGCTCCTTCTTTTTCTCTTTCTCCTTCCCTTCCTCCTCCTCCTCCTCCTCCTCTTCTTCTCTCTCTCTTGCTTCTTCTCTTTCTCCTTCTTTTTCTCTTTCTCTTTTCCTTGCCTGGGAAGCGCTCTCTCACTCCAGACTGAGTCCAGTCTCCATCTCTTTGGGGGGAGAAGAAGGAGAGATTGCAAAGGGAAGGAGAAGGAGAAGGAGAAAAGGACGAAGGGATGCTGGGCCAAGAGAGCCAAAGGATGCGCCAAACTTTTTCCCAAGAAAGAAGAAGAACAGAAAGAAGAAGCAGAGAAAAAAAGAGGGGTGGAGGTCACGTGGGGGTTGGAGGGGGGCAGGGGAGGGAGGGATCCTATTGGCCCCCTGGGTGAAGGGGGCGTGGCCTGGGCAGGGGTGGGGGAGGCAAAGCCAAAGGGGTCCCCCTCCCCTCCCCATCCCTCCTTCCTTGCCTTCTCTTACCCTTTCCCTTCTTCCCCTCTCTTCCCTTTCTCCTTCTCTCTCTTTTCTCCTTCATCTGCCTTTTTCTTTCCTCCCACCTTCTTCCCTTCCCTTCTTTCTTCCTTCCTCTCTCCCTTCATTCCCTAGTCCTTCCTTCCTTCCTTCCTTCCTTCCTTCCTTCCTTCCTTCCTTCCTTCCTTCCTTTTAAAGACATTTTTCTCTCCTTCTTCCCTCTCCTCTCTCATCCTGCTTTTCTTTTTCCTTCCTTCCCTTGGTTCACTTTCTTCCCTTTCTTCTTCACCTTCTCTCTCTTTAAAACTCACCCTGCCCCTCTTTCTTTCTTTCTTTCTTTCTTTCCTCTGTTCCTTCATTTTTCTAAAGTGACTTTTTTTTTTTTTTTGCAAACCTGGAGGCACCAGACTTCTGGGAGTTGCAATCCACAAAGTGTACCTTTTTCCAAAGTGACTTCTTTTTACAAATCTAGAAACACTAGACTCCTGGGAGTTGCAATCCACAAAGTGTACCTTTTTCCAAAGTGACTTCTTTTTACAAATCTAGAAACACTAGTGTACCTTTTCCTAAAGGGACTGTTGCTTTGCAAACCTGGAAACTCTAGACTCTATTCATATATAATCTCTATTCCATTGCAGTCCATCTCTCTCTCCAGCTCCAAAACCCAAAAGCAACTTCTCTTTCCTTGGCAAGAATAAAGGCCAGCACATGTCCTCCTCTTTGGAAAAGGCAGAGGGCAAGTCCTGGCTTTAAATCATCCTGTTTTTGCCGAATAAAAGTTCACAAAGGATGGAGAAGAATGTTTTGAGAGGATGGATGGCCCTCCAGACGCCATTGGCATCCCTCCCAGGGCTCTGCGTTTGTACGTTTTTGTATGTTTGTCGGTGTGTTTGTGAGACCAGGGCAAGCATCACCCTCCGGTCAAGCTCAAAAAAGAGGCATAATTTACAACCAGATCGCACACTTGGAGTTCACACTTGGAAAGGAAAGGATTCATTTTCTAAGGACTCCCAAAAAGGAAGACAAATTTGGTCAAAGAAGAAGAAGGAGGGAAGGGGAAAGAGTAAGAAAGGAAGAAATGGGCATGGAAAGCGGCACAGAGTCCTGGGATTTGGGTACCCACAACTTGTTGTTGTTGCTGCTGTGTGCCTTCAAGTTGTTGCCAATTTATGGCCAGCCTAAGGTGATGCTTTCACAAGGTTTCCTTGGCAAGAAGGGGACTTCAACCCTCAGAATCCCTGATCATTGACTAGGGATACTGGGATCTGAAGTCCAAAACAGCTGGAGGCCCAACCTTTGTATGGCAAGACCTCAACTTAGGCCGACATCTTCCATGGTCTGTGCAGACAGGCCAGGAGCATCCCTCCCAAAATCCTTTGATATCCCCCCAAAGCAACTGAAAATGGATCCCAAAAAGGGAAGAAGAGACAAAAAAGGATGGAGAAGGTGGGAAAGTTGGCCTGGGAAATCCAGGATGTCAGGGTGGGAAACGTCAGCCCTGTTCGACCCCAAAACCATGCGACCCATCGTCCCCGTGACACCCGACCCTCCTGTTTCCTCGCTCTGGGAAGGAGTCCATTTCCCGGCCAGAATTATAGCCGCTCCTGGCGTCACACGGACAGATTGATACGTTCCTGTGCTGACCTCCTGCGCTTTCCTTCCCGCGTCTCAGGGCCCCAAAGGGAGTATCTGGGGATCTGCTTTTTCCCTCGGTATTGTTTCAGAAGACCCCGATTTGAACCCAGGCCCCAACCCTTCCCTTCCCTCCAAAAGGGGGTCCCCAAAGGTTAGGCCGGCCGGAGACGGGAGGCCTGAGAACGGCTGCTGTCGGCAGAGAGGACCGTCCAGCCATCCAGACACGGCAGGACTCATGTTGGCCCTATGGACGAAAGCCCTATAAATCCCTCTGTCCTCCTTTGCTCCACTCAGGTCTTGCAAACTCAAGTCTCTCCATCATCAATGCGGTTTTCCTCTTTATCTACTCTCCTCCACTTTACCAGTCTTTTCTAGTGAGTCCTTTCTTCTCATGACCAAAATATGACAGCCTCCGTTTGGTCATCTTGGCTTCCAGGGACCATTTGAGCTTGATTTGATTCCATTTATTTTGTCTTTTTGGTCGTCCACAGCATCCGCAGATCTCTCCTCCATGTTTCCAAAGGGTTCATATTCTTCCTATTTTTGTCCACCGTTAACCGTTTACAACCCTACATAGAAAAGGGAAATCCGATGGCGCGGACCATCCTAACCTTTGTATTCAGTGATATATCTTTGCACTTGAGGATCTTGTCCAGTTCTTTCATAGCTGCCTTTCCAAGTCCTTCTTGTCTCCTGATTCCTTGGGATGGGTCTTCGGATATAAGGGATGGAAAATCTTGAACTATTTCAGCGTCTTCTTTTGCAACTGAGTGTTTATCGTCTTAGGCGCAGCCCCCAAAGCCAATACATTTATTTAAATTTGGAAACTTCATCTGGTCCAAAGAGCTGCAGATGGAGCATCAAATCCAGTTGGGTAGAAGACACATACACAACTCTCTGGTTGCAACATCTCCATCGGTTCCAAATTCAAAGTACTATTGGTCACTTACAAAAGCCCTAAATGGCTCAGGTCTCGGCTATCTAAAGGACTGTCTCTATTAGCTAAACCATGGCCTGTTACAGACCACCAAAATAAAGCTGCTTCAGGTCTCTTTGGAGGTATGCTGTTTAAATGATGCATGCACCCTAAGAATCCGGAAGCTGCACCAAAGCTGCACTCCAGAGCTTAGGACTGGAGTGTGGCTTTGGCATGACCTCCGGACTCTTAGGACCCATGCATCATTTAAATAGCATACTTCCAAAGAGACCTGAAGCTGCTTTATTTTGGCAGTCTGTAACAGGCCCATGTCTGTTGTGTGTTCCTCATACCATCTGTTTGCGGCACTTTGGGCCAAAACCGCACCCAAAAGGCCCTTCTATCCTGGGCCAAAGTCTGCAAAATTTGCAAAAACCAAAAGATCTTCACCTGCTGGGAGTATGGAGGCTGCCAGTCTCCAAAGTTTCTACCAAAGCCTGGCCAAAATTATAGTCAGTCCTGGCGTCAAGCGGATTGATTAATACATTGCAGGTACCTTTGATGGAATTCAGGAGATAAGCCACCAAAAAGGCCTTGTTATCTCCTGAATTCCCACCAAAGGTCCCTGCAAGGATGGTTAGGATGGAGAAGATCTGCGGAAGATCCCAAAGCATGGCCACTAGGCTCATGTGGGGATATAAAGTCCTTCAGATAGCATGGACTTGAACCTTATTAGGGTCAGAACTGACGCTTTTGTGCCCAGAAACAGACTGGTGGCAAGTGAAACATTGCACAAGGGAGTTGTGTTCTTCCTGTAAACCTTTGGAGACGATAGGGCCAGAGTTCTTGAATGGCAGCCCCAAATATGCCCACTGCAAAGACCCCCACCAAACCCCTCCAAGCAAATCTCTCCGCACATCTGCAACATGCGCTGGATGTTTTTGGAGAAGGGAGGCGAGGGGAGAGCAAAGCCCGGCTTGGGGGTGGGAGGCGGTGGATGCTGGGGGTCGGCGTCCGCCCCACAGGCCTCTCCTTTGGAGGGATGCTGGAATGCGAAGCATGACCGGCCGTGTCAGGCCCAGGGCAAGGGAGGTTGCGACCTTTGATGGGGAACGGCAGCCGGACAAGGGAGGCTCTTGTTTGGAGAGCCAGCAAACAAGGGAAAAGCTCTTTTCCAGAGGATCGTGTGGGGAACAGAGGAGGAGGACAAGGGGGTGCGGATGGGGGTCATTGCACGAAACCAAGGCAAGGATGGACCCATGGAAACACCCAAAGCCTAGTGTCTTTTTAGGGCAGGGTTTCCATAAAGGTGCTGGACTGTTTGCAATTGTTCAAGTGCTTATTGTTTTAACCGTTTGGGTTGCGTCTCCTTGATCCGCAATCCCGATATTCTCCAAAACTTTTCTCATAGGCGGCTGACATTGTGGCACCTTTGCTTTCTGGAGGGTTCGACGTACACAAGCTTTGTCTCGTGCACAAAGTTATTTAAAACGTTGTGCGTAAAACTACCTTCCGGATATGCGCATCAGGGCCTTGTTCCTACCATCCTTTAAACTGGATCACTAATCGGTTTGAAGCGGTATAAATGACCACGGTTCACACTTGAAGCGATTCGGAGGAGGGGGGACACACACCAGACCCATTTAACCCAAAGTCTTTTCGACGCAGATTTTTTCCCCACGTCTTTTTGGATAAATCGATTCTGCGCAAGTGTTTGAACCGGATGCAGACTGGAATCGGTTTAAATTTATCCTTCGGCTGGCCGGAGTGGCTCTATTTTGGATTGATTTGTTCGTCAATGCGAACTGCAAGTGGGTCATTGTATTTTATCTTGTAGCAAGAAAATGTGATCGTGGCAAATGTGACGTGAACCGTGCTCCGCTGCCGAACCAATCTGTTGATTCAGATCGCAAAGGGATTTATTTGTAAGTGCGAATGTGGCCCAGGTGTTTGTGAATTTTGCTATTGCAACTCCAAAGTTGCAATAGGGGATGATGGTTCGTGGAGTGGTTGCAATCCCAAAGAGAGACTTTCCAAAGCCGCCCTCCCAAAAATAAACTGGGGGAGGAGGGGAAGGCATTGACCCTTGGCTTGACGAACATTGGCCTGGACAGACCTCACCGTCCAGTGACCTTCCCTTGCCGTCCCTCGGTGCAAAGCAAACACTGCAACCATTCAAATAAAAGGGGGAAAGGGGGGGGGTGTCTTTCAAGCAAGAGAAGGCTCTGGGGTCAAGGGTGTCCCCTGCCACTCTGATACTTTCTGGCAGGCGATCTGCTTTCCAAAAAGGCCTCCTGCCGGCCAAAGGGGTGACCCATGGTGACCCTTAGCAGATCTTGGGGGGAAAGCCTCCAAAGACAGGGTCAGGCCTTGGTCAAAGGAGGACGAAACCAGAGCCAAAAAGAGGAGGAGGAGAAGGAGGAGGAGGAGGGAGTAAGAGAGAAAAGAGGAGAAGAGAGAGAAAGGCATAGAATAGATAGATAGATAGATAGACAGACAGACTGTTGTTGAACCAACAGTCCCATCCCACCTCTGTTTAAAGGCCTCCAAAGGAGGAGAGACCACTACTTTCCCAGGCAATTGATGCCTCTCTCAAATATCCCTTAAATGCCAGGAGGTTCTACCTAATGTTCAGGTAAAAACTGAACACACACACACACACACACACACATATATATATAGTGTGTGTGTGTATGCACAAAGTATTTATATATATATGGGTTCAGCATACCTTGGAGAGAGAGAGATACATAGATATATACACACACACATACAACTTGGAGATACACACACACACACACACACACACATATGGATTCAGTGTACCTTGGAGATATAAATATGCACAAATACATGTATAGAAATATGGGTTCAGCATACCTTGGAGACATATATATATATATATATACACACACACACACACGCACGCGCACACAAACATAAAGATATACATCTATATATGGGTTCAGCATACCCATATATACACATACACGCACATACAACTTGGATATATATGGGGGGGGGGAATTCAGCATACCTTGCAGATATAGCTATATATACATACATGCAGTTATATAGATAGCTCTAGATAGATAGATGAGTTCAACATACCTTGGTGACATCTCTTTTGCAGTTCGGACTAAAACCCAAAGCGGACACATCATTCCGGTTCAGGCAGAGGTGCTGCCAGCTGCTTGGGATTCTGTTGGGGGGAGAGAAAGAAAATGGAGGGTTGGCCCCACCTGGAGCAAACTCCATCTCCCTGCCCTGCCCTGCCTTCCAAGTGCCGCATCAAAGGGAAGGGTCCTTTTGCCCCCCTCCGAAAGGGCACACCTGGCAGGTCAGGGGTCAAAGAGGGCAAGGCAGGACTCCCAGGAATGTGCCTCTGAGCCTTTCATGGCCTTTCATTATGGGCTTAAAGGGGGCAGACCCAGGCATTTGGGCCCTGGGCTACTCCTGGCCTCCACCTGGCCATCCAAACCTCCACACTGGGATGGCTGAAAACAATTATTATTATTATTATTATTATTATTATTATTATTATTATTATTATTATTAGTGTGTTTTATAGGTTTATTTTAATGTAAGATGCTTCAATCGTTTGGAGGAGTGAGATATAAAGTATTATTATTATTATTATTATTATTATTATTATTATCCTGCTCCTCCAAAGTGCCTTACATTAAAACTCATAGAACACAAGAACAACATAATCACATTATAACCCTAACCCTCCCATCAATCATAACAAAATAACAATTCAATTATCAATGATTAAAAACAATTATTAATTATTAAGTAACAAACAATTTATTGGCTATAATAGGGATGGAGAGAGAGAGAGAGAGACCATTGGAAGACCCAGCAGCCCCAGCAAAGAGAGTTCTCCCCAGTTACTTTTCCCAATGGGGAGAATGAGGATGGTGAAAAGGAAAAGGGACTATAACTCCCAGCATCCAGATGTCTTCCTCATGGCAAGTGACTTTTTTAGAACTATATCTCCAGCCGCATTCCCCAGCATTCACAGTTAGTGCTGGCTGGTGGATACTGGGAAATGTAGTGCCAACACCAAGTAGCCTTTCTAGCATGGCAACTCTCAGAATCTCACTGCCACATAATAATAATAACAACAGCAACAACAACAACAACTTACTCTCTGCATGATTTCTCAACACCCGACCTAAGTTGACTCCAAAGCTCAGGGAAGTTGGTTCTTTGGACTACATCTCCCAGAATCCCCCCTAGCCAACTCAACCAGGGGATGCTGGGATTTGTCGTTTCGATGGGCAGAGATGGGCAGATTTGGACATTTGGATAGGCATGGATGCTTTGCAGAAGCCTTGACCAACCTCACGGAGCCCCCCCCAGATCCACGTTGGACTAGAACCCCCATCATCCCTACTGTGTTTTGCCAGTTTGACCAATATAACTATTTCTTATTTATTACTATACCTGTTTTAGGGTAAGGGTGCCACCTGGTGGGGAAAAGGGCACACAGCAAGCCTGCTTCCAAAACACTCAACCCAATTTGTTTCCTATCTTCTATATCAGTGTTGATTCTTAAAATCCTTGTTGTCCAAACCAGCCCTGCATTTTGGGTGGTTTCTTTGCTATCTATGCAGTGGGAAACCTGCAAAAAGTGACTCTGCATCCCATCAAAACCTGACTTTCTCCATGGAAAGCCTCAGCATTCCCAGCATGGCAGCCATTTCAGGACCAGAGTCAGTTCCTTCCATGGGAGCACCATGGACAGCTGCCATCTTCTCCTCTTTATGGACCTTCCCCACTTAGGGCTGACCAGTGTTCGATTCCCAGTTGATCCATGAAGCCCACTGGGAGGCCTGAAGCAAGTCACACTCTCTCAGCCTCAACCTCCTCTGAGCAAACCTTGCCAAGGGGTTATAGGTTCGCCTTAGGGTTGCCATAGCTTGGGAAAAGACAACAACAACGTAAGATAAATAGCATGGCGCCCTAGTTTGAGTGCTCCGCTACATCTCTGAGGACCAGTGTTCGAATCCCTGCTCAGCCATGGAAACCTTGGGTTTGCATCAAAGGGAGGTAAAGATGGACCCCTTCTGAGCAAACCTGGCCAAGAACACCCCAAGATACGGTTGCCTTAGGGTTGCCATAGGTTGGAAATTACTTGAAGGCACACAACAACAACAACATGGGAACCCACCTTGGGCAAAAAGTCACACTCTCTCAGCCTCAGAGGAAGGCCATGGCAAACCTCCTCCGAACAAATTTTGCCAGGAAAACCCCATCTGAATGACTTAAAGGCACACAACCGCAGCCATTATGTTGGGGACTTTGTGGTTTCATGAGCATTTTAGCCTTCTCTGTCTCTGGCGCCACCACAAACTACACATCCCAGGATCCCGTAGCATGGATGCCGGCTAAAACCAGGGTCAAACTGAATTATTTTTGCAGTGCAGATGCAGCCGGACCCACAAAGCCACACATCCCACAGCATGGAGCCACGGCAGATAAAATGGATTCAAACTGCATTAGTTCCATGGTGCAAGTGCAGCCAGAGAAGGCTAAATACCTCCCAAAATAGGACAGAGCCATGAGAGTTAAAGCGGAATCAAACCGGATTAATTCCACAGTGCAGATGCAACCTTTGTGCGCGGAGTTCTTCCAAACATGCTTCTCAATAATCTATTGTTTATGATGCTCAATCGGAGTTGCCACCTTTTGCGACTCCATGTTAGTTTTCACATAGATATAGTGAAATATAGCGTACCTCAGAGAAAGCTCTTTTTGCAGTTTGGACTGGAATCCAAAGCGGGCGCATCTCTCTGGCTCAGGCATTTGGACAAAGACCCAAAAGGGACCACATCCTTCCCAATCTGCTTCTTGGTTTCACCACAGGAGGGGGATGCAGGCCATCGACCTAGGTTTTTCCTTGAAGAAATGAGTCAGAGGAATAAATATGCATCTCTGTTTACTTACTGACTTAACTTAATGATGCACTTTGCACATTTCTAACTGGTCTTTCAGGACTTAAAAGCTCCTCTCTGGAGGAACAACAAACACAGCCCCATACGAAAACCGCATAAACAATGCAGGAGAGCATAGCAATCCATGCTCCAGTGGTTTGAGCGTTCGAACCAGCATGGGCATGGGGACATTTGGATTTCTCAACATGTTCATGAATCGACAGGGAAAACAATATAAATCAAGGTTGATGCGTAACGCCAGGGGAAGGGGGGGTACGATTGGACTACATCTCCCAGAATCCCCAGCCAGCATGGACATGGTGATTCTAGGAGTTGGTCATATCCTTTAGCCTATTTCTGGTAACTTTCTGCAAAAAGACTGATCTCATGCTGCAGTGTTTATATTGCAGAACAAATGCGGAAAAACAATGTGCCTTTATAGCAGAATCAGTCCAAATCTGGTTTACTCTCTGATTATATATACACACACACGGACATTAAAGGGTTCCTAATAGTGGGAAGGGACCAGGAAGGGTCCCTAAGGGTCATTTAACCATGGAGGAATAATGCAAAATAGAAAATGAGCCGGAGTGCATTACACTTTTAAGCCCTTGTCAGACCAGCTAACCTCCGGCCCAAAATATTTCATACAGATCGGAAAATAGAAGGAAAGGATCAAGCGGAGTGACCCAAAGGCTTCTGTGATTTGGAGAGCTTCCCCATCCAGGAGCAGTCTAGGTCTGAATCTGGGGGAACTGGAGAAAGACCAAAGAAAGAAACATTGCATTTCCTTCCGGCTCATGCACCTTTTGGAAACATCTGGTCCTTGGCGGTGTCTTTTTGCGCAGACAAACAAACACAGGTGGCTGACCGCTGGTGGGAACCGGAAGCTGGGCTGTGTCCAGTCCTCTCTGGCCTCCTCCTTCTCCGGCTGGCAGCTCATCTCTTTTTACAAGGGAGAATTTCTGTCGATGGAGTTTTATCACACGAAGGAGATCAGGAGTTTATTCCACGAATATCCAGGAAAAAAATGCATAATTACGCAAAACGATTTCACACGACGTCACACAAAACCCGTCACAAAGAAGCATTAATGCGCATCTTTTGACTTTCGGGATCTCAGCGACAATGCATTTCCAATATCACTTTGCGTGGGATAATCCTTTGCGCAATGACTGGCCATTTTTGCTTTATTTGTGGGATTCTTTAAAGATCTCCAGAACCATAGTCAAACCATGCTGGCTTTCCAATTCGACCCCCTTTTTTCCTTACTAAGAAGTTACTTTGGGTTTGCTTTCCTGCGGAGACTTTCCTCATCTGGTGCGGAGGCAGACAGATGTGAAAAAGAGAGCGGCTTCACATGGAGAATATCCTGGATTCCCATCGCCTTGCTGTGGTCTCTATTGTTTTACCATTTTATTACTGAATGTTCTTTTATTATTGGTATTATTGGGGAATTATTATTATTATTATTATTATTATTATTATTATTATTCACATCATTTGTTCCTTTTTTACCTGTGCTGCCCAGAAAATGGAGGGAAAAATCCCATTATCACAAGCCACGATGGGACTTCTCTGGCTGCAAGAGCATTGCAGTTTTCAATGCAAAAGCAAGGAAGGGATGAGTCTGGAAAATGGAAGGAAATGGAGGAGGCCTTTGCATCTGGTTGCAATGGAGGAAGATGGGAGACTTAAGAGGACTTTGGAGTGAGGAGGGGGATGTCAAGGTTTCCGCAGGAAAAAAGAAATTGAGTTTCCGAAAAGGGATCTGCAGGAGGAAAGAGAGGCCTGGTCAACCTTGGCCTGTTTTTTCCTGTCTGCTTCTTCCTCCAAGATCCGTCCGGAAGAAAGAAAAAGAACAGCTGGCAAGGCGTCCCTTGGAGGGCTAACCCTAACATCATCATCATCATCACCATCATCCTGACACTGGTTGCTATTGCTGTTTTGTAGATCCGCTCCAGGGACGAAGTCCAAACTTGAAAGAAGCCCTCCAAAGTGCTTCAAAGCAAACTTGGTAAAGTTCGGCACACCCTAAAAAGCTCCGCTCTTTTAAAGTCCATTAAAAATGTGGGCAGCCCCTCTGAATGTCCCGGTTTGGTAAGGACGAATTTGGATTAATCCTCAGCTGCCCCAGTTTGTTGTTGTTGTTATTGTTATTATTATTATCCCACTTCTCCAAAGAGATCGAAGCAGCTAACAATAAAAGCATCAATAAAATATAATAGTTGCACCCCAAACTCTCTCCTTTGCTTGTAAAATGTCCCGGTTTCTCTTTCTTCCTCCCGCTTTTGTCCTCAGCTTATTTCAAATAGTGCAAAAAAGGAGTTTGGGGATGGAGAGGAGGATGTAAAACCTCACCCTCCATTGCATGGCCAAGCCAATTTTGCTGGAAGATGTCTAGCAAAGGCATTGGCTTCTAGCACTAACTATGCTAGGGTTGAGATGCTTTCGGGTTTCCGGCTGTTGGAAAGCACCCGTCCAAGAAAAGCAAATCAGGAAACAAACCAGGCCACCCATTTTGTGGGCGATGAAGCGTCTCCCGCACCCAGCACACTGTGCCTCTTTCCTCTCTCTGCAAGCTGTGGTTTGGCTCAGTCAGTTCCTCCTCTCTTTGGTTTCCCCTTCCGGCTTTCTAAATAAAGTGTCTCCTCCGATGGCGAAATCGGCAAAGTTGGTCAAGATGGGCGACCAGGATTATTGGCAGGGCTACCGAGGGAATTTCGGACAGAAAGAGCCAGATTTCGAATTCTGGGGTGGCCGCTACTCAGTTTTCCCTTCCTTGGGGAAACTGGTCAAAGGATTGTGAGTCCTTTTTGCAGTCCAGTTTGATACCCCTTTAACTGCCATGGCAGCTTTGCAAGGTTTTGCAGCCTCTTTTGGCAGAGAAGGCCCAAGGTGAACACGTCAGAACTACAAATCCCAAGATTCCAAATAGGATGGAGCGACGGCACTTAAAGCGGTGTCAAACCACATTATTTCCACAGTGTAGACACACCCTCTGTTGAAGTAGTTAAAGGAGACGCGTGTGGCCCATGAAGAATGAGGTCTTTGAGCCACGTGGCTCTTAACGCTTCATCTCCAAGGCTGCATGCACACTGCAGAAATAACTCAGTTTCACACCGCTTTAACTATCATGGTTCAATGTTATGCAATTCTGAGAACCATAGTTTTGGGAGCCTTCCCAGTCAGAGAGCTATGGCGCCACAACAAAGTATAGTTCCCAGAACCAACTCCAATCCCCAGAATGCCATAGCATTGCATTACATTTATTACGGCAAATAGCCAGCATAGTAACGTCATAGCATTGAACCGTGGCAGTTTAAAGCGGTGCCAAACTGGACTATTCCTGCTGTGCAGAAGCATCCCAAGATGACGACCTGTTTCCTGCCCCAGGCCTCCTGCGACGCGCAAAGAAAGGAAAGGGAAATCATTTTGGGCTTCTGGTCCCACAAACCTTGTCTGGACAAGTTTGTAAGCGAACCGAAAGGAAGGGGAAAAACACCCGGAGGGCAGAACCGAGAGACAAACAAAGCCATTGAGTTACGCTGCAAATATGCAGGCGGCCCAGGTGGCCGGACGGGTCCAGGATTCCCTCTCAGTGCTTTGTGATGTTGTGTGCTTGTGTTTGCGTGTTTGCAAAGAATGAACTGGAGTCTTCGTCACTCGGACGGGGCGGGCCTCAGCTCAAGGAAGTCTATCTCTTGCTCCATCTCTCTCTGTCTTGATGCCTCTTCTCTGCTTCTGCTTTCCTGCCTCGATGATGGTACATCTTCCTCGGAGCGCATGAGGCCAGGACATACCGAACGCCACGGTGAGTGACCCCATGGCTCTCTTTCAATTGGTCAAAGGCTGCCCCAAAGAGGAGCAAGACAGGTCTGTTCCCTGGGAGACCAGGACTCAGGCTTTGAAGTCCCAGGAGATTAGGCTTCAATGGACCACGAGGAGGACCTTCTAGATAGCAATGCCAGCCATGAGCCAAGAAGGCGGTGGAGTCTCCTTCTCTGGGAGCCCTCTTTCAGAAGAGGATGGGCAGCAACCGGTGGCTCAGGAGGAGGCTCTGGATGGAGCCCCTGCCCTCAGCCTCCGTCCAGGGGACCCTTCCAACACTCCTATGTCTATGGAGTCTATGGGGAGGGACACAAAAAGGGACAGAGGGCAGGACAGCTTTTGCTAGGTGTCTGGGGTTTTGTTTTCCTTAGCATGCTCTATATATGTGTGTGTGTGTTTGTGTGTGTTTGTGTGAAAGAAAGAAAGAAAGAAAGAAAAGAGTATAGTGAAAGAAAGAAAGAAAGAAAGAAGGAAGGAAGGAAGGAAGGAAGGAAGGGAGAGAGAGAGAGAGAGAGAGAGAGAGAGAGAGAAAGAGAAAGAAGAAAGAAAGAAAGAAGTATATACTGAGGGGAGTCACCAAGGGCCATCTAATCCAACTCTTTGGCACTGCAGCAACACAATTGCACGCACACATACACACATATATACATTAGGGAGAGATAGCATGGCATAGTGGTTTGAGTATTGGGGCTACTACAACTCCAGAGACCAGGGTTCGATTCGCATGGAAACCTACTAGGTGGCCTTAAGCAAGTCCCACTCTCTCAGCCTCAGGGGAAGGCAAGGGCAAACCACATCAGAACAAACATTGCCAAGAAAACCATTCGCCTTAAGGTTGCCATAAGTCAGAAGTGACTTGAAGGCAAGCAAAAACAATCTATAGGTATATATATTAATCATTTTCTCTTGAAACGTGTTGGGACAAAATCTCAGGGCTGAGTCACCGGGGTTGGTTCAAAACAAAACAGGGGTTTTGCTTTTGGTTAAATCGCTCCGGCTCTTTGGTTCTTTCTTTTTAAACGTTCCTCCAACCCACAAAGCCCAGCAAGAGCGCCTCTGGGCATGTGTAAAACGCATGTGGGTTTTGGTTTGTTCTTTCCACCTCAAATCCCAAGAAGGCAAAGTCTTAAAGGCAAGAGAAGGGACAGAAGTGACTTTAAGGCCCAAGCGCACCTTGTTTGTCACAAACGCAAATGGCGCCGGAAGGGTGGCGAGTTCAAAAGCAGACCAAGGTGTCACCTGGGTGCTTTAAAGATGATCTGGAATGTGACGAGAGCATTTAAATCACATCTTATCACAACAGATAAGCTTTGGGTTCACAGTTTCCAAAGGGATTTCCAAGAAAACCCACAAGCCAGGCCTTAGTTCTTGCTGCACAGTTGGTCCAATATTGCAAAGGCAGACTGGCCCCTATACCTTTTTGTAGCTACTCCCTGGATGTAGGCAAAACTTTAGAGAATATGATTTGTGCCTAATTTGTGGTTGGTTTTGTGAATTCCCCTCCCCAGCCCTTCTTGCTCTCTGCCTCCACCGCAATTACGATTTCATCAGTTTCTATCGCATTTCCTCCTCCTCGGCTATCTTTTGACTTCCCTATTCTGTTGGAAATGCCAGAAGTCTGCAAAAAAAAAAAAGAGAAAGACACACACACAACACACAACAGACACACACACACACTTTGCATGTGGTCCAAGACACTGAAAAGAAGAACCACCACAAATCGGAATAGCAATAGCAATAGCAGTAGCAAGTACATTTCCATACCGCTCATCAGTGCAAACCAAATCTTGGAGCAACCTTCCCTTCCTTTGTTTGGACTACAACTCCCAGAATGCCCCAGATAGCTCATTGGGAGGATGCTGGGAGTCATTCCCCCCCCCAAAAAAAAACAACCACCCCTAGTTTTGATAGGGTTTGCATTATTTTAGCGATAAAAAAGAAGGGTGGCTGCTCCAAGCTTTGGGTCCAAATTGTGGTCGATCTTCCTTTTCCTTCCAGTGTGGTTTGAGTGTTTGGACTACGACCGGAGACCTGGGTTCGAGTCCTGTTTTGGCTATGGAAACCCATTAGGTGGCCTTAAGTAAGTCACACTCTCTCAGCCTCAAACCTTGGCAAGAAACCCCCATGATAGGATTGCCTTAGGGTCACCATAAATCATAAACAACCTAATGGCACACAAAAAAACAGCACTGGCTCTATGATACAATGCCAATGATGCACAGCATGGAAGGGATAGACAATATCACCCCAAAAACCTGTTGAACCTCTACCTGATGCATCCTCCTCCCAAGGAGATGCCTACCCTCCATTTATCCCATTTAGTAGGAAAAATACCAATTAATCCTCTGCCATCCCACTTTTCCAATTGTTTTTGAAATTTCCCAGTTTCTCTCTCCTCCTTCATCCTCAGCCAACTTCACTTGCTGCAAACTGAGTCCGAACGTGCAAAAGGTTGTTTGCGCTCCATTGACTCAGAGCCTTTCCTTTCCCAGTTGTCTTAGGCAAAAGCCAGTTGCTGCAGAATCTCTGCTTTTCCGCTTTTGCCATCTTGGCCGCATACTCTGGCATTGCTTGGTGACACCTATCCCAGTTTTGCGTGGTGAAATATCAGCAGAGACCTTCAGGAAAGGTAGCAAATGGCCAGGAAATGATTTGATGGAAAGCTATGCCTTCCGCACTTTGGGAATATCTGACACACCATCCTGCCTCTAATTTGTATTTGCATCCTTCTCTTCCCCGCAATTAAGGTGCATGCCTTCATTACTGCTTTCATCAGAAATCTGACTTCCAGGCCAGGAAGCCATTAAAAATTGTGCAAGGAAACCTATTGTGACCTTCCCTGCTGCTGCTGCACCAGAGCAAGTGTTAAAAGAGAAGCGGGATGCAAGACGCGCGAGGAGGTAATGTGCAGAAACGGGGACCTTTGCTTTGCCTCCAAAAGCATGCAACCTCTGGAAATCCCTTCCTAGCATCGAAGTTGCCTCCCATCGACTGCCTGCTTTGCTTTAATCATTTAATTGCATTGTTTTACTTGGAGGTGGGTGGCTTTGTGGGATATTGTGTGTTTTATTGTATTTTAATGTTCTTTTAATGTTGTCCGCCGCCTCGATGTAATTGGAGAGGCGGGGTATAAATATAATTTTATTATTATTTTACTATTATTATTATAGCCAAGACTAGTTTACAATTGCCCTAAATAAGATCTTCTTATTTCAGCACTTGGAAATTGACTTTTTTAGGGGGAAGCGAGACTGGAGGGCATAGAGCTGGGTTTTTATAATGTCTTGTTTTTAATGCAGAAAACAACAGCCATGTTGGCCATATAGCCAATGGGATTTTTGGTGTTATTAATGGTTTGTGTTTATGGTTTTTAATCCTTAGATAGTTTGGTTACTTTTGCAGTTTGAGACCGACCCAATGGAGGGTTTGGACGAAACATCGAAGCAGTCCACAGAGTTTCCTCCTCCCAAACCTTAATTCAGAAAGAAATGAGGTTGTCGCTGATTTATGTCACCAAAGGATAAAAACAGGAAACCCCAAACGCACATCTGTGGCAAGCAAGGAGTGCAAGGGGAGGAAACAGCAGCTTCTTTTTGTAACAACAAAATAATCTTCTCAAACCTCGTCGCTGTTTTTAAATCCCTGATTCAAAAGGCACTCTGCTAATCTGTTCTGCTTCTAGGAAGCTTTTGGAAATGTAAGATAGATATCTTGCCGTTGTGTGCCTTCAAGTCCCTAACTTTGCCTTTTCCAGGATACCGAAATCCATGAAATACAATGGCATAGTAAAATGGTGTCCCTTTTGGGGTTTTGTAAGACATATTTTCTAGCCATGGATGGTTGAGTCCATGGATAAAGAATCCGTAAACCTTATGATAGACTGGCTTTGGAGTCGCCATAAGTCAGAAATGACTTGAAGGCACCCAAGAATAATATTCATTAATAAATTAAGGAGGGACACTAACATATGTTTCTCCCAACACAGGTAAGATGGAGACGTTCAGCTCCCGCAACCTGGCCCTCCAAGCGGAGAAGAAAATCCTCAGCCGGATGGCCAGCAAGTCCATGGCCAACATGTTCATCGACGACACCAGCAGCGAGATCCTGGACGAACTCTACCGGATCTCCAAGGAGTACACCCAGAACCGGGCCGAGTCCCAGAAGGTCATCAAGAACCTGATCAAGGTGGCCGTCAAGATCTCGGTCCTCTACCGCAACAACTGCTTCAGTGATGAGGAGCTGGCCTGGGCCGAGGAGTTCAAGCGCAAGCTCCACCTAGGCGCCATGACAGCCATCAGCTTCCACGAGGTGGACTTCACCTTTGAGAAGGGCGTCCTGGCCGACATCCTCCATGAATGCCGGGACCTGCTGCTCAAGCTGGTGGAGAAGCACCTAACCGCCAAGTCCCACGGGCGCATCCGACATGTCTTCGACCATTTCGCCAACGTGGAGCTCCTCGCTCAGGTATATAGTCCCGGGGAGCCCTACCAGCCACGCTTGAAGAAGATCTGTGAGGGGATGAACCGGCTCATTGACGAAGGGAGGTTGTGAGGAGGACCATCCATGGACAGAAGGATGGCAGAGAAACCAACAGGAAGAAAACGTCAACTGTATGCGGTAGACACCGTTAACCCATACACTCTGACAATTTGTTCCTCTGTTTAGCAAAAGGATGATGGGAGGGATAGTGGCTTCTACATAGCTACATCCTCTTTGTAACCACCATTGAGAGGACCACTGAGCCTGGCACCCAAAAAATTTGGGGGGATTCAGGTGTGCAGCTCCAATAGGAGCACAAGCCTCGAACCATCGAAACTAAACACAAATCCCAACCTCGTTCCTACGAATTAACACTCCAGTCTGCAAGAACTAGAAACAACATTGCTGGACAAGACTAATGAAAGCTCAGATAATAGTCCCAAAATGTGTGAACTGAGTGTGCGACTGTGGTTTGTCACCTCCGCAGGAGAACACAAAAGCAATCCTGCTGTATTGTTTGCAGATAATATTTACTTTGTCACGTGTTTAATACTCGTTTTTCTTTTGCTGTCACATTGGGCAATCCCTGGCCAGACAAACAAGTCTAGCTCTAAAAGGAAGGAAGGAATGTAAGTAAACTCTCCAAAACCCAGAGCTTGAGAAGAACTCCTTCTTTGGATGAGATTTCTCAGGGGATTCTGAGAGTTGTAGTCCAAAGAGGGGACTTTTCCCAATGTCTGCCATCGCTTTTTCTGTCATCTGACACGCTTTCACCCATTCCCTTGAAGGAGCCCAAAGAAAACTCAATTACAGTTATCCCTCCATATTCGCTAGGGTTAGGGGAACAAGACCCCTGTGAATATGGAAAAACCGCAAATAACAAAAACACTGTCTTTACCTCTCTAGAAATCTCTAGGTTCTCCAGTGCAACTCTGTGGTCAATGTCCAACATACACTGACCATAGAATGGCACTGGAGTAGCTACAAATGGTCTTTCAGTACAACTTTTAGTTAAAGTTGACCACAGAGTTGCACTGGAGGACCCAGACAGTCCTAGAGAGAACATATTAATGAAATTCATGAATAATCAAATCCGCAAATATCAAAGTCGCAAATATGTAGGGATGACTGTACTTACTATTTTTGAGCTCTGCTCTCTTGTTTTGTAACAGTGAAGAAAAGGCAGAGAAGGGTGTCCTTACTCCAAGCATGCCCCCAAAGTCGTGGATAAAAGTATCCCATCGTGTCCGTTCCCATCTCTCTCTACCATCCAAGAACTAGAAAAACAAAAACAAAAACATTTTGCAAGAACAAAAAAGGCAGGACAATCCCAAAAGAATAAAATAAAATATGTCACTAACCATCTCAGGGAATTGGAGAGGACTCGCTTCTGCTCCTGTGAGCTTTGTGACTCAGGGAATGAATGAAGAGACTGAAAATAAAAGTATTTTCACTAACACATATTCTTCCTCTCTCTTTTGGAGCCCAGTAAAGTTGTTGAGAAATCCAACAATGGTGGGAGGCATATAAATAAATATAAAACGGTATGAGGATGAGATTGGCAGGACTTTAATCCGTGCCATGCGCAATGCACCCTTGGCTACCACAGCCTTTCAGCCTCAACACACCATATACATTTGACTACAAGTCAACCTCACGTATAAGTCTAGGGCAGGTTTTGGGGGGCAAAATTATGGATTTTGATATGACCCTTGGATAAGTCGAGGGTAAAACTTGGGGTACATGCGACAAAGGCTCAAAGCAAAGGTAAACAATGCCAAAGACCATACAAAATTATGGCAGCCATAACTCTTTTGGCTCACGCTAAAAGATGGATAGAAGAGAGAGTAGAGCGAGGTCAGTGCTTCCAGGACAGAATGCATTCTTGCCTTTCACTCATTTTTAATAAGAGTTAAAATATAGTATTGACACTGACCCATGTATAAGTCAATTTAGATTTTGGGAGTCAATTTTTTGACCAAAATTTCTAGACTTGTACATGAGTATATACAGTAATAAATGTTCTCACCATCAGGAGACGAAGAGGCAAAGACACACATACACACGGAGGCAAGTGTTGATGGAACGCCTTGTTTTAATCACAGTTTTTGGGAAGTATAAGCAGCGCCGGAGGATCCGGAACAAGAAGATCAGAAAGGGATCAGATCGAGCCAGGAGGATATACACAAAAGTTGTATCAACTCACATTTTCTCCCATTCTTCCCTGACCTGCTGAAAAAAAAGGCTTTGAAAGCGGAAGGGTTAAAAAAAGATCCCATTTTAATCAGTTTAATGTAAGCCTTTCCCCCTCCTGGGGCTACCACACTCAAAAAATATCTATTCTGGGGTTGCAAGAAGTTTCTTTTCAGCTTTTTGGGGAGACAGACAGACAAGGGACCCTTCCGTATTGCACAGTTATAGCACTACGATTCTGCTTCCGCTTCCCTATTTCCCTTTCTCTGCAACCCTGGGATTTGCAGTGTAAGGAGGAGTACTTAAAATCCTCTAACAACTTGCCAAACTGCAAACTCCAGGACTGTACAGTTGCGGTGGGATCATGGCACTATAATTGTGCAATGCGGAAGGGGAAAAGGGACACAAAACGAGATGGGAAAGAAAGCACTTAAGGCAATAAATATAAATATTAGGGGACGGGGGAAAACAGGGACAGAAACCAAGGGACGTAAGAGCCGAACAAAAGAAGTCTCTCAAAATACGCATGGAAGGGGTTTTTCCCAACTGGGGGTCCAAGCCGTTATGGTCAGCTGGACCCTGATATTTCTGACACAGTGTTATCTTCTGCAGTGTCCTCTTTATGGGAAAAGGTAACATCCTGCGCCATCGCCACATTTCTTGCAGAGGGACACCTACTCCTTGGGGAGGGGAGCTGGGGGTCCAAAGAGGAAGAACCCTCAAAAACAGCAGTCAGACTTTAACCGAAAGAAGTCCCAGAGAGGGAGAAGAGGGAATAACCGGCAGGTGGGACGGCTGGACAGCGGAGAAAGCCCCCTCAGAGCTTGAAGATCTCGTCCTCTTGGTCGCGGATGGCATCTGCGCGGGCGATTTTGGTGAGCGGGACGGGGCCCAGGGTGGCCCTTAGCTGGGTGCGTGGAGAAGGCTCGTTCTGATAGGAGGAAGAGGGCAGCGTGTCGCGATGCCGTTCTGGATCGTCCCCAGAAGTCCTGAAATGGAGGAAGAGGAAAAGAGGCAAAGGTCAGGTTTTAGGTATCTGGGAACCGGCCCTTAATCCTAGCAGCCTGGCTTTGGGAAAACATAACCTAGTTTCCATGTAGGCCAGTTTCCTGTTTCCAAGACAGGTCAGCCCAAAGTTTCATGGTGACCAAGCATCGTCCTTTTCCAGGACATTTCAACCTCCTGTCTAGGAGGAATTCCAAAATAATCGTCTATTTTAGTAACTTTTTTTGGGGGGGATAACTACCACTGTCCTCAAAAATCACTTTTCTGAGATCAGACAAGTCAGCCAAGCTGCATATAAAAGCCAGAAAGAGAGTAAACCCTGGAAGGGTTGCGGCAGGTTCCCCCAACAGGTCAACCCTTCAAGGGCAATTATTTTGAAACCCAGACACTTGCTAAATACATGCGCACCAACGCCATGCAGGCCTTCTGTCGAAATCTGCCAAAAGCAGAAGGAACTTCGGACCACGCACAGGAAATAAAGTTTTTGGGTTTGTGGGTCGATGGGGCGACGTTGTGGCCGCGCCGTCCTCTGGTGGCTGCGATATGAAACTGCAAGACATCCTCCCCCAGCGTTTTAAAAAACCTCTTTAGATATATATTTTATTTTTTTTAAAAGAGGGTATAGAAGCATCCAAGGATTGCAGGAGCTGTGATTTCCTAGGCTGAGACCTACAACCTTGTAGACCAGCAACATATGAGCATGCACAAAGTGCTTTTATTTTATATCATTTGTCTAACTGGCTGCTAAATTCCATCTCCAAGCACAGGGAAAAAAACCAATTCAGCATTCCAATTCAGGAGTGGATGCAGGAGGGACTATGGCTCCCATCATCCGCCTACAAATGCCTAGAGAAGTGTTTTCTCTAGGAATCTCTAAGACCTCCAGTGCAACTCTATGGTCAATAACCAGCACATGTTGACCATAAAGTCATGACAAAGGACTTATAAATGTCTAGAGAAGTGTTTTCTCTAGGAATGTCTAGGTTCCCCAGCATGACTCTATGGTCAACTTCGGGCAGATTTGTGCTGGAGGGCCTAGAAATTCATAGAGCGAACATATCAATTGAAACCATGAATAGTCAAAGCCACAAATGTGGAGGGTCAACTCTTATTAATTTGTTCCCCTTACGCAGCTTGGCTACTTGGCCTGAGCCACCTAAACCTAGGCAGCATCACCACAAGAACCCCTGCGACTGTAAGTGGGGATTTGCAAGCAGGGATGGTGGGGCGAAACGAGGGACACTCACGCAGCCTCCCCTTCCCGCAGCTTCTTGGTGGCGGCCTGCTTCGACCGGCGGATCTCAGAGTCCAACTTGAAGAGGAAGTCCGTGGCCGAGAGGTCGTGTTTGGGGACGCTGCCTGAGGCCCCGTTTTTCCGCGGATGCTTCTGCTTCTTGGTGGTCTCAGGGTGGCTGAAAATGGCCTCCTCTTCCACTTTCGCACCCATCACTGCCATCTCTTCTCCCTCCTTCTCGTCCTCTTCCTCGTCCAGGTTCAACCCGTTCGACAAGGTTGCGGGTTCAACCGGCACCGGGATGTAGAGTGTCTTCTTCAGGAAAATGGAGTCGTTGGTGTAGAGCCGGTTGGCCCTCTTGATCTGCTCGGTCTGGAAGGGGATCGGAAAGGCGGTTAAAGCAATCTCCCAGGGTCTTAACTATTTTATTCCAAAAAGTCATATTCATTGGACAAATCATGGAGGGAAAGCTACACAAAAGTGGGGAGGATCAGCGGAAATTGGGGCAAGAAGTGTTGCATCAGTATGATTCTAGTACCATATAGTACCATATTTGCTGGGGTTAGGGGCTCAGGACCCCAGTGAAAGTCCTTCACATGGGTAATGGTGTCTGGGACTAATGGGAGCTGCAGTCCAACACACTTCTGGACGACCACATGGATGACAGTCGTGGCCTAGTCCCATCTCTTTGATTGGAGTGGGCCATTTGTGGTCCTCCATAAGCTGCTTGTCTACAGATCCCATCATTTCACATACCAAAATATGATTTTAGAATAATGAACCAGGAATGTACCCAATGCCCCCCACGGACGTAGACTCACCGTGACCCCGTACTTGACCGCCAGCCCTTGGAGAGTGTCCCCGGGTTCGAGGCGGTGCTCTATGCGTCTCTCCCGCACCGGCGAGCTCACCGTCGTCACCAGGCTGCCATAGGATCGGGTCCGGCTCCCTTGTAGCAAGCCGGCCCCACCGGGGGACCCTTGCTTGGAAGGAGAAGACATCCCTTCCACGATCCCCCCCAAAAGACCACCACTCCAAAAAGTCACCCCAAAGGAAGGCTGCTATTGGGATCCCACGTCTGCCACTTATTGGGATCCCTCTTCTTGGTCCCAATCTTTGCAATCAAGTGAGGGCCATTAACCCCCCAAAAGACCACTACCCCAAAAGAGTCACCCCAAAGAACTTAGCTACAAGGGACACTGCTATTGAGATCCTACTTCTTGCCACCAATCTTTGCAATCATGGAGGGGCCATATTAAGAGCCCCCCAAAATAAAGACTACCACCCCTTAAAAAGTCACCCCAAATCCCCCTATGTCCCACTAGAAAGGCTGCTACTGTGACCTCACTCCTTCCACTAATGTTGATCCCACTTCTTGCCCTCAATCTTTGCAATTAAGTAGAGTCCATTTCAAAGGGCTGACACCCCCATCCCACCCCTCCAAAAAGATCTAGCCCCTTGCAAACCTTGCAAACCAAGATGTAACCTCCTTTGCCCCCTCCAGCTTTGACCTCCAGCCCCCCAAACACCTGTCACCCCAATTCATGCAAAATCCTCCATTGCAAAACCTGCTCTTTTAGGGGGACTCAAAAACCTATGACCCCAAAATCTGACACCCCCCCCTCCCCCCCCCCTTCTAAATGCTTCTGATTCGCTTGGGCTTCTCCCTCCTTAGATCCAGGGCTATATATATATATATATATATATTAAAATTGCCAATTGCCAATTGCCAATTGCAAATGCCAATTGCTTCCCAAAGCCCCCTATTGACCTGGCCAAGAAAAGGCAGAGCAACAGCCTCAGAATCTTCTTTCAGGGGCAGTTTAACCGAATCCAGCCTTTAACCGCCTCAAGCCCCGCCCTCCCTGCCGCGCAAAACCTCCTGGGAACTGTAGTTTATCTGCAACAATAATGCTTGCAAACTAGCCCCAGCAGGTTTTGCAAGGGAAGCTCAGCACACAGCCTTGAATTATTATTGTTATTATCATTTTGCAATGTAATTATTATTTTTTTGCAACGTTGATTAATTTGCAATGTTCAATGTTCAGTTTGGGCAATGTAGTCCTTGCAACAAATGCATTTGGGGAATTGTAGTCCTTGCAAAGCTTGTTGGGAAGTGGAGGCTTGAATTTGGGGCAGGGCCTGGGTGCGGGGTGCATGCTGGGAATTGCAGTCCTGGGATTTTCATTTTGCAATGCCAAAGGGGAAGCATTAAGTGTCCCCTGTTTTTGCAGTGTTTGGGATTTTGGGGGTCTTGGAGCATGTCTTTCAAGAGGGAAGGAGACGATCCCAGTCAACTCAATGTCTTGAAGGTCAGTGAGAAAGTGGGGGGCTCATTTTGGGGGGGTTCCCAGCCGCATCAGATGCATTATCCCATTGCATTGGGGTCCCTTCCTTTGCAGAGATGCATGTTGCACCCCCAAAATGCAAGCCTTGCTCTCCCTTTTGTCCCTTTGGCACACAAAGCAAGGCACTCTACACATGCTCTCCTCCCTGAGCATCATGCCCATGCTCCTTCCCTTTCTGCAAATGCTGCCCATGCTAGAGCCATCTGCACATGCTCAGGGGTGCCCTGGGTCCCCAAAAATGGTCCCCCTTGAAGTGACATTTTTTGCTTTCTGGTGGTTCAATGCACACAAATAATGTTTCATGCACAAAAGCTATTGACAAATGCCATATATATATAGAATAGTTTGTGTCATTTGATTGTTTTAATAATGGGATGTTATTTTTTGCTGTTATAAGGGATTTTAATTGGGATTTATTTTTACTGTTTGTATTTTTACTACTATTGTACACTGCCTCAATCCTGATGGAAAGGCCAGATATAAATAATTTATTATTATTATTATTATTATTATTATTATTATATAACATTACCTTCAAGTTATGTCCACCCAGACTTTGTTTTGTGCACATAATTATTTGTTTCGTGCACAAAATATATGAATTTCATGCTTAGATTTTGCATCCCGTCTCCAAGATTTCTCGTGATGCATATTGCAATTATTATAAAACCCAAAAGACTTCTGGTTCCCAAGGATATAGGTTAATAAGGGAGACTCTCAACCTGTATATAAATTAAACCATATACCAATAGGAGAACAAGTGTTGTTAAGGCTAAAATAAATGCCCCCGAAGTGTGCCAGGTTTGCAGTTTCACAAAACTCACATTATTGAACCAAGCGATGCAAACAAGGACCAATTTATCTGATTTTAATCCCATTTTCATTGACACTTTTGTTGGTTTTTAATTGCACTGGGCTTTTAGACCATAAGCCGCTTTTTAAACCCAATTTTGGGGTGAAACCGAGGTGAAAATAAATAAAATTATTATTATCATTATCATCATTGGATGCTTAAGAAAGGCTGACTCTCATTGCTTGAGCAAAAACATCTGTGTTTTTATTCTTTTCCCTTCCACTTAATTAAATTAAATTAAATCTACTTATTTTATTATTTCGCTCCTTCCTTCTCTTTTCCTGCCCCAGAAAAGAAGAGTTGCGGATCTTTTGGCGCATTATATTCCCGAAGACGAAGCCTTGCTCCTGAGGGATGGCAGGTCAGAGACAAATTGCGTGACTGCTAACACAGATGGACCGTCCGCACTGCTATATTCATATATTTATATTGATATGTATTATATTTATTATAATATATAAAGGTTGTGCTATAATTGTGTCGTGCGGAAGGGCCCAGGGATAGATGGATACCGTCGTCATCATCATTGCAACATCATCGTCCCGAAAGTGTTCCACTTCACTTGTCTATCTTGATATGCAATATTCATTTATTCTTTTAAGAACCCATTTTTGCACCCAAAAGTGATTTATTCCTAATACATGAAATTACAAACAGTGATTACTGTGGATGATATGATTAACAATCCTTGCTGCTAATGCAATTGGGGCTATTTATATTATCATTATCATTATTTATTTACCAGAATTTAACCTCTCTTTTCTGCCTTTTTTCTGGGGAAGCCCAAAGCCACACTCCAGGTGTGTAGGACTCCAACTCCCATCATTCCAAACAGTGTTGGGATCCTGATAAAAAATGGCAAGACTGTACCATAGCAATGCAGAGAAATATTCCATCTTCCCAACTGGGTACTGAGTTCTAATCTCGATGCCTTTTGTTCCTTCCAACTCTTTCGCAGATACGCTTGCACAGTCTGCTTCCACAGGCCGGTCTTCGACACTCTTGACATGCTCACGGTCCACCGTTCTGGAAAGAAACATCTCATGAGTAAGTTGGTCAACGTTTGGGTTCAAACCTCCATTTTGTACAAGGGCGTCTGTTCCCAAATATATGTCTTCTGGGGGCGATGGGAGTTGTAATCCAGCCCAGCGTTTGGGAGCTGGAGTCCAAGACAATAAATTCCCCAATCTTT
The DNA here is from genome assembly GCF_019175285.1 of Sceloporus undulatus. Taxonomy (NCBI): domain Eukaryota; kingdom Metazoa; phylum Chordata; class Lepidosauria; order Squamata; family Phrynosomatidae; genus Sceloporus; species Sceloporus undulatus. The sequence continues at coordinate 31,152,275 of NC_056530.1, forward strand.
GAATTGCTGAAACTAGCTAACAAATTTATCTGGCAGTTGCATGTTGTTCTTAAAGCTGCACTGCTTTTTGGAAAAGCAAAATGGTTTTGTTTGCTCTCATAACCCAAAAGTAAGATGGACTCATTTTGCAGATGAAAAAGATGGAG
>NC_056530.1:31152430-31257624 GCF_019175285.1 Sceloporus undulatus
TCTATCTATCTATCTATCTATCTATCTATCTATCTATCTATCTATCTATCTATCTATCTTCTCAAAGCTGGCTGGAGCATGCCACAGCCAGCCAAAGACTTGAACTTTTTAATTCTCTCCTTGTCTTTATAACAAGGTTTGCAGAAGTTTTATGGGAAGAAACGTTCCCTTGAGAGCGAAGTTGAGAAGCGCCAACACCAGGCATACCTAGAAGCAGAAGGATCGGGAACACAGGTAAATCTGGGCAGCTTTGGGGCAGGAAGAACTCCCCCCCAAATGTATTGAATGTCCAAAATTTCCAAAATTCAGACTGCATTGCTCACCGTTGGCCGCAATGGCCGGTGGATGCTGGGTCTTACAACTCAGCCACAACTGAAAGGGCTGCGTTTTGCCCACTAGAGAGCACCTGTTCTACGGACTTTTCCCTACCATCTTTTCTTTAAAACATGGGGAAATATAGCCATGATCTCCGCTATAAAATTTACCACCTTTAGCCCTACTGAATTTCACCCTTCGACATTGCACTATAACTCCCATGTTTTCTTCTTCTCTAGGCAACGCCGGGCCCTGCTCCATTACTTGCCGCCACCAGGAAAATTACCCAGAACGCTTTGCTGAAAGCCGCCCCGTATAACAGCTGCTGTCGGCGCAACAGGTGACACGAGCGTCTGTGGAAAACGGGGTGTCCGTTTTGCGGGAATGGCTTTACATTGTTGTAGCTTTTTCTCTGTGGAAGCTGCTTTTTGGAAAGCATTACACTGATGAAATTGTTATTTTATTTGGGACAGGGAGGTTGGAGTCGAACCCGGTACTTCAAGGATGGGTGCGTCCTCTCAACCTACCGAGAGAGATGCCATGTTGAAAGCCAAAAATGTGCCAATGAAGGGGAACAATGTACCCGCTGGACTGGAAACCACCCAGACAGTTCACCTGCCTGGATCTGGAATCAAGAGGACAGGTAATTTTCCTCTTTATTTCCTTCCCTTCCTCCTTCCTTCCTTCCTTCCTTCCTTCCTTTCTTCCTTGTGGAGTATTTTGGATTTTATAATTCTGGACGAATGAGACTCAACCCGTATTAAATTGGTAGAATAGTTAACAGTGACCAGAGGATTGATTCTCTTATCCATGCGATGCCATTTCGCTTTAGCCGAGTTGTTGTCTGTGGGCATGGAACTGGTTGTTATACCCGTTATTCTTTCTTGATTCCAGATTCACCGAAAGATCCTCCTCTAGGAAAGGAGGGCAGCCATGAAGAGAAAGCCTCTTCTCTTGGGACGTCCTCTACCAAATCCACAGAACTCACCCCAGAGAAACGGCGCACGTTGGAGCATTATCTGAAGCTAAAAAGGTAGGACAGCACATAACGCCGCAAATGCATTAGCCAAAGGTCTTCATAAATACACTGCTCCCTCGGGTTACGAAATTAATTCGTTCCGCGGCCGCTTTCGTAACCCGAAAAGCCTTCGTAAGCCGAAATGCCATAGGCGCTAATGGGGAAAAGCCGCGATTCCGTGTAAAATAGCGCCGAAAAGCACCAAAATTTTTTTCGTAACCCGAAAAAACATTCGTAACCCGGAACAATTATTTCCAATGGGATTTTTTCGTATCCCGGAAATTTCGTAACCTGGGTATTTCGTATCCCGAGGTACCACTGTAATGATACCTGGGTTCCAAAGGTAGGAATCAAAATCCATCCAGGACCAAGGTTGCTTTTAAATCTGGAACCCTTGCTTCTTAATTTTCCCGCGGGCATCTAGACAAAACCTTTTTCATATGGTTGGATTCTGTTATTTCTTAAGAGATGCCCCTGTTGTTGTTGTTGTTGTTTTCCAGCTTTGGGATATTCCAGTGCAAGTTAATACACTGCTTTGTATGACATGCTCTCTTTTTAGTGGCTTTTCTTTCCCTCTTGACCTTTGGCAGCTCTGGTTGGGTCCAGGACGGTTCCGGAAAATGGGTAAAAGACGAGAACGCCGAATTTGACTCGGACGAAGAGGAACCCCCGCCGCTGACTCCATTGTGACTGCGCAATTGCTGACTCTCCCCAGAACCACGTCTTTATAGAAAGATGTCAACTGAGCACAAAAAAGCCTTTTTTCCTTTCACAGGGGAAATGATTTTACTACAGATGGCAATAGCTTATTAAAGAAATAGGAAAATGGGCTGGTTTTGCAGAGCCCAGCATTATTTCTTAGAATCATAGAGTTGGAAGGGACCTTAAGCAAGTGTCATTGAAGAGGATGAACCAACCAGGTGGAAACCCAGAGGAGGGTGAATATGGGATGGAGCAATCACTTGCCATCCATCTTAAACCCCATTACCACTATTTCCCATTGCCAACCAGGGCAGCGCTGCAAAAGGGGTCATGATGCCCCTGTTTCAGAGCTTTGCCCCACACTGACTTCCTTCATAGATCTTTCCATGGAAAAGATGGTGTGCATGAGGAAGCGAAGGCAAACTGGGACCAAGTAATGTTTCCCATCTCTGGCCTGCTCATGCGCCAACTTGTCCTTTTCCCCCCCACATACAGTGGGCCCTTCTTATACACAGATTTTTTATACATGGATTCAAGCATACACGGTTTGAAAATGTTCCAAAAAGTATAAATTTACCTTGATTTTCCATTTTTTATAAGGGACGCCATTTTGCTATGTCATTATAGTTAATGGGACTTGAACATACACGGATTTTGTTATACATGGGGGATCTTGGAACCAAACCCCAGCGTATAACAAGGGTCCACTGTACTATCATTTTGTACATTTCTAGGTAGAGAAACCCACTGGGTGCCATGTCAAAGCATGGAGACGCCCTTAAGGTGCATCCGTGAGGGTGGCATCAGAGGCATGCTTCTTTCTTGGCTGGACGCCACCGACGCCGTTCCGTGTCTTTTGCGCGAACTTAACTCCTCGTGACGTTTCCTCTCTTCTTTTATTTTTGTTTTCCCTCCACCTCTTCCCCACCTGTTGCTGTCAAACATGGCTAGTAACCAGCAATGCCGCATCACCTGGCACCTACGTCTGGATCCGTATAGCGATATGAGAGCGGGACAAACGTTGCACCTTTGGCCCTGCGCCATAAAGGGTGAGAAAGCAAAGGAAAAGAGGCACAGAGGAGGGGAAGTGTTGCATTTAAAATTATGGCTCCCTTCTCCGACTCTTTCGCTCTCTCTGTCCTCCTCCTTAAGGGACGCGGTCCAAGGTTTCGTGCAACCTGAGCCCCGTGGTCTTCATGCCGTCTGCTGATCCCCGCGGGGGGTATAAATACATCAGGAGCATGTCCACCATTTGCACCACCTGCTTAAATAATTCTCCACTGTGGCAGCTCCTTATGAGGTTCCTGCAAGGGAGAGCCTATTCCCTGACTCTCCTTCTACTCCTGGTTCCTAAGATGGAACGCTCTCAAACCCATTTGTAAATAAAGACCGATCAATAAATAGATAGAGACCCCAAATTGATGTTTTCTGGGGGCAAGCTGGATGAATAAAAGCTGGATAAATCAAATTAATAATAAAATAATGTGAGAATGAAGGGTGCCAATGTTGCATCTGCTAGGTCTGCATGTTATTTCTGCTAAACCAGTTTCTAAATTTCAGGGTGCATCTACACTCTAGGAATGATGCAGTTTGACACCACTTTAAGTGCCGTAGCAGCTTCCTCTGGAATCCTGGGATTTGTAGTTTTGACAAAATTTCTCACCTTCTCTGCCAAACAGTTCTGATGTCCGACAAAACTGTAATTCCCAGGATTGTGTAGGATGGAGCCATGGCTGTTACAGTGGTGTAAAGTTATTGTTTGGAGTAATTTTTTTGGAGGGGTGACTAGATTTCCCAGAATCCCCTTTGACCAGGCTGGGTGGGGGATCCTGGGAACTGTAGTCCAAAAATTATTTCCAAGCCCTGAGCTAGTTTCATACTGCTTGTTCCTGCATTTGTCATTCCCAGAGTATTTTATCATTCATCTCTCACTAGATTGTGTTACTATTTTTGCCTGCGGGCAACAAATAACCTTTTACCTACCATCTTTTCTTTAAAACATGGAAAAATATGGTAAACAAAAAGCAATAAACACAAGTTGAGTAACCTTTATCTGAAGCGCTCGGGGACAGAAGTGTTTGGGATTTTGGATATTTCCAGATTGTGGAATATTTGCATATCCGTAAAGAAGTACCTCAGAGATGGGACCCAAGTCTCAACACAACATTTAATTAATGTTTCTTATATAGACATAGCCTGAAGGGAATCCTATAAACTATTTCTGTCAGAGAACAAAGGTGCCACTCTCTCAGCCAAGTTTTGGATTTTCAGATAAGGGATAATCAACCTATAATAATAAAACAGGGCTCTTTGTAGACTGCCACCATGAAAACGGACAATGGCTTCCTCGCCAAGATGGTGGCTGTCGCCAAGGCAACATTTTCTGTTATGCGGCGTTAGACCTTGTCCCCTCACAGACCGTGTTTATGACCCCCTGAGGCGCTAATAAATATCTTCCTGGCTCACATCTCCACACCCATAAAAAATAATACGGTCACAGTCTCTGGGAAGGAGCCAACATGTTGTCAAAATAAGAATGTTTGTTGACTCTTGAGAACCAAAATGGTGCCCTCATCTTCCATATTTCTCCTCATGCGTATGTCACACAAAACCGTGAGGGGGAAAGATTTCAATCCAGTCCTTTCTGGGACTTTGGGTTTGTTTGTTTACACAAGAGACCAACAACAACAACAAAATGCTTTGCCCAGTGTCCAATATCTTCAATGACATTTTGGAGAAAGGAGATGATGCGTCTCCCAGTTGGTTTCTCCACCAAACCTGGCGTCCAAGAAAACATAAGAGCTGCCCAATTCCAGGGCTTGAGTCTCCATTTTTCATGGAAGATCTCCATTTGGGGGACAAGGGTGCGAATTCTTTACTTTTTCTCTGGGCACCAATCCAAAAATATGGCTTTTTATTAATGTAGTTTACTTCAAAGTATACACATCCATGGCTTTACATTGTTGTAGCTTTCAAAGTTGTAGCACCTGTTCTATTGTTTTAATCTTTTTAAATATATATATATATATATATATATATATATATATATTGATTAAATAAGCCTTTTTAATCTGGAAGTGTTTTATATGGTATGGCATCCTAAGATCCCATGATAAAAGATGGGATAGAAATATTTCCATTAGGAAACAACGCCTCAGATAATACTGTCTGTTTATCTTTCCAGAACATTCTGGTGCTTCTAGGCCAGAATTATTTGAGTAGCAATATGAAGGCAAACATGGCCGCCATTTCGTTTATGAGACTGTGAGCATTAAAGAGTCATGAAGGCAAAATGGCCGCCCAAAGGGACTGGCGGCCATTTTGGGCTGTACCAAAAACTGCAAGGATGATGCCAGCCACAGATACTGGCAAAATGTCAGGAATAAACTCTTATAGAACATGGCCACATAGCCCGAAAAACCCACAAAAAACTATGATGCAAAGAGTTGAGGACAAGGCCTCATCTTCAACATTGAGGTGTCATTGTCCACATGCAGTTATTGAGGAAACAAGTTATTCAAGATGGCAGCCACAAATACAGAAGCTATGGTTCAACATGGAGTCACGTTTTGTTCTTTTCTCTTTTTAATTTTGCTGCCTTAAAATAAATAAAACAATTATACCAACATGAGGATTGCATGGCAGGGGATCGGCTCCATTTTAACTGCAATTAACAGCTAGGATAAATGACTAAGACAATGAGCTACAATCAGCTTCGAAACCTGAAAGTAGTCATTGGCTTTTTGCCTCAGTTTCTCCCTTTGGAAATTGGGCATTGCACCGACCTACTTTACAGGGTTGTTGTAAGCATTCCTGAGAAATTAAAGTCCACCAAGCATGTTCTAAAGATGCTAAGGAATATTAATATTAATGATATTAATAGTAATGAGTTCAGGTCTGGAAAAAAAATAATTAAGTGAATTTATAGTTGCAGGGAGTCGGGAAACAACTGACACCTTTCTGGACAGATAGGAAAATACCAGGCTGCCAGAACATTTCTTCCAGAAATTGCAAGAAATATATATATATTTGAAGGAGCCAAGTGCCTAACAATATAACAATAATAGCTTATCTAGGAAAAGATGGGACGACTGCAACTGCCTTTGGTCCATAGTGAAGAACAAAGCCAGTTCGGCCCTGGAAAGGGGAGCAGGGTTCCTCCGAGATTTCTCTTTATTTACAGAGGTAAATCGAAAGATGGGGGGCACTTAAATTCGGAGGAAGGAAAGAAGAACCTGAGATTGCAACAGAGAGACGAGAGCATCAGTCGGAGAGGACAACAGGGAGGGGATTCCCTTGGGAGAGATCCTTTTAAAAATTAAAAAGATCCCGGCTGTTCCTGGCTCCAACTTTGGAAGATCAAGGGATGGTTTCTTAGGCACGCCAGGGGAGCGAAGGGCGTTTTGGATGCGGTTGTGGGAGAGACGCCATTATGTCTTCTTCTGCTTGCGACCTGTAAGGATAAAAGGGAAAGGTGTCAGAAGAAGCCAAAGACTTAGCAAAACAAGATGGTCTTCACTTGTCGACGGAGGGATAACAAGGTGTATGGTCTCTCTAGGGAAGGCATTCCAGATCCTAGGAGAGACCACTGAGAAGACTCCATATCCCATGTTCCCTGGACTTTGAGTATGTTGGGATGGAGAGAACTGATTCCTCAGAACATCTCAAAACATGGGAAGGCTCATATGGGGAAGAATATGGTCTTTGCCTCTGCAAGGACACCATGGAAGGAGACACTAACATTGCTGGGAAGGGAATTTGGAAGATGGATCCAACAGCGAAAAGGTCCCATCTCCCATGTTTCCACCAGATGCACCCATGAGGAAGAGCCTCCACCGAGCATCTCAAAACATAGATAGACTCATAAGCAAAAACACATTCATTATACAATCGAACAGTATAATGCAAACTGTTCATTGCCATCATCATCATCATCATCTTGCAACTCAGCTGCCATTTTGATTTCCTTCCAAAATTCCTTGGAACAATCCAACCCAATCAATTGCCACTTTTAGTACATTTGCCTCTGCAAAATGGCTGTCCATGTGACATGATACTCACGTAGTTCGTTGTTCTTGGTGATGGCGATGGAAGCTCTGGCCCTTGGTCCCTGCTGCGTGAAGTGATACCCGAACCGGATAATGGAGGGACAGTTTTCCAACATGGCGGCCATCTCCATCTCCACGGAGTCCCCCAACCGCTGGCACTGTCAGGAGAAAGAGGAAGGAAGAGGGTTAGCAATGATGGAGAGTGTAATAAGAGCAGGTTCTAAGCTGCACAGGTTCCTAATGGTAACTCTCTTAGACTAGTGTTTGCAGTGATGAAACCTAAGCTGCGCAGGTTCTTCGGTGGGTCTCTTAAATTGGTGTTTGCAGTGTGACGCCACTGGATATCAAGTCACAAACAGCCAACATAAATAACAACAACAACAAGTTTACTTACCTGGCAGGGGAGACACCATGATCATATAAACAAAATGGTGGCCATCTCACCTGGTTGTCCACCTTAAGCTCAGACAGTGTGGTGTTATTCTTCATGGCTTTGATCACTTCCATCATTCCTGCACTGGTGATGAAGTTGGATTCGATGTTGAGGGTCTGGAGGGTCTTGTTCTCTTTCAGCATCTCAGCCACAGCCTGGAGATAAACACATCAAAACAGGGAAACCATTGTGGGTAGGAAGTGAAGAATTGCATCCCTACTCAAATTTAACCCTCACCCAGAATATTCCACATCAATTGCAGACAGCTATAACTATGAGGATCTTCCTAAAATCGGTCTTCACCTGTATTGTCTGCCTTTCGGCAAAAAGGGCATTATCAATAAACATTATTATTATTATTACCCAGCATATCTCCTTACCAAGGTTCAATAGGACTTCCTTATCTGGCCCCATAGCCCCAAAACTTACGTGTGCCACCGGGTCATTACTCCGAGTTGCCACCAAGCTGAGCCTCTTTACATGAGTGTTGGCTTTCATGGCTTCACAAATTTCTTTCAGTGTTTGAATGGGAATGTCCTACCAAAAGGAAGAGAACATAAGTCAGAAAGACACAGTCGTACCAAGTTCAGAAAGTTCAATTAGTTCAAAATGCAGAAGCCAGGTTGATCCATTCCTTTGCCTTCTTTTGGGGACTTAGCGCACTGACCTTAATGTTATTAAGGTTCACCTCCTCGAGATCTTTGTCGTTGCTTTGGATTTTGCCCAGGGTCTCTTCCACGTTGGTGGGGTTCGGGGGCTCATCTGGGACGGGCTTGTATTTATCCGGCTGCACTACACCTGGAAGACAAAACCATGAGGAAGACAAATAGTTTGCTCATGGAAGGGGGTTGAACATGTTCCTAATGTGTCCCTACCGGAATCATGAAAGCTAGAAACCTGGAAAGGGGTTTTGCAGAAGAGAAACCTGGATGCCTCTAGTCCTTGGGCCACTCTCTTGTAATCTCTCAAGTTAGTTAACATGGGAGGTTCTCCATGTCTGGTGGCATTTGATCAAGGAAGATGTAGTGACCCTCTATTCTGCTTGGCTGGACCTCACCAGGAGGAATCCTGTGTCCAGTTCTGGGCAGCACCATTCAAGAAGGGCATGGACAATCTGGATGATGCCCAGAAAAGAGCAACCAATTTGGTCAAAGGTCTGGAAGCCAAGCCTTAGGAAGAATGGCTGAGGGAGCTGGGGATGCTTTGCTCGGAGATGAGAAGACTGAAAGTGATATGCTAAATGCAAATCCCAGCAACCTGTAGGATAGTCATGGCACTTAAAGTGGTGTCAAACTGCTTTATTTCTGCAGTATGGATATGTCCATAAACCTTGCGAGGAATGATTTTAGTGTACAAATTGTCTGACAGCGGAATATGGACTGTCTTGGAGGATGGTGGATCCTCCTTCTTTAAACAGAGGATGGGTGGGCATCTCTCAGGAGTGCTTTAGCTCTGGATTTCTGCACTAAGCAGGAGGATGGCCCTTCCATCTCCAGGATCCCAAGAGTCATGAGAGCCAGAATCATGAAACATTAATGGAAGAGAAAAAGGGACGCCTCTGGTCCTTGCCTCCCATGCTCCTTGCAACTCAGGCTGGAGCTCACTCACTGTTTATGCCTTCTGTGTTCGTGATGTTGCCGCTGCAGATGGCATCGTAGTACTGCTTGTTGCTCATGAGGGTGTACATGCCTAAGATGGCTGCAAGGCAAGACAGATGGGGAGAATGAAACAACAACAACAACAACCCGGGCTCTGTTTCTTTGTCTGCAATATTCTTTAATCTGGTTTCTTCATTCTTGTTTTGCGCAGAACAACAAAGATCCTGTCCCTGACTCACAGAGCTTTCCAGCCCTCAGTGCAAAACCATTCCTTGCCTATAGAAATGTAGTGCGTCAGAAAGCATTCTAGCCTTTTAACAGTTATTCAAAGAAGACCCTCTTGACCTGCAGGGCTAGTTTTTTGGCCAGCCCAATTCTGCCCTGGCTGGAGGTTGAGGGGAGGATGGAAGTGATCCTTTTCTCCTCTCGGCCTCTCTGTGCCGCCTTCAGCTCCAATTCCCAAAGCTCAGCACCTCGCGGAGATGGCGGCCCTCTGGCCTGGCGCCAGGCAGAGACTAAAATCAGAAACCCTCGGGCTGGTTGGCCCTATCGCCTTACACCTGCCAGGGAGCCGCCAAGGCAATAAAAATGTGTGGGGCATCTATGGGGGCAGGGAGAAGGGCAGGGCAGGGCAAGGCGTGGCACCCAGGACCCTTTCCACCACCAGGGTCTGTGTGACCCCACTGACCGGCAAAGGGTTACATGGATATAGCCAAGTATATCATTTTCCTGTCACCATTTATCTTATATTTGTTGAATTTGCTTGCTTACTGTATGAATGGTTTGCAAAAAGGAAGGAAGGGCGGACAGACGGAAGGAAGGAAGGAAGGAAGGAAGGAGAGAGAGATTAAGAGAGAAAGAAGGAAGGAAGGGCTGAGAGATTTGGAAAGAAGAAAGGGAGAAGGAGAAGGAGAAATGAAAGAGGGAGGGAGGGAGGGAGGGAGGGCCAAGAGATTTGGAAAGAGGAAAAGAAAGGCTGCCCTTTGGGAAGGAGGACCTCTGCTCAAGCCAGTGCCCAACACTGCATCTTGTTGGAGGGAGTTGCACAAGCTCATAAAAAGCATCAAAAGGCAAAGCTTTTCCAGCCTCATCTCCAAAAGATGTCTTCCTCTGTTGTACCCTATTATTGCCCATACTCCCAAATCTCCTCCCAACTCCTCTGTCTCCCAAACTCCCCTTTTTACCTGCAATGTCGCACATTTCCGCGTCGGTGGCATTTTTGAGGGCTTCTTCCAGTTCAGGTTCTAGTGTGATCTGCTCCTCCTTGGGGATTTCTCTGTTGGGGTTCTTTGGGATAAAAGGCTTCCCTGGCATGATGGGGTTGAGGCAGAAAGAAAAACAGAATGAACATCGGATTAAAAAAGCCTAGGACAAAGACCTTTTTATGTCTCCTTCCCACCTGCACTATCCTCTTTGTCTAGCTGGAAACCTTTTTTTAGTAGCATCAGCATGACCAGAATGGTGAAGGAGGGATGGAGGAACACAGACTTTCCATGTTGGTTTGCAGCAGTAAACAACGCAATAATATTTGAGCTGGGGAAGAAACAGGGAATCTCCTCTAGCTACTCCTCTCCTTGTAACAACATAGCCCTATACATAATGGAAATCATAAGAAAAGTGGTGAAAATAATAATAACAAAAAAAACATCCCTGGATGCATTATGGAAGAAGGACTCAACTAATCTCCAGAAAAGGCGCACACTCATTTTTCAACTTATGCAAGTCTTTGAGGCAAGCCTCCTCTGAACAAACCTTGCCAAGAAAACCCCAGGATAGGTTCACCTTAGGTCCACCATAAGTCGGAAACGATTTGAAGGCACACAACAACAATGACAACAACAGAAACTTATCCCTCTTCATCCCACATTATTTGCACTTTGGGTACCAAAGTTTCTGTTGAAGACGTCATGCCCAGAAAAACTTTGACTTTGCTAACAGGAGTACAGTCGGCCCTCCTTATCCATGGATTTAAACATCCACAGCTTGAAAATATTCCCAAAAAGTATCCATTCCAAATCGCAAACCTTGGTTTTCTATTTTATATAAGGGACACAATTTTGTTGTGCCGTTATAATGGGACTTGAGCATCCATGGATTTTGTTATCCATGGAGGATCCTGGAACCAAACCCAGCAGATAACAAGGACCTACTGTATATTCATATTGCATTTTTCATTAAAGAAGTGACCCCATCTTTCTCAAGGCAAAATAGCCATTTTCTCATGGCTTAAGAGAGGATGGACAGAGGGGCGAAGGACATCACCAACACATCCAGGTCTAGAAATCTGCCCAGTTTCCTTCTCCTTGTTGTAAAATCCGACATCACATCAGTGTTTTTGGGACCCCAAACCCAGCAACTTCTCACCCTTCTATCATGTCTCCCCCTTCCCAAAATGGCCTTAGTTTATAGCGGTCAGCATGGGGACAGCGAGGAAGTTACACCGATTTATTAATAGCGCCCAGATGCCTTTGTGCATGTGCTCTTGCTTGGTGCATGGAGGGAGAAAGAGGTGTCATCTATGACAACGAAAACAGCGGAGCTTGGTTTCACAAAAATCTAGGGGGAGGGAGATTAGAAATGGAGATGGGTTTATTTTCCCACAACAAGGGTGAGAATAGGAGCCATAATTGCTAAATCTCCCTAGGAAGAGGAAGGGAGGTGATGCACTGGACTGAGCCAAGGTGACGATGTGACAATTCAGCTCGGTTATAATGACGGATCACAGTCTCTTTTGCACAACACACAATCGCAGCAAATAACTCCCCTCTTTGTGTGTCCATCCTCATCCATAACTTTTGCCACCTTGACTACACTCTTACAATGCTCAACCCCACAGGTCCAGATTTTCATCTGCAAAATGTTGGAAGGCATGTGCTGCGTCCCTTTCCTTGATAAGGCAGGGAAAGGTAGAAGAAAGGCTGGCAGTTTTTGGAATAGGGCAGCCTCTGGTTTGTTCTAGCAGAGAGAGAAGTAAATTAGCGTGGGAAACGCCAGCCGTGAAGAGGAGGAGTGAAAGGGCGAACACGAGACGGTGCCCATCTTCGCATCAGCCAGCCACCTCCACCTGTTGCTCCTTATCATCATCACAACTGCCTGGAATCTTTCAGGCGACGTGAGATCGGTCACCCAGCTCCGGGTGCGAGCGACGCAGGGAGCCCGGCATTTTCCTGAGCTTCCCCTTCAAAGTAACCATAACATTTTGTGCTACAACATCTTTCACTCAGTCTCAAAGGTTGCTGCAAGATCCCTTTGCGCTGTGGGAGAGACAGCGGCCAAAAGAGACCATGCAATTCTAGGCTGCATCAACAGGAGTGTAGTGTCCATATCAAGAAATGATGTAGCGCCACTCTATTTTGCATTGGTTGGACCTCATTTGGAATAACCCTGCGTCTGGTTCTGGGCGTCACAATGCAAGAGGGATGTGCTCAAGGTGGAAAGTGTTTGGAGAAGAGTGACCAAGAGGGTCAAAGGCCTGGAAACCACATGAGGGATGATGGAGGTGTTTAGCTTGGAGAAGAGAAGACTGAGTGGTGACATGACAGGTCCAACTTTAATTGTTGTTTTAATGTGTTTTATATATGTTGTTAGCCACCTTGGGTCCCACTTTAGGTTGGACTGGCCCTTGGAGTCCCTTCCAATTCTAAGATGCTGAAATCCAAAATTCAAGTTTGAGGCATCACTAACAGATTGTCTTCCATGACCTTTAACTCCCAGGACTTGAAGCAAAAGACGCCAATGGAGAAAGATGCAAGAGGATGCTGTGATCACCTTTCGCTTCTATCAATGCAGAGCACCAAAATGCATATTTAGGATAAAGAATCCAAGGTGACGCTGAGTCTTTTGGGGTCCTCTGCACTCCATCTTGGGTCAGTCGTCCACTCTTGGCTGTGCCGAAGGGACAAAGGACTGGAGGGTGCAAATATTCAGACCCTTGTGCAGAAGTCCTGCTAGATTCTGCATCTCATCGGTTTGCAAACTGGATTTGGAAGTCGACGGTAGAAGAGGGAGGTGAGCTGCGCTCGGAGGGGACGCTGCAAACCTTGACCCCCGGCACAAGTCAGGACATCTGAGCTACGCAGAAGGCTGTTTTGAATTCTCCAAGCTAAATATAAACCTTCCTCTCTGTCTCACCCCGATTCCTGGTCTGCACGCACAGTGGGACTATGTGCAACACAAAGGGGCACATTTCCCCCATCACAACCAATGGGATATAATCTCTCCCACCAGTGTGTTTCAATGTGCGTTATGTGTGTCTCTCTGCACATGCCTCTGACATCTCTTGCCCACTTTTCAAAATCCAACTTCTCCAACATTGTGAAGTGGGAGAAGCACAGTTGTTGCTTCAGTCTCTCAGTCCACCAAATTATGGTTAGCGCCAACCAGGGTTTGCACACTAGATTCAATGTCAGAATTGCAGAGCCTTGCTCCCTAACAAATGTGGTTTGTCTGTTCAGATATAATAAACCATCATTATTATTAATTCATGGTTTACAGACCCACCATGGTTTCAGGGACTGGTTGCGAACCATGTCAACTGAAACATCACGACAGAACTTGGTTAGTATGAATGACGGTTTGCAGACACACTAGAACCATGGTTTCCAAAGCAATGGTTTGTCTATTCAGCATCACATCGCATTGGATGTCACCCTTGGCTCATTCCCAAAGAGGAGTGAAGGGACGGTGGGCCCTGTCAGTGAAAAGTCAGGGATGCTTCTCCGCTGTGTCCCATCTACTGTATTATTTACTACAGATAAAGCTTATTTTATGGCAGTAACATGTATCAACATCCGGCACTGAAAAAACCTTTGGAGACACCATGATTTCTGGGATCCGATCGTAAACCATGGCTTGCAAGCTGAGTTGGCCAAGGCTGTGCCAACAGAGCAAATATTTAACCCACCAGATTGCTCTTCTGCCTTTAACATTTGACACGCCCAAATCGGAGCAGATTTGGTGCCACCGCCACGACGGCTCTGTGGAAGTCATGGCCTTGCAGCAATGGCAGAAAGTAGCCCCAAGTTCTTGTGCCCCACTGACCTTTCTTCTCCCCGGTGAAGGGCACCAGGTCTTCCCTCTCCTTGACCTCCAAGGCCTGCTTCTCCAGGTGTTGCATCAGGGCATCGCGGTCCAGTGGCCCTGTGGGGCTTTTCTTGGTCTGGTCTCGCTGTCTGAGTCCCGCCGGGAGCATTATGTTCTAGGAAACAAGAAAAAGGGATGAAGGAGGGCTTGCAAATCATCGTTCCTCCAGATATACAAAGCTAGAACCCCAAATGTCCCAGAAGACTGGATCCATCGTGACAATGCGAAAGCGTTGCCCCTGTAAGTCCCATGGGATGCTTCCTTTTTTTCCTCCCAAGCTCCAAGAACCCTTTGTTTTGTTTTCCTCCATTTTACCCCTGTAAAAATATTTCATTATGATAAAATATTGGAATAAGAATTGGCAAAGTTTGACAGTATAGTGCTTTGCAATGAAACGGGAAACTGCCATATATAAGATGACTTCAAACTCGGTATAAGAACAATATCTTACTCTCTATTTGCTGTTTCTTTTGTTATCACATTTTTTCCCCATTGAACTTTTGCAATTCTTAATAGGCAGATCCACTGTGAATCTTTTATAATGTAAAGAACGGTAATGATAGGATGACTTAAGCAATAATGGAAGGTAAAAGCATCATAGAATCATAGAATCGTAGAGTTGGAAGAGACCGTAAGGGTCATCCAATCCAACCCCCCCTGCCATGCAGGAAATCACAATCAAAGCATCCCTGACAGATGGCCATCCAGCCTCTGTTTGAACACTTCCAAGGAAGGAGACTCCACTACGCTCCGAGGGAGTTTGTTCCACTGTCGAACAGCCCTTACTCTCAGGAAGTTCCTCCTAATGTTTAGGTGGAACCTCTTTTCCTGAAGCTTGCATCCGTTGCTCCACTGGGTCCTAGTTTCTGGAGCAGCAGCAAACAAGCTTGCTCTCTCCTGAATATGACATCCCTTCAAATACTTAAACAGGGCTCTCATGTCACCTCTTAACCCTCTCTTCTTCAGGCTAAACATCTCCAGCTCCCTAAGTCGTTCCTCATAGGACATGTTGTTTGGATGTCGCCCCCTAATGACTATCTGTCTGTCTGTCCCCCTTTTCCCTTCCAGATGTTGATCTCACTTCAGGATCCATTTCCTGCAGCTCCAGATCCAGTTGCGCCAGCTCCTCTGGGGAGAGCTCCTTCAGGATCTTGTCTTCATCGATATCTCGATATTTCTCCAGCTCTTTCTGGTAGGAAGTCGTCATGGCTGGCGGAGGGGGACACCGCCCCTGCGGTGTAGGCCAAGGGGACCGAAAATGGTTCTGGAAGAAAGAGAGAGACAGAGATGCAGAGAGTCACTCCAGATGTGTGTGTGAATCCATGCCAAAAAGGAACCACCTTTAAAAACTGATAATATTTAGACTTCCCTGAGATGCTGCTGTGCCAATGTGTGGGACTACAATGCCCATCATCCCCCCTTTTGTCGTGTCAGAGGTGGCATGTATGGCCACTTCAGAGCCATATTAACTTGTCCATCTGTCTTTAGCCAAGTGATGCAGATTAAACTGATTCCTTGACCAGTCAATGGATTCTTGACCAATGCTGACCGGCCGCTTGGTTGGCCTGAGCCGTTCCCTCTGGCTGGAAATGGACGCAGCATTTCAATGCGCTCTTAATTTTTTCCATGGTGCAAACATAAAAGGGCAGCCCTGATATTATGCCGGTCGAGTCGGGGAAGAACAGGCGACGGTGTTGACGGAGAGACCCAAAACAGATGGTCAGCGCATTGCTGGGGCCTGATTCTCAAGGGCTCATACTATGGGTCTAAAAGGAATCACTCCATCCATCTAAGGATCCTTTCTGACCACAGAAAAAGGAACTGCAAGATCCCTTTCGAACCCATCACTCCAAATCCAAAGCTCCCTGCAGAGAGAAACCTAGCTCACTAAGGTGAAGTGCAAAAGCAACCTCCCTCTGAACAAATCATGCCAACAAAACCCCAATTTAGGGTCTCCATAAGCCAGACACTAGCTTCCAAAAGCAGACAGGATCTAGCTGAGACCCTGCATGGTGGTGTGCTTTGAGCATTGGGCTTCGATTCCTGAGAGCCGGGTTCAAATCCCCGTTCAGCCCAGTTTTCATCTGTGCAACGTTGGAAAGAATGCACACAAGTCAATGGGCGACCTGAAGGCACATAAACATATGCACCAACGCATCTCTGCACCCATTAGCTCCAGCTTCTCAGAAACTTTTGATTAAGTTTAATATCTGAGTTTCCCCATGCACTTAATTCCCTTGTCCCAGACATATAAAATGCTTCCTGAGTGCAAGGTTTCGTCTTAAGCTCTTCTCCTCCATTTTCTGTCCTTCCCTGGGATAAAAAAGATCTCTTGTTTGACTGGTAAAGGAGACTTTCGCCACAGAAAAAGAGGGCTGCGAGGACAGAGATAAGGGACGAGATCGCAGCCAAACCTTTTCTTGAGAAGGAGCAAAAGTCAGGGGAGAAAAATGCAACTTCCAAAATGAGCCAAGCTGGTGCCAAAGCCACACAATCCTCCTTCTTGTGCGTCCATCTGACCATCAATGGGTTGGAAATTCAACCAGGGTGAGAAAGCTACACCGGATGAATGGCTGCCTAGCTTGCAATGGGTTTATTTTTCCAGATGCGCTAGGAAGGTCAGAAATCCTTAACGTTAGCATGCATCTATATTTTTAAACTCCGTTTTCTATGTCTTTAAGTAACTGTTGCCTACCCAGTGAGTAAGTGGGTACATTTAAAAAAAGAAAGAGACCTAAAGGTCTTCTAGTACAACCCACTCGCAAGGAAGTCTTGGTATTATTATTAATGGATCTAAATGCATCTGAGGAAGGAGACTTAAGTCTAGGAAAGCTCATGCTGGCAACTTCTTTCTTTTAGGTACTCTCAAAAGTGCTACAAGATCTCTCTACATATTGATGTTTACTGCAATGATGAAGCAGTCTGTGTTGTTTGCACTTCAGCCCTGTTAGTCTGGATTAGAAGGAATGAGGATCTTAACTTCATTAAGGATGGAGATGAGAAGGAGGCAGAATCTTTCCCTTCAGTTCAGGCAAAAGCAAACTTTAGCTGGTCTTCTCTTTTGCATTAATAACTTTTGCTGTCTTGATCCCACTCTGGTGTTGCTTTGGCCACAGATCTCCTGGTCTGAAAGGAGGGTTTGAGACTAAGCCACTTCCTAACCTTTCCAAGGAAGAATCCCCACCCTTCAGTGGCCTAAATCCAATCGCTTCTCTGCACTGAAAGCACTGCTGAATCATAGCTGGACATTGCCATAAAACCCATTGATCCAGTGAGTCTTCTCAGAGGAGGAGATCCAGCCACTAGATTCCAAGCTGTGTCCTCAAAGGAAGCCAAATCCTTTCAAGGAGATCCCAACAAGCATTGGTCGGCTGGGAGGCTCCTGGTTTGCAATTTGCAGGGAAACTTCTTTTTAACAGAACAGGGAGCAAAAGATGCCTTCAGAAGCGATACATTGCAACTGCCTCCCATAATAAAGACTACATTGGGGTCTGGATGGCTACCAGCTATCGATCCCTCTCTCTGCTGTCTGCTTCCCTTCAGTAACAATTGCCACCACCTTCTTTGCATCTCTGTACATGTGCCTCCATCTCTTGCCAACTTATGGGTTTGAATTTTATTATAGGGTTTTCTTAGGCAAGAAATTCTCAGAGATGATTTTACAGGTTCCTTCCTCTGAAGTAGAGCCTCCAGTGTCTGGTATTTGTTGGCGGTCACCTATCCAAGGACTAACCAGGTCTGGCCATGCTTAGCTTCCAAGACCAAACAGAATCTGGTGCCTTGCTTTGTGCCTTCTTCTATTGACTTATGGCAACTCCATAATTATTGCATAGGGTTTTCTTAGGCAAGGGAATCCTCAGAGGTGGTTCTGTCCCTATTTCAGAGTCCATTTAAATGTCGTACCTGAGGATTCCTCGCCCAAGAATGCCCTATGATAAAATCCATGGGGTTGCCCAAGTTAATAGGTGACTGTGGTACCCTTTGGCAGTCTCCCCTCCAAAGACTAATCCACCTGGACAAAAGTGCATAAGTCCAGACTGCAGGTCCAGCCCCAGTTTTTGTGCCATCTCACCCAGACTCACCCCCTGCAAAAGATGTTAAGGCAGGCCCAGCCAGGGAAGAGGATTTGGGGTGGCTTACCTTTGGCGGCCTGTGCCTTTGGCCTCTCCTCCGGCGGAGTGTGGACCCAGAGGGCGGCAGGGCAGACGCCGAGGCAGAGAAGGGTGTGAGATCAGCATTTTATTATTTTAGCTTCCCAGCCGGGCAGACAGTCGGAGAGGGAGGGAGATATCACATATACAGCTTGCCTTATCAATCACTCCGCAGACTCCATCAGACCTCCAGCGGCCGCAGACAAGAACTGCCAAAGAAACAGGACCAGGTTTATTAAAGAGGATGCGGCTCTTAAAATCAAATCAAATCAAATCCTGACCTTCGCCTTCGTGCAAAGTCTCGCCTAGGAAATGCAGGCAGGGCAGATAAAGAGGGTCGGCTTTTGCAGGGCATCGTTGAAATGCTGGGGTCTGCCACACGGACCCCATATCAGTGGGATAGTGATCCCTTTTGGTTGCCTTAAAGGGGGCTTTCCAAAGTGCTGAAGCTATCCAGGAATAAGGGTTCATCCCTTGGGAAGGTCTTTGGATGAGAGTTTGGAGGAGGTTCACCGCTCCAACGGCACAAGATGGACCAAGTGTGGCCAACTTGGAAGAAGATTAGGTAAATCTGTGGACGATGGTCCTTATCAGTGGTTGTTAATCGTGTTGGTGATATATACGAAGCAGTTATATTACTTTTGGGGAGACACACAAGCGTGTCCTCCAACGTTTCACAGACAAACCAGGACATGTGTGCTAAGAGGGCGAGAATGATGAAAAGAGGAAGAGAAGAGGCAGCCATTTGCTTTTGCCTCAGCTGACTGGGAAGGCTTGGGAAAGTTGAGTGAGAATGACTTTTTGCACCGTCAAATCAAGTTTGCAGCGACTGTAGTGAGCTGAGGACAAAAGGGGAACAGGACAGAGAAACCAGGACACTTTCAAGGCAGCTGGAAAAGTGGGAAAGTAGAGGATTAATCGGGATTGTCCCTGGCAAAATGGAATATTTGGAAGGTGTCTCCCAATGGTAGGATGTGGTTGCCTCCATGGCATATGTGTGGGTTTTTCTTTAGGATACTGAAGTAGCAATTGAGGAACCCAAACAATATAGGCCTTTGGCCTGACCAAGCACCATGGTTTATCTTCCTGGGGCACCTCTTGCTTTGTGATGACTTCAAGCCAAAGATACCGGTTTAGAGCAAGTGTTGGCAACAGCAGCAGGTCCCACGGGCCAATTTTGCAGCGCAGCGACACTTTGGGGGCCACAGAGGACTACCAAAACAAAAGCCACATTAACTGGGGGAGCAATTTAGAAAGACTATGTGTGCCCTTGAGCAATGGCAGAGCTTGGACAGATTGACTTGGAGGGTGGGTTACAATTCACACAAAAGTGGGCATGCTGCTTGATGGATTCTGGACACTGCACTTACAAGAAAATATGACTTTTGAACTTCTAAAACCCACATCAGGCATTTTTAGTCTTTTGGTTGGGCATATAAGTGAATATCACCGCAATGTGTGTGTGTTTTTAAACATTTTGTTTCATAGCCCAGCATGGCTACCTCGGATGTATATCTTTTGCACTACATTAAGTGGCTGTGAACAAAGCGAATCTTGCAACTCATAGTTGCAGTTTCTCCTGTGAGAGGGAGAAACCACTCTGTCCATGCTCTGGGGCCCCAAAGGCAAGGAACTCCCCCAAAACACTGAGGCTACTAACGGCCACTTATGAGTCACGCAGACGTTTTTGGCCACCATTCTCCCTAATGCTACCCTGCCCTCTTCTGGGCAGAAGAAGCAATAAGGCCATGAAGCCACATAGTCTCAGCCCTTGAGGTCAGAGAGCTTGCAAAAGTTACTTTTGTGGGCAGATGGGGGACAACTGCAACATGACAAGCTTGGGGATTCTGGGAACTGCAATCCAAAACATCTCCTTCCTTTGAGGGCTACAGCGGTCGACATAGAGCTGCCAGACTGACAACTCTTGTAATTTTAGGCTAACCACCAACCACTGTCAAAATGTCCCTCTTCTGCACAACCATTAAATAGACAGGAGCCCTCTCTGGTTTTCAATCGCTTCGGAGCACACTGAAATGCAAGCGTGGTCGACTGCAGTTGCCCACTACTGGTTTAAGAAATTCTCAACGGTAGGTAGCTCATTTACAAATTATTTACTAAAAACCAAACGTAAGATCATATCCGTCACAAGATTTGGAGCAGAATGCTCCCCCATCCATTCATTTGCATTTTACGTCTCTTGGACAGTAAAAACCAGAGAAGAGCAAAATCCCATCCCAGCCTTTTGGCTCCAACGAAACGAGATCTGGAACTCTGCACGCGCGGCAGATTCCTTTCATAGACTATTGGAACGACATTCTGGCCCCGACGATGTTTGCGCCTGAAACTTTTAGCCACTGTGCGACTCAGAATTTGTGCAAACCAGACAATACAGAAAATCAAGAAGCTCTTCTAACACCAAACAGAGTTGTTTTCTATCTAAATAATCTTCTTAAAGTCCTGATTATTTCTCAGCTATACTTATGATAACTAGAAACAGTTCTGTTTTGTGGTAAACAAATGTTAAAAGAAAGGAGCTATCAACGCAGCACGACGGGGGGAAAGTCACAAGAGGAACGGGGCCAGTGTGGGCCCTAGGTAGCCGGGATGCTCTGCTTGATGATGATCTTCTGCCTTGTGGCTCGGACGCCAGAATCGGCGGTGGGCAAACCGGTGCCCAAAGCAGCTGAGGCGGCCGCAGCAGCAGCATTCGGCAACCCGTGGGCCGTGATGTACTTCTTGTAGGCCTCGCGGATGATCTTGAAGGCCCGGATGTTGGAATAGGGGATGTCGGTGATGGGGTCGCGGTAGATGGCGGCCTTGTGGGTGACAGGGCAGATCTCCTTCACGGGCAGCTTGGGGGCCCGGGATTTTGGGAAGAAGCGATCAAAAGTCTCATCGTCGCTGAAGGTGATGAAGGTGCGGGAACACTTGGCAGCCGGAGCGGAAGTGGCGGAAGAGGCCTCCGGAGCAGCGGGTGGCTGCATCTCCTGGTCCAAACTGAGAACGAGGCAGAGGATGGGTAAGGGGAAGACAAGACAAAACAACAACACAACTTATACCCCCCTCCCCACTTTATTCCCCCCATCTTAAAATATATTCCCATCCACAAGAACATTCAGTTGCAAAGAAGGAATCAGAGTTGGGAGGCATTCCAAGGGACATCTAATCCAGCCCCATTCTGCCATGAAGGCATCTACTACTAAAGCCTGAGTGATGCCCATTCAACCTCTGTTTAAAGACCCCTCAAAGGGGAAGAATCCATCACCCTCTGAATCAGTCCATATATCACTGCCAAACAGCTCACGCTTCACTGAGTCATGCTCAAAACAGACAGTTACCTTTCCATTGGATATTACTGTATATACTCATGTATACGTCTAGATATTTTACTCAATAAACTGACCCAAAAAAACCTGGGTTGACGCATCCAGGGGTCAATGTAAATACTGTACTTTAACTCTTATCAAAAAAAGGATCCATCCCCTGTTGATAGGTGAGAGCTGAATCCCTTCTTGGACAACCTAAAAGAAGCATCAACCCCTTTTACTATGTCATCCATTTTAGGGTGACCACAAACATTTATGCTTGCCATAACTTTTAAACATCTTTAGTACCGTTTTCCTTTACTTCAGACTTTACATCCTTTGTTACGTGCTGCTGGGTTTTACCCTCGGCTTATTCACGGGTCATATCAAAACCTATAATTTTGGCCCCAAAACCTGCCCTTGGCTTATATGTGAGGTTGACTTATAGTCGAGCATAAATGGTAATAAATCCTTGTGGTCTAGCAAAACACACAGATTGCACATGTTATTTTCATCCAGTGGCAAGACAGGTGGGACTTACCCCTCGACATCCACATTCTCTTCCTTGTAGCCAAGGTCGGTGATGAGGGGCATAGTCCCAGAGTAGTAGCGGATGGTCGGCCCCACGCACTTGCGCTTCTTCTGCACTTGCCTTTTCTTGTCCGCCTCTAAGCGCTCGTACGTCTCTGCAGGAAAGAAATGAACCTGAGTGCATGGCTGTGCTACAGTCAGAAATAAAAAAGGTCTCTATTTGCCGATGAAAAGAGAGGAGAGGGGAGGCTGAGCCCCCAGACTCACCCAGCGAGTGCAGGTTGAGCTCCTCTGTGATCTTGGCCTCTTTCAGCAGCTCTTCCTGAGTCAAGGGCCGTTCATAGATGGGGCCGGCCCCCTTCTTGCGCTTCGACTGCACCTGGCGCTCCTGGAGGCGCAGAAAGGTTTGGCGGGTGTGTTCGGTGGTGGACTGGCGCATGTGCTTCCGACCTGGGTCAGAGAACAGGAGAGCAGAAAGAGGGTGGATCGAGTAGCGGCACATGTGCCTAAGCAAAGCAGCACTCCCCCATTAAGGCTTTGTCTATGGCTGACCCCCACATTTGCGGCTTTGATGTTTGCGGACCTGATTATTTGCGGATTTGATTAATATGTTCCTTGTAGCCAAGAGCTCCTGGATGACGGGGGAGTCATGATGGAGTACCTACAAATGCCTAGAGAGATGTTTACTATAGGAACTTCTAGGTCCTCTAGCGTAACTCTGCTAGAAATTGGCTGATTCTTTCACAATGGTTACAAAAGGAGAGGAAAGATGTACGGCTGCCCCTCCGTTTTTGTAGAGGATCCGTTATGGATCCCCCCTCCGTGAAAATGGAAATCCACCAGTATATGATTCTAGCAGATGCTGACCAAAGAGTTGCACTAGAGGACCTAGAGATTCCTACAGAGGTGTTCTCTTAGGTAAAAAGAACAGTGTTTTTTTATTTATGGTTTTTCCACATTCACGGGGGTCCTGTGTCCCTAACCCCAGCAAATATGGAGGGCTCACTGTGCTTATTTTTATTGATTAAAACATTTCTATCTCACCCTGTATCAGAAGATCTCAGGCGAAATCAACACTAACTGGTTAAAACCCTTTAAAACACCCTTTAAAAAAATTAGCTCTAAAAGACTTAAACGGATGAATCGTGTTAACAACTTACTGTCTCCTCCGTCATCCAGGAGCTCTGCTGGCGTCGATCTTTCCTCCCGAACTTTCTGGGAGCTGCTGGCAGGAGCGTCCGGCTTCTTGGGCCTCAAGCTTTTGATGGGTTCCTACGAAAGAGACAAAGAATAGAAACTAAGAGACATATTCTACCATGTAATCTTCAGGGCAGACCTTACTATCAGTGCATCTTCAGGCGGATCTTGGTCCCAAGCTGCGTCTGTGACTGTGTTTAAATACAAGAGACTATTTCGTGGTGTTTTAATACCATAACCTTCTGTACTATTTGTATTTTGCTTTTCACAGCCCCGCCTCCAGTCCTGGTTTTGCAAAGAAGGTAGTACATAACTTAAACAAGTGAACAAACGGATGAATAAACCAGGGAGGACTTGGCTGATTCTTTCACAATGGTTACAAAAGGAGAGGAAAGATGTACGGCTGCCCCTCCGTTTTCATAGAGGATCCGTTATGGACCCCCTCTCCGTGAAAATGGAAATCCATCAATATTCAAGCCCCATTGGCTTTTAAGACCTTCTGTTTGACCCTTGCGAGTAAGCGAGGGATGCGGATTCAAAGTCCGTGCAAACGGAGGGACGACTACATTTTCACCCTGTGGAAACAATCCAGTTTGAGACCACTTCAATTGCACTGGTTCAATGCTAGGGAAAACCTGGGAATTGTAGTTTTGTGAGGCATTTAACCTGCTCTGTCAGAAAGCCCTGGTGCCACAGTAAGCTACAATTCCCAGGGGTCCTTAGTACTGAGCCAGGGCAGTTAAAGTGGTCTCAAACCGGACTATTTCTGCCGTGTGTTTTGGACCTGAGAGCATTAATAAATCCTCGCTTCACCTGTGCCTTATGAGTATTGAGAATGACCAAGACGCCACCATTGAAATGACTTTAAAAGCCTCTAAAGAAGACCCATTGGTGTTCAGGGAGACTAAAGAGTCTGCGCAGTCCTCTCCTCTCCCTTACTCTATAGGCTTTGGTGACCACCCGGCGCTTTCTCTTCGGCTCGTCGTCATCCTGGTCGCTGCTGGGCTCGTCACCTTCGTCGATATCGAAGTCCGAATCCACCTCGTCGTCGCTGTCCGACTGGTCGCCTTTGTATTCGTCATCCCCGGATTCCTGCGGAGCGCAAAAGACCAAAGATATAGTTAAGATATAGTTTTATCTGTTTTAATCAATTGTATGTATGTTCAGGACTTACTCTGCACAAATATATATCACAGGTGCATATATATATATATATATATATACACACACACACACATATTCATAAGCATATAAATATATTTATATATATTATATAGTATATATGTATGTGTTTATATAAATATATATATATTCTGTGCAAATAGGTCCCAAAGAAAACAGAATTTTCTACGCAGGAAATAGTTATTTCCACCCAGAAATATCATTTTCTATACAGAAAAAGCAATTCCTTGCACAGAAAATGCTGCAACTTGGGACACTTCTTTGCAGCACAGTTTAAAGACAGAGCTTTCAAATGGGGCTTTTATTGGACCACAACTCCCAGAATCCCTCAGTGCTCCTTATGGTTTAGAATCTCCTCCCAGCCAATCATCGACTCGCTCTGCCCTGTCGCTCAAGCCGGAGTCCCGCCCATTGCACACTGGCCCCGCCCCCTTCCTCCCGTCGCCATGGCAGCGGCGCGGCCCGGTACCTCCGTGAAGCCTCCGTACGTCGTCTGGTAAAACTCGTCCTCCTCTTCGGCTTCGAGGAGCCCCGAGAGCCGGTTGCCCGCCGTCCGCCGCGGCGCCCGCCCTCCCGCCAGCCCCGTCGAAGCCGACGCCATTTTCCCCTTCTTCTCCGGAGTTCGAAAAAGCGGATCGATGTTCTCGGCGCGCGGCTGAACGTTCTGGGCTGTCGCCGCGCGCATGCGCAGATGTACGACATTGAGCAATGGAGCGCAGAGCGAGCGATTAGACCAGAACGCTCGAATGCCGGCTTATCGATGGGCGAGGGAACCAATCGAGCGCCGAGCAAATAATAATAATAATAAATTTTATTTATATACCGCTTTTCCACAGATCAAAGCGGTGTACAGACAATTAAAACCATACAATTACAGAACTTATTATTATTAGTAGTAGTATAATTAAATAATATGACGTCACAATTGCGTCACAACATAATGCCTTAGGAGTGGGACTAGGCCGCGTTGCCATGGCAACAGCGCGTCAGTTTTGGGCGGTGGCCTACATTGGCCAGGATACGTTGCCACGGCAATGCAAGCCCCTCCCTCCTTCAATCGCTCTTTGTGATGAGCTTGAAGCCACGCCCATTCCCACGCTGTCAGGAGAGGCCTTTTGCTCTAGTGCGCATGCGCAATACAAGCTCTCCCTGCCCGCCCGCGTCCCGTTCTCACAAACAAGGCGGCTGAACCATTTCGGACGGGGTTCCATAGCCACGCCCCCCTCCGCTGCAACCAAGTGGTTCGCCCCTAAGCCAATTGGGCGCGTCCATTCGCAAAAGCGGGGGAGGAGCCGGAGGAGGAGGAGGCGTGGCCACCCCTCCAAGTGCGCGGGTGGTACGTCCCGCCTCCGCTTCTTGGAAGCCTTTCGGGCGAAACCAACTGGAGAAAAAGGGGGGACTGAGAAGAAGAAGAGATCAATTTTTTTTTGGTTTGTTTTAAAGAGGAGGGGAAAAATTAAAGATTAAAAATAAAGAAGGCGGAGAGAAAGGAGGAAGGCTAAGATGGCGTCGGCGGGGCCTGAGTCTGAGTCAGGTGAGGAGGGGTCCATACAAAGACCCCCTTTATCTCCCTTTTTGGGGAGGGGGCTTTTCTTTTATGTGGGGTTTCCTATTCAGTAAGCATCTCCCCTCAAGAAATAAACAAGGGTTTTCCCCTCAGTGCTGAATATAACTCTTAAAATTAGGGGTTAGAGACCCCCTCCCCATATTTCTGTGGGGAGAATTTGGGGAAGGGGTTTGAGGGGGGGGCTTCTCTTTCTTGACCCCCAAAATGCCCCCCATTTGTGTGAAATTTGAGGGGGGAAATGAGACAATTCCCCCAAAATAAGACCCTTGGATTTGGGGGAGGGGTCCTAATTTGGGGACCCCAAATAAAAAGAGGCCCAGAGGACCCCCCCCTTGTGAAGGGTATATATGTCTTTTGGGGGGGTTCTTTTGGGTTGAAATGACCCCCATATCCCCACAAAATTGGGGGGGTTATGATTTTGAGGGTACTGTAACAGACCCCCCCCCTTTAATATAGAAGAAATATGGGGGTGGTCTTGGGGGGCACTTAAAGATGAGGAGAGAAGAACTGAAATATAACCAGAGGAGGGTTTGGGGGTGGTTAAAATGGGGACCATTTGGGGTTGGGGACACTTTGGAGGATCAAATCCAACCTAAACCCAAATGGAAGGAGGGAGGTTTTGACCGGGGGGGGGGGGAACATAAGACCCCCAATTTGAGGGGGTTATATGGTATATTTGGACCATTTTAAGAGGAAAGGGGCTGCCCATGGGGGGCAAGAAATGGGGTCTTTGAATGGAAGGGGAGGCATCCGGAAGAGGGGCAGGAAAGGTTGCATACCCCAAAATATTGGGGTGAAGGAATATAAAGTCTTAATGCTTTTTGTGGGGGTTTCATTGGGGGAATGACTGGGGACTGAGAGGGCTTCAATGGAGAGCAAAGAAAGGGGTTGAATGGAGGGGAAGGGTAGAATTTGGGGGGCACTTGGGTTGGGATTTGGGGCGCCTGGTTGTGTCCGACCCCGTGTTTGTTTTGACAGGTATCTGAACAGCCTTGGAGGGAGTTTGCATACAAATAGTTCAAGAAAGCACAACCAATACATTGTGAAGTGTTCAGGAGTAGCTGTGTTGGCCGTATAGCAAAGTATAACATCCAAAATCCACAAAAGAGCGATACTAACCCAAATGCACAGAACACACGATGCAAGCTTTCGAAGCTTCGTCAGGCGAAAGTGTTTAAAAAAATCATATAGGAGCATAAAGAATATGATAAAACAACAACGTTGGTTACAGGTTTGCATTTTCTCAAGGCGTTGTTGCTGTTGTTGTGTTGTTTTGCAGAGGTGTATCTATACAAGCGGATCCTTCCTCCTAAGCCATGTTGCCCTGGGAAGAAAGCATTGTCCCAAAGTCTAAATCCCAAGTTTGAATTCGGTTAGCGATGCAAAAAGGTACTTCTTTTGAGATCCCAGATGTCTCTGACATGTCTCAGATCCCAGATTAGGGATTCTGGGAGTTGTAGTCCCCAAAGGTCTTTCTTTCTGGATGGGACCTTGTGGGTACGACAACTAAAAGTTCCCCAGACAACAACTACATCCTAAATCCCCCATCTGGGATCTGAGATGTCTCAGAAGAAGACTTCAGAGACGTATGGTATCTTAGAAGAAGTATCTTGGATGTTGTGCTTCATGGTCAGCTTGGATAAAATTAACGGTTGTGGTGAAAGAAGGCGAAATGTTTCATCCAGAAGAAGGATAGATAGCGGTAATTTGTAAGACGAAAGGAAGAAGGAAATAGAGACTGTAAAGAATAGAGAAAAAGAAAGAACATTTATGAATGAGGAACACCAGTAAGATGAGAAAAGGGAGTCATTTGTCTATTAGAAATGATGTTTTTCTATGGAATGTGTATGTGGTTTTGTCCTAAGTTTGTTAAATGTGTTTGATCTTTGGTGATATTAGAAATAATAGATGTTATTGAGGAAGCAAGGTTGTGGTTCAAAGTGGGCACTTTGCACGTGGCACAGAGACCCTCTTCCTTGTTATGGGGGGCTGTGATGGGGAGAGCCTTCAGTTTCTCCCCCCAAACAGTGGAAGTGATTCCTGAGACGTGGAGGGAAAGACCCCCACAAACAGAGAATAGTGATGACACCGAGCCGACGGTTGCGTGTTTGCGCGTGTCGCAAGCGAGAGCAGCTTGTTGGAAACAGAGAGGATTCTGGGAAGGAGCACATCTTGCGTGTGGGAGTGGGGTCGACGAAAGGGATTATTAAAGGGAAGAGGGGCTGAGGAAGGAATTAGTAGTCTCCTTCCCAGGGGAAATTAAGGAGAAAGGGATTACTGGGAGCAATGTTTTGCCAACCAAGAAGACGCAAAGAAGGGGGTGAACCCCATTTTGTGTCACTTGGCGGTTGCCATTATCATTAAAAACAGCTTGCTTTCAGTACTCAGAGGGTTGTAATTCTGTTGTTCGTTCTTTCCTCTACTTCACAGGTTGGAAAATATGAATATATTTGGAATTATGGTAAACTACAGTCCACAAACCAGTGAAGAATGGCTAGGAAGAGCAGTCCCAAAAAGTGCAACCTTTCCAAGTCCTTCTTTTGTTTCAGGCCAAGAGCTGACGGTTTGGAGGGGTCAGGGCATGGAGACCCTTCACAAAGTAAGGGTCAGGGAGGATGGAAAAGAACATGTGGACACTGGGAGAGGAGGTTAGAAGAGGGAGAGTTGCCTGGTCTGAGGATTGTAGGACCTGGACTGGGATTTAAAGAGGATGGAGCGCAGGAAAGGGGGCTTTTGCACATGGTTGGGGCAGGAATGCATGGCAAAGAATGGGGGGCAAAATAGTGAGGAGGAAGTGGAAGGGTGCCTATATGGGAATAATGTGGGGAACAGGTTCGTCCTGCTTGCAGATTTGGGCAAAGAGGGGGATGGATTCCCCTCACTGCCTGGGAGCGGTGAAGGGAGAAATGACCCCTTGCGCCGCCTTGAGAGCCGTTCTCTTCTCTTTTGGCATCTGGAAATGGAACTCAGGATGTGAGCGAAGTCTCTTTTCCGGAGGTGGGCTGTTGTCGTCGCAGCCCAAAACACTGTGTTGCCAAATCCCGCTGTTTGGACATCCGCCGTTGCCCCAGGGAGAAAGAGAGGCCCTTCTTATCTCTGTTTAACCCCAGCGTCTTTCCGCCCCTCCAGATTCGTGTATGAAGTCACCAGCAAACAGGGATGTGTTTGTTTGGTGAAGTTTTACTTGTGTTTTTGGACTGAAAAGGGTTGGGAAGGGTGCTTCCCCCATTCTCTTGCCCTTAGACCTATGGGATAAATGGATCTTTCCGTTCCAGCCTGATGCCAGCTGAATATTCAGCCTCCGAATCATGTCAATCCTGGATTAGTTGAAGCAGAGTATTAGAGCTTATGTATCCGTTATGTCTAAAATGAGAAGTCTTCAGGGCTTTTTAATAAAAAAAAATGTTTATTTCTATCCCAAGTTTCCTCCTGTGACCTCAAGAAGGTGTCTGTGGCTCTCCTCCTCACGTTTATCCTCACAGCAGCCCTGCAAGGTAGGCCAGGCCAGCCCAGAGCCAGTCAGTAAGGACTCAAAGCTGGATCTCCTGGGTCCAAATGTCCACACCAGTCCCCAGCTCATTTTGGGTAGCTAAGCAAGGTTAGGACCATGGCCTCTGTCCCTAGGAACTGTGGTCAGTGAGGCTGGTGCTACCGCCTTATGCTCTTCACTGCTCTCTTATTTCTGAGCCGAGTTTACCAAGGGAGCTGGGTTTGGTCCCAGGACTTCTGTTTGCTGGCATGTACCTTAAGAGCTTCCCGTAGTTTAAAACAAAACAAGAACATGAATAAGAGGTGCCTTTGCTATTCTGCGACCGGCCTCTACTCCGGACGCCTTGGTAATAAGTCATAAGACCTGGCTAGGTTCCTGCGTCTCGAGGGTCTTAGGATGAAGCCAGGAATAATAAATGATGTTTAACTTTGGCTGCTTGGTCCATTGTGGCAGAGTCCCTCCTGCTAGTAATCCCTGCCCTGGAATACGTACCTTTCTATTCTATGTTACATTAAATTAGAAGAGCAAAATAATTCTGTGTTTGGTCCTACTGTTTTACGCTGAACCCAAGGGCTTTGAGATTTAACACTTTGCGGGACCGGCCAACATGGATGCAACCTGACACAGTTGCTGCTCTTGTATGTTTCGCCACTGAGTAGGAAAGATAGCAAAGATAGTTTAGCGAGAAGGTGGCTTGTCAAGGAGGACCTGTTGCAATTCTCCTGGTGTGCAAAATGTTTTAATGTTGTTGGGGAGAGGTGTGTGTGTGTGTGTGTGTGTGTGTGTGTGTGTGTGTGTGTGTGTATGCACAGTCACCCCTCCAAGTTCGCAGACATCTGTGAACTTGGAAATCTGTGGAGGGGCAACCACCATTAACGGCAATGGGGCACATGCATGTGCCCCATTAAAGCCTATGGGACGTGAATAGGCACAATATTTGGAACTTGTGGAGGGGTCCAGAACGGATCCCCCATGAGTTCCAAGGGCCATCTCTCTCTCTCTCTCTCTCTCTCTCTATATATATATATATATATATATATATATTTGTTACCCATCCAAGGGGGACATGATGCATCTGTCTCAGTGGAGGCTGAAGCAGACTCTGTGGCTCAGGGCTAACTTTGGCTTGCTGGCAAGCTATAGCCTTTCCTGGACAGACGTGACTAAGCCACCATCATTCATGCAACCTCCTGATTACTG
The DNA here is from genome assembly GCF_019175285.1 of Sceloporus undulatus. Taxonomy (NCBI): domain Eukaryota; kingdom Metazoa; phylum Chordata; class Lepidosauria; order Squamata; family Phrynosomatidae; genus Sceloporus; species Sceloporus undulatus. The sequence continues at coordinate 31,183,250 of NC_056530.1, forward strand.
ACTTCCTGAATAGACGCCTGCAAGGATGGGGGAAGTGCAGGCTCTGCTTTGTATGCAGGCATTAACATGAAAATAATAATAATAATAATAATAATAATAATAATAATAATAATAATAATAATAATTTTGGCGTGTTTTTGCCCCTTCCAAGATGTTCAGCACTCAGCTGCGAAGAGGCCTTTTCACACCAAGGATGCAAAACTCGAAGTGAGTCCAGGGCGCCATTCCCTGGTAGCAATGCTATGGTTCAAGAAACCATCTCCCCCCCCCTTCCACATCCTGTGCCTTGTTTTGCTTTCAGGGCCGAGCGGATGATGCCAGGGCCATTCGCGCAGCTCCCGCTTTCCTAAGCGCTGATCAAACAGGTTGGTCAAAGTGGAACATGTTCTTCTGGGAGGTAAACAAACCAAGGAGCTAAAATGGAAAAATACAGCTTAAGTGTTTATTCTCCATTCCCATCCTAGATTCTGCCAGCTCTGAGAGTTAAAGGTTAAAGGATTAACCTTCCTGATGCTGGTCCATATTTTGGTAAATGAATTTTGCTTTTCCTGATGACAGTTTGGATCATAAGGAGCTTTGTAAATCCCACTTTTTCAGAAGTAGTAGCATCGCCCAAAGACCACTGCTTCCTAGAAATGCCCTCCAGACTGTCTGGCTGTGGTGGAAGTTGTAGCACTGGAAGGTACCAGGTTGGCAGAGGTTGCCTTGCTTGGAGGCTTGCAAAACTTCATGGGAAAAACAATGCCTACATAAACACAACAAAATGCTCTGTAAAGGTTTCCTTACAAAGAGCAGATACTGCTCATTGGTAGCCTAAAAGAAGATAGCCATTTCCCCCCTTTCTTGTTGTTGGTTACTTGGAGGTAGCCTCAGGAGACTAGGTGATACAAGGTTAGGGATAGGATCAGGGTTAGGGCGGCTATTTTAGGGAGAGTAGGGATCTGTATATTGGGTTCCTTTGGAAATCTGCAATACATTTGGCTGAGCAAGGCAGAGTAATTTGTCTTTCAGTTGTTTAATGGATTCTCTCCTTTCGACTCCCTTCCCTTTATTCCTTTCCCCATTTTAATACAAATTCACGACTTCACTTTTCATGTGCTGAAATGGCTCACCTGATGGAAAGAATATTCAAGTACATTTTTAAAAATGGTTGAAAAAAGTGTTTTTTTCCAAGTGTTGAGAAACTTCAGGGAGGAGAATTCTGGTCCGACTTTGTAATTTGGGAGTTTTTATTGGAGAAAGCAGTATTTTTGTGCAGAAGTCTTATTTCCTGCTCAGAGAAAGCTGCTGTTTCCTGCTCAGGAAATTCCCACTTGTGAATTTTGCACAGAATGAGCCCTGAATTGCGTACGGTTCTCAAAGGCTTTGCTCCAGGCAGAGGAAAATTGCTGAAGTTACTACTCATTGCTTCCTTGGAGGAGAACATTAGTGAAGAATTCCATCCCTGTTTGGTTGTCCAGAAGCGGTAAGGCTATGAGTTCCTAATTGTGGCTCCTAAATACTGTCTCTTCTTTCCTTTCCTCACTTTCTCCCTATAGCTTTCAGCTTCCTTTGCTGCTCAGTGATGCCTTCTCGGAGACGTAGATGTATGGGTAAAGAGTGAAATGCGTGCGCATGGGCTTCTCCCCTCCGCTGGTTTACTCGCCACTAATCGGCCTTGGCTTTCAGGTGTGATAGGAATGTGTGTGCTGTGGCCAGAAACCTTTCCCTTTGGCTTTCTTGATGGGGGACACTATTACTGTATGTGAGACCAGCTCCTTCATTGAAATGACCACGTTCCATTAAGAAAACTTATTTTATACGCAACTTGTGGCGTGGACAGTCCTAGGTTGCTATATGTCAATACTTCAAACTCTTTGTGACTTTAATAGGTCTTTTTGGCTCAAAGCATATTCACTTATAGGTTGGCAATGGTGGAAAGGAAAAAACCGATCAGTTAATAGTGTAATTTCACACAAGGTTTGGGCTTGGGACTTTTCCCAGCTTAACTTGTCAAGACTGACCAGCAGAAATTTTCAAAATAAAGGTATACCTGAGCAAATGAACTCAGTCTATTTCTGAGCATAGCCATCTTTAACAGAAACTTTGGCCCCAAACAGACAGGCCAAAATAAAGCTGCTTCAGGTCACTTTGGAGGTATGCTGTTTGAATGATGCATGTGTCTTAAGCATCTGGAAGCTGTGCCAAAGCTACACTCCAGTCCTTAGGACTGCAGAAGCGTGGCTTTGGCGTGGCTTCCAGACTCTTAGGACACATGCATCATTTAAATAGCATGCCTCCAAAGTGACCCAAAGAAGCTTTATAGCAGCCTGTCTGTATGGGGCCTTTGATACCAGAGGCAGCAACTGAATCAAGTTGGGATTGACATCCCTAATCGGCTACTCGTCTTTCCCAGCCACTTGACATCTTGTTTATTCAGAAACATGCCCATGATGGAATTGGGACTCCTCTGAAACTATACACTGGCCACAGCAGAGCAGTTTAATTCTGTCCTACTTTGTCCAAAAACTTCCATTCATGCGCACCAAGTTGCCGGTTTTGAACAACTGAGTGCTCATTCTAGACTTCGTATGGCTGAGGTTGGAGCTTCTTTTGCGTGTGTTGGCTTTTGCGGAGAAGAAAAACCCCTGTGTGGAATTTGCTTGCGCTACCCTTAATAACAGGGGTCCCTACAGACCCTTGGCTATGGACATTGGTGTGAAGTGAACGGCGAAGGGGCTAGACAGGTGCCATGTTACCTTACAGATTTCACTGCCTGGGCGCATGCTTGTTGACAGCAATGGCCCTCCTCAGCTTGGACCATGCTCCTTTATGCTTAAATGCTGGAGCTCACTTTGGCTGGTGTTCTTGTGTCTTGCTGTTCTGAAGCTGGCAATGCATTGGGAACATTGGCGCAGTTTGTCTAAACCACGTTTGGTCTGTTTCCCTGGCAAGTGGATGGGTCGCACCAGAACAGATTTCCAGGTGCCTTAAACCTTCTCCCCCAAACTGTGGCACACTTGTTGGTAGGGGTCCCATTGCCACATCAAGTGTCCCACTGCCCCCTTGTCTTGAATTTCAGGGGCAGGGATGACCGTTTAACTCCATCATTGGGGAAAGTTGGGAGTTGCCATACAACAATATTTGGAGCCCAGTTGTCTGATATCATGGGAGCTGTAGTACAAAGCCTTTGTAGGGGAAAGCCAAGATAAAACTGCTTGAATCTAACAAGGCCAAATGGAGCTCAGAAGAAGTGGGTTTTTTGGAGGGGCTGCTGGTGGTGGGCTTGCTCTGCATTGTCTTCCCAGAGGATTGGGGTTTCTATTGATTCCTGGATAACCTTGCTGGAGAGAAATGAATGCCACCCCAGCCTACGTTTCTTATTCAAAAGTCATTGTGGTTGTGCACAATAGATCTCGAAGGATGCCGAGCCGGTACCTTTTTCATCCTTGTCCTTTTAACAGAAGCAAAGTGCAGTGGGAAAGTCATTAATGGAAGAGAGGAGGAGGAGATGTGGCACTTTCTTGTGATTCAGGCAACTGAAGCAGGATTTTGGGGACAGCCTTTGTGTGATAAAGAGGAGATTTTGTGAACCATCAATTAAGTTTGAGTATAATTCTGGACTCTGCAACTGCTCCGGGGATGATGATGATCATTATTATTGCTGTTGTTAGCTTTGTTTATACTCTATATTTCCCTCCAAAAAATTGGGACAAGGTGGCCTTACATTTCAAAGCAAGTGCACTGTGGCTAAAAACTTACCAAAGTCAACATTAAAACAGAATTGATGCATGTTTTAACTACCTGGCACAAATGGCACATGGCTTTTAGCTGCCCTAAAAGCAGGGGTTAAGTGGCACCTGAGATCACTGGCCAAAATGGCAGGAGGGTCAAACGCAACAGCGAGGGCCAAGGAGGGTGACCCGGGTGAGGCTGGAGTGGCTACTGGGTGTAAAGGTGTTTTCAAAAGCATCTCAAGAGGGAGATGTTATGCCTAGGCAGGATCCACACCCTAATCGGTGCTGAAACTACACTGGGAAGACCTGTGACCTGTATAAATTGCCATGAGTGAAGCAAGCACACTATAGGAAGCTTAGTCTTTCTGAAAGGCTATAGTATACTCTTCCCTGTGAACTTGCCTGAGTCCTGAGATCTTTGTGAGAGGCCCTTGGTTCTGTCCCACCATCTTTATGGGGACATCTTGGTGGTTGCTGTCACTCTCCCAGAGGCTGAACAGGCACCCTCATTACTATTTGTCTAGGTTTTCTAACAACTCAGGGAACCTTCTGTCTTCAGCAGGTATATTTCCAGAGAAGAGAATGTGGATCTGGTGGGCTTTCAGCTTGACTGTGTTTATCCACAAATTGAATGAAAGGGAATGAATGGTCCTGAAAGGTGTCAGCACCTGCCAGCAAGGAAAGTTTTAAATGGTGGGAACAGTGTGGAATGGGCTTTTTGGCTGAGCAGAAGTTGGTGAGATCCTGTTTGTTTAATTCCAACAGTTCTCTGTCTCTCCTTGCTCACAGTTTTTCTCTCTCTCTGTCTTTCTTTATGGCAGGGGCACCAGGAACAGCGACCTTTAAAAAACCACTCGAGGTACGTTTCAGTTCATGAGAAAATATGAGAATGTCTACCAGGGGCTAAACACTGTCTACATGGGTTTGCGCACCCCCAAATCCTACACCATCTAGGAGCTCCCCAGGAGTTAGTTTTCTCCTTGTGACCCTCCTTTGTTGCTCTAAAGCTGCTCAAAGGACTGGTCTCTTCCTTAGCAGACACAATTAACAATGCATCATAAAGCAAAGGAGGACAGAACCCACTCTTTTCTTGCTGTCTGGTTGAAGGAATAGCTATCCCCACTGCATCATTTTTGGGTTCAGTCCTCCTTGCTGTGTGTTCTTCTGCAAAATTAATATTTTGTCTGCATTCATAAGTTATACAGTGGCACATGTTTTTGTTGTTATCAAGAGCCCACACCCCCAAACACAGGATTTTTAAGCCTCTTGTTCAATCTATATGAAAGGAAAAGCTTTCCAACCCTCAAATAGGGGACATCCCTTATAATAAAGGAAAGCTTTTCTGCCCTCAAATAAGGGACGTCTGTTATAGTGATACCTGCCAGCCCAGTCAGAGACGCGTTTTTCAGCCTTCGAATAAGGGATTCCCTTAAAATAAGGGACATTTGCCAGTTCAGTAAGGGACAAGCTTTCTGGTTCTTAAACAAGGGGCAATCCTAATAATAGGCTCAGTGGAGAAAGCAGGCATGGGTCCTGTATGCCCTGTTGAATTTCAGAACAAAGAGGTTAACTGTTGAACATGACAATGATCTGAGCACTTCCAAAGTGCGACAAGATGATTGTTGGTGAACCTTCTCCCTTAACTCAGTCCTCTTCCAGCTCAGTTCTCAGTTCTGGAGGGCACCAGGTTGGGAAAGCCGGTCCCCACATACCTTAGTCTGGGTTCACACACACTACAGTTAAGCATCGATATGGGAACCGAAGCGGTCCCGTTGCTTTTCTTTGCCTGTCTATGAATCTGTCACCTTTCTCCTCACTGTTTCTTCCTATCTGACTATTTTTTAAATTGAAATCCTCTTGGGGCAGCAGCCTGTCCTTATGATGAAATAAAGAAGTGAACATTCTTCCCTGTTGACTCCCTGCACTTTTCTTGTTTTATCCCCAATGGTGTTGTCTTGATCGTAAGCCTATTGGGGAAGAAACCTGCCCTCTCCTCATTCTTTGTCAAGGGCCACATATCTAGATAGCAGTGCATAAATATTAACAGGCACACAGAATCTTAATCCAATGCTCAAACCCCTGCAAATGTTTTGGGTTGTTTTTCCTTCATCTTTATGTTTGTGCTGTGAGCCGCCTTAGGAGAAAGGCAGTGTATTAATTAATTATATTGATTTCCTTTTGATTCAAGGTGGCAGGCTCCTCTGGGTATTCCTCACAGACCATCAGGAAGGGACACCGAGGGGTGGATTCTACTGGCGAAACCACATACAAAAAGGTAGGTGCTCTTTTACATCTCTTGTCGTCATCCTCCGCATGCGTCTTCTCCTCCTCCTCCCTCAAAGGTAGATTCCGCCCAGCATTCTGAAGCATCTGAGTCATCCAACTGAGCATAAAAGGCCAGAACAATTCAAAGAAGCATCAAACTTCACAGTCGGCTTTTGATGGGTTCAGGCCAGCCGGCACTCCAGATTCAAAGGTCCCAGGAGGCCTGTCGTCAAGTTCCATTCTGGGGATTTCTCTTTGGGGCATCTCTCTTCCAGAGACTCCACTTTTTTCCCCCAGGAGCTGTCGTGCTCCATCATAAATGAAAGACCCTAGCTGGTTGAGGGTTTCGCTGGGATTTGTTTGGTTATTTGGCTTCTTGAAACATACCCTAGCCGGCTAAGTGCGAAATCCCTTGGGACCCAACTTAAGTTGGAGCCAAGCAGGGATGCCCTGCCTTGCTCTGCCTCTGGACCCATTTCCCCACACCCGGATGAAATGGACTCTGGCTCCCTCCGCTCCTTCCGACGGCCGTCTCTTGACGTAAGTGGACAGCCTCCGGGGTGGAAAGTCCTTACCCTTTGACTGAAGACTCTGGGACGGGGACAGACAGACCTACCATCTTGTGGGGGTTGGAAATGGAACAGAGACAAAAGGTGGCCAGCTTTTGAAGACTCTGGTAATGATTAATTGTATTCCCTCTGTCTTCGATGAGTTCAAGCCTTTTTTTGAGGGAAGAGCAAGGGGAGAGCTGTTGTTGTTCAAGAGAGTTCAAATTCCTTCCTCCTGGTGGTGATTGAGACACGACACCAGCCTTGGCTTCTTTGAAGATAAGGCTAGAAGTATTTCTTCTTGAGGTTGTAGTAGTGTTTTGCCCTTTTTTTTGCCGTTGCCTTGGCTTCTGATTCTTTGGAATTTCACCAGAACTGCTGTGTTGGAGAAAGAGACAGAGAGCGATACTTCTTGTTTCCCTCTGATCTGTTGTTTGCTGTCCGCCTCCTTTCCCTGAGGCACTGGGGCTCGGCTTGTTGTGGCATTTGCTTTTCTGGCAGTGGCGGCATGTCACACATACCTTGCGCCCACGGGCCCAGCTTGTAAGTCCGAACTGAAGCGTGTCGCTGGGACGGAAGGGCTCCCTGGACTTTTTGGGTCCCTCCCTTTCCTAGAACACATTAAGTTACATCTCCCAGTTTGAGTGGAAACCAAAGCGCTCTCTGTTACAAAGGGCAGTAGCAGCCTGAGCTCCAGATTTGGAGGGGTAGTGAAGCTTCAGGCTTCTGAAATCAGCTTCAGTTTTTACTCTCTCTTTCTCTCTGTGCCTCCAAGACGCCTGTCGACTTGTACTAACAAGTATTAACCAGGCCTGACTCTGCTTGGCTTCAGAAATCAGGGGAAACTGGGAAGTCAAGAGTTGACTGATGGCATAAGCAATGCAGGCGGTCCCCTCTCTGACATTGGAGATGGTGCACTTCTCCTTGTTGGAAGTGATACCATTTCTGTTTGGATTCTTATTCCATGAGTTCTGCATCCATCCAGCACTGGATTTCGTCTTGCCCCAGTGCAGTGGCAGAGCTTAGCATCGGTTCCATCTCTCCTTTTACCCCCAGCAAGAAGCAGGAGAGGAAAGCAAGCCCCTCACCTGACCATTATCTCTGCATTCTAGAGTCCCCAAAGGCAGAGCAGCTTCTGCCTTGGATCTTTATCTCCAGAGTTTAAAAGCAAAGGGGAGGAAAACAATGGAGGGCTTGCAATATGGTCACAGGGTGGGCCTGAGTTGTCTGAGATCCAAGCAGTGTGATCTGTCGGCTCTCGGGAGTCCTTGCGTCGAGGAGGCCCAAGGGAGGAGAGGAAGGGAATGCGGAAGACAACCAGGATGGGGATTTCCCTGCCCCAGTGAGCAGAAACAGGCCTCACTTTCTGTGGGGGAAACACTGCTGGCATTCCTTCACTCTTCTCTCTCATTACACTCCTAACGCAGTCACTTCAAGACTGTACAGATCCAACTGTTTTGTGACATAGTTAGAGAAAGAGATCATCTCTCTCAAGAACAGTTCTAAAGCAGGTTTGCAAATAGATTCTTTGCTTTCGGCTGATCTCTTGTACGGAGAGCAAGAATCACCGCCGGACAACCAGATAGGGAAACCCTTCTCCTTCCCCCAACATATTGGGTTTTATCTTTAAAGCATTTTGACTTGTATTCCAAAATGTTCTCTCCAAGCACCTTAGATTAAGATTGAAAAAAAAATGAGTGTAGATAAAAATACAAAACGCACAATTGAAATAAGTTGGCATATCGTCACTGTTGAATTTAAGAATGTGAGTGCTTTACAAAAGGGAGGAAACCCACCGGTCATTAGCCCCTCAGTGGCTGAAAAAACCCCTCCATAAAACAGACTTCAGGCCGTCTTTACTTTGCCAAAAGAACAGTTGTCTCTCTTCCTTCTGATAAAGGAAACCTAACCTGTTTGCCTGGCTAATTTGGCTGAGTTAAGGGATGACACTGGTCACGATGAGCAAAAGCTTAGGCAGCACAAATGATGGCAGTTGAACACATTCTCTGAAGCCAGCAGATCACTGGGCCAGGTGATCTTAAATCCCACACCAGGGCTCTTAGCCGAGTTTGCAAGGAAACTGGGCAGAGCAAGTCTTTTACACACACACACACACACACACACTTGCACACTGGGGTTTCTATGAAATCTGCACTGCATACATTAACCTCATTGGCTCTTTCCTTTCCTCTTCCCAGACCACTTCTTCAGCTCTCAAAGGTGCCATCCAACTCGGGATCACCCACACCGTGGGCAGCCTGAGTACCAAGCCCGAGCGAGATGTCCTCATGCAAGATTTCTATGTAGTTGAAAGCATCTTCTTCCCCAGGTGAGCCTTCTGACATAAACCTTGGTTTATTTGTTCTTTGTAAGCCTGTATATAAGAGCCAGCGTGACATAGTAGTTTGAGGGTTGGACTAGGGCTCTGAAGACCAGGATTCGATTTCTGCTCAGCCATGAAACCCACTGGGTGACCATGAGCAAGTCACACACTCTCGGCTTCAGGGAAGGCAATGGCAAACCTCCTCTGAAAATCTTGCCAAGAAAACCCCACGATAGTTTTGTCTTAGGGTTGCTATAAGTTGCAAATGGAAATAGCAACAAACAAACATAAGTTGCTTACTAGCCTCTCTCCTTTCCCTCCAGCGAAGGCAGCAACCTAACCCCAGCCCACCACTACAATGACTTCCGCTTCAAGACGTACGCCCCTGTCGCCTTCCGCTATTTCCGTGAGCTCTTTGGGATCCGGCCGGATGACTACCTGGTAAGTCCTGCCAAAACAACCAACTCTTGGTGGCTCCTTTTCAGGCTGTGGGAGAATCAGGTTTACAGAACCATGCCACCAAGAGGAGTGGCAAATTGCCTCAATGGCCAGTCTGCTGATTGCAACTCACAGGCCTTGGGCTACTACTCAGAGACTAAACAAGATGTAATCCAAAAACAGGTAACTTTTCCAAGTTGAGGCTACGCAGCATGTTGAGGCAACAAAAGAGTAGTTCCCAGTTGGGCACATTTTGGGAATACGTTGTAGCAGAACAAAACACAGGGAGAGGCTGGAGTGTTGAAGCCAAGCACTCTAGGTCCCCTACATCTCCAGCGTGGGAGAAAAGGAAAGGATGTGTGTATCTTGTCTGAAATGCTGGGGAACCACATCACAGTCAGCAACACTGACCCAGACAAGCCCAGAGTCTGGGTTGGGATGTGGCACTTCCTAGTGCAAGTGTTTTCCACCCTGCCTGGAAGAATGCTGAGTGAGCCCCAAACCTTTGTTATAAAATGTAATGGTTTGCAATTAGTTTGTGGATCCCAGCATATGCCTCCTGTGGGACTTTGACACAACTGGGACAAACCCCATATCTAAATCCAGACCTTCTGCGCTGCCAATCTGGCCCCCTTCCCCCTGACATCCTCTGGTCTTTTCCTCCCATCTAAAAGGTTGGGATGCCTCTCTTGAGACTTGGTTCTTTTTCCATAAGAGCTTGAGCTAAAATATGCTGATATTTTTAGCCATGTCCTTTTGCCTTTGACTCCTTCCACCACTGAAGCGTGGCCCTTCAACTGAAAGGGAATTTAGCCCTTGGGTCAAAAGAGTTTCCCCATCCTTGGTGTATTATATTCTGGGGCAGCAGCCTACTAGCTGAGATACTGGGAGTTGAGGTTGCTCCAAATTAACTGGAGGGGATTGCTTGTCCATCACTCTGCAGATTTGAAGCCAGCCTTTCGGAAGTGAATCAGGAGTGTTGGTGACCTCTACTTATGTGTTTTCTTCCCTCTCTCTCCTCCCTGCAACTACAGTGTTCCCTTTGCAGCGAGCCCCTCATTGAGCTGTCGAACTCTGGGGCCAGCGGCTCCATCTTCTACGTCTCCAGTGACGATGAGTTCATCATCAAAACAGTTCAGCACAAGGAGGCTGAGTTCTTGCAGAAGCTGCTGCCAGGCTACTACATGGTGAGTCAGCTGAGAGAGGGAGTGGGCGGCGAAGCCCGTGGGTTTTTATGTCATGGTGAAATGCTGCATTAAAATAATCAGTGGTGCTGATCATGAGGGTAATCATAACTAAAGTGGCTCTTCACCTTGGGAGGATTGCGGCACATGGACGTTACCTGAGAGACATGCTACAGGTAGGACTTCTCAGGGGGCATTAAAGAAGCAGTTCCAGTATGAGTGCCTGGTGTGAAATAGGTCTTTGTGGGGGCATCCACACATCTATCCAAGTCCTAACCTAATTCCTGAGCTGAACATAAACTCAGAGGCACCCATGTTCTTCAGCTCTGTTTCATGCCTGGCTCTGATGGGTGGACTTTGAATTTCTGCCAAAAAATCTCCATTAGACACTCTAAGCCTGAAGGCTTGCCCCCTGGGGCCAGTGGGTTGGTGAGACCTGCTTTGGGGCAGGGACATTGTTGTTTTGGTCCATTGTTTAGCAAAACTGCTTTATGTGTGAGAGATGGGGGGAAGAAAGGGGGCAGGGGGCAATAATGATGATTCCTTGTTCATTTTAAGGTATCCAAAGTCTCTCTTGCTGTGTGTGGGTTTGGTGGGGTTAATTTTCTTCATTAAAACAATTAATAAGGAAAAGGAGACCATAGATTTAAAAATTGCTTTAAAAAGTATGGAAAGGGGAAGAAACAACCCAAAGTGAAATGAAACATAGCCAACTGAACCAGGTCTTGTTGCTAATCTGGACGAGCCCTTCTTTCGTTTCCCACTGAAGTCGCCCTGAAGTTCTGCTCTGAGCATCCTCCCGTCTCCTTCCTTCCCGCTTTCTCCAGAACTTGAACCAAAACCCCCGGACGCTGCTGCCCAAATTCTATGGCCTCTACTGTGTTCAGGCCGGGGGCAAGAACATCCGGATTGTGGTGATGAACAACCTGCTGCCCCGCTCAGTCCGCATGCACCAGAAATACGACCTGAAGGGCTCGACCTACAAGCGCCGGGCCTCTCAGAAGGAGCGTGATAAAGTCTTCCCCACCTTCAAGGACCTGGACTTCATGCAAGATGTCTCTGAGGGGCTTTTCCTGGATGCTGACATGTACACTGCCCTCTGCAAGACCCTGCAAAGGGACTGTTTGGTAAGTTGGGCCCTCCAAAGGGACTGCAGAGACCATCTAAGACAGTTCTCTACCATAAGCACTTTCGAGAGGTGGCCATCCAACCTCTGCTTAAAGGCCTCCAAAGAAGGAAAGTCCACCACAAGCTTTTCTTGTACAGTTTGCCTTCCTTATCCATGGATTCTTTATCCCTGGATTCAACCATCCACAGCTTGAAAATATTCCAAATATATATATAAATTCCAAAAGGCAGACTTTGATTATCCCTTTTTATATAAGGGACACCATTTTACTATGCCATCCTATTTAATGGGACTTGAGTTTCCACGGATTTGGGTGTCCACAGGGGGTCCTGTAACCAAACCCCAGCAGATACCAGCTGTAATTTGAATCCATTGCTTTGTGCCCCATCCTCTGGGGCAGCAGAAAACAGATTGGGTCACAGATTGTTGCCTCCAATAAAACATGGAGACTGACTTGATTCTGCTTTCGTTTCCTATGCCTCCCTTCCTCCAAGTAGGCTTGCCAGCAACATGTGTGGTTCTCCCCACAAGTTGGTCTTCAAAACGGCCGCAGAAGGTAGGTTAGTTCGAAAGAGAAACATGAGCCCGAGATTCCCTGGTAAATCTCAATGCTGGGTGAAGGACTGAACTCAGATTAGAATGAAACAGACTAGGTGCCAGGTGAGCAGCCATGTGCATGTGTGTGTTTGTGTGTACATTCTCCTGTTGGGTTGCCAACTCCAGTAAGACCTTGTTACTGATCACCAGCTAGCTTAGATCTGAACACAGGGGCAGGCGAAGGGAGGCTTCTGATTTATATCGATCTGAAGGGTGATATTTCTTTGCTTGCTGTGTGGAGCTTGGATTGTTTTCTGGAGTGACTTGGAGCTGTTTGCTCTCTCAGTTAATAAAGAAGCACTTATGCTTTTTAAAAAGAAGCCACCAGTGTTCAGTCACTGTAGGCCCTTTTGAAGCAGGGTGTGCCACATAACAACACAGACAACTTGGCTAGGAAAGTGGAGAAGCCCTCAGGACTGGGCAGGTAGGAAATGAAAATTACACAGTTTGGCTAAAAGTAATACAACTCATCATGAAGGTCTTTGCAAAGTCAAGTCAGGTGTTGGCTTCTGACTGTCCTACCTTTGCTGTTGGGTTTTCTTTTTAATTCCCTTTCCTTTCTGTTTCTCTCCTCTCCCCGACGTGGACACCTCAGGTCTTGCAAAGCTTCAAAATCATGGATTATAGTTTATTGGTGGCAGTCCACAACTTGGACCTGGCTCAGCGGGAGCGGGCTGTAGTGGACGGGGCGGCACAAGCGGACACACGCCGGCCAGCAGCCCAGAAGGCCTTGTACTCCACGGCCATGGAGTCCATCCAAGGCGAGGCCAGGCGAGGCGGCACCATTGAAACCGACGACCAGTAAGTCTGTTGCGATTCTTTATAACAGACTGTGTGTTCAGACCCAGTTTTGCAAACAAGACCACTTCCAACAAGTGGCACAGGTACCCAAGTGATAAAGGTGATGTGTGAGGTCCAGCGGAAAGTGCAGAGAAGTCCCAGTAAGCTGAAAAGATGGTTATTTTATTAGTAAAGAAAGCCCATCATGTTTAGGCCTGTGTAAGGTTTTCCTTCCTTAGCAGCTGTTTAGAGTCAGAGTATCTAAGGGTTAAAATTATAGTTTTCATTTGTCCAGTAAATGATTTTAGAGAGTTCTTGGTTTTGAAATTTCTGAACTTTGATTCTCAATACAGATTGAACCCCATCCGAAGGGAGGAGGGACCCATTTCTCATTCTAAAACCAAACTGAATATTTATCCTCTTGGGGATGCTCCCTGTGAGCAGACAAGATAGAATGGTTTGAGTGTTGGACCCGGACTCTGGGAGGCCAGGGTTCAAATCTCCACTCACCTATGAAAACCACCTGAGTGACCTTAGACAAGTCACACCCACTCAGCCTCAGAGGAAGGCCAGGGCAAACCTGGTGTAGAGGTTTATGTGTTGGACTAGGACTCTAGGAAACCAGGGTTTAGATTTCACTGAATTGTGGAAACCATCTTCACATGAGCCATGATAGGTTTTCTGTAAGGTTGCCATATGTTGGAAACCATTGGAAGGTAGACAGCAGCAGCGACAAGGAAGCCTCACAAAGCCCTTATGTTGAGAGCTTAAGGCGAGGAGAAGAAATCCCCTCCCGAAGCCGTTGACTGGGCTGTTTTGTGCTCCGAGGCGTTTTTCAGGCTGCTACACGCGTGGGAACTCAGCCAGCCCCATGGCGGCAAGTGAGCCCAGCGCCTGGCTCTCAGGCTGCCGGCGGCTGAATCGCGGAGAGGCAGCCAGGAACGGAACGGCCCCTTGGTTTGGAACGACGCCGGCAAACTCACGTGTCCTTGTTCTGTGGCTTCCTTCCCATCTTTCGTTTAGGATGGGAGGGATCCCTGCACGGAACGCCAGGGGAGAGAGGCTTCTGATCTATGTGGGGATCATCGACGTCCTGCAGTCTTACAGGTAGGAAGCCCTTGCGCTGGGTCTGCCCCTCTGCGTTGCGTTTGCGCACGTGTTGTAAGTCACTTCGGAAAAGCAGCACATTAAACAATCTGTCCAGCTTTATCATTACAATCATCGATCAGTCCAGTTTCTGAAACTCCTTCACAGAGAGGCCAGACTGGCATCCTCCTAATTATCTTTCTGCAAGCCAGTAAAAATATGTGTTTTAAGCCACCTTGAGCCCCAAACTGGGAAGAAAGCAGTTCACATTTCCGAATCTGGACTGATCAATAATTGTGCTGATAAAGCTAGACCGATTGAGAGCTATAATAAGTACTATGCATGGAAGTAGACTGGAAAATGGAAATAGAGCACACCATCTGAAACGATGCACCTCGTAACTTTTTTACTAGTAGTAGTAATACTGTGTTTTTTATGCCCTGCCTTTTTCTCAGTTCAGGACTTAAAACAGTGTACAACAGTTAAAACAAACACAGTGACTAAATTGTCAAATTGAAACAAAGACAAAACATTAAGCTTATATTTAGAACGCAAGCAAACAACCACATCCTTTTTTCCCAGCCAGTGAAAGCTCTGGGGTAATGTGGCAGTTTCTGGCCATTTCCTAAGGACTTGAGGTGTTTCAGTTTCCTTGGGCCCAAGTCCTCCAACCTTGGTCTGTTTGGATGCTTTCAATTTGGGCCGTGGAGGGGAGGGATCTAGAAGTCCAGAGTGGCCTCCTCATAGCCCAGAAGACAAGATGGGGACATGCCTGCTCTCAGGAAGTGGCTCAACTTGCCCAAGACGCCCGTTCCAGGCAAGTCCTTGCAGATTCAGGTTGTAGCAGGAGGTTGTAACGTAGACGGAAAGTGTGCAGGTAGGGATGCGTTGTGGGATTAGGGAGGGAAGAAAGCAAGCAGGCAGGGGCTTGCTCTGGCCAGGAATTCTGGATAATCACCTTGTTTTTTGCAGACATTTCTAGGGCGGCTAACCACACACTTGGGAAGCGGAGCTAGTTTAACTACAAAGAAGGATGTCTGTATGATGTGTTGCTTGGAAAAACACATCGGGGGAAACGACACGTTGGTCTTTGAGGGAGTAAAGCTGGTTTAAAAATCCAGCAGTTGAAAAGCAGAAACAGCAGTGAGGGTAACTAGGAATAGACCAGGTGGTCTTCATGGCAGGATCTGGAGATCCAAGCCTGGTACTGTGTGCGGCTGAGATAGTTTCAGTGCCGCTTTATCATGCCTTGGAAGAAGCTCTCCTTTTTGGAAGATAACTCCAAAATTCTCCAGCCTGTTATGCCAACTGGAGGGGAATCTAGAAGTTACCAGTTTAAAACGGTATTGTCTCCAAGCTTTGAGTTTGATGGGCAAGTTTTGGCGAAAAGGATTCTTCGCACTGCTCAGCAGAAACATACCTGGCTGTTGAAAGAAGTAAACTATAGCAAGGTTTGCCTGAAGCAGAGAAGCTGGCTTTCCACTGGATTGCTAGAGCAGTGGGCTGGTGAAATGAAGTCAATGAAGGGTGCCACACTTTTTTGCCGGCGAGAGCGGCAAAAAACTTGTGGGCAAGGATCCCAAGTGTACCCTTTCCAGCTTCTTCTCCTAACCGACCACCTCCCCTTGACTTACTTTAAAATCTGCATCGGAAACTAACCTGTTCGTCCCTTTCAAATCTTTCAGGTTCCTTAAGAAGCTGGAGCATTCATGGAAAGCGCTTGTTCATGATGGGGTGAGTAGGTTGTTCTCTCTCTTGTCCAAGAGGTCCTGAGTGATTTTCCAGATAGATAGATAGATAGATAGATAGCACTCTCATCTGTTCCAAGCTGAACTGTTCTCCATTAGCCCCTGGTTATCTCTGAGTGTGCCTCTGTTTTATGGTTATCTGACAGGACACGGTGTCGGTCCACAGGCCCAGCTTCTATGCAGAAAGGTTTCAGCGCTTCATGTGCAACGTGGTGTTCAAGAAGATCCCTTGTAAGTTGCTGTTTTTAACATACTAGATTCTTTGTGGGTGGGTGACCCTCCCAGCCTTTGAGGGCGTCCTTGTGGCTGAATCCACATCAGTTTAGAATACAAGACCCCTCAAAGAGAATTAGGCGACACGTTCCAAAGAACCCCTTGAGGGAGACTCATTCTGTATTCACACTAATATGTGCACTCACTAACACAAGCACAGTTTCTGGAGATGTGAATCTCAGGGGGAGGGATACAAGGAGAAGATGTAACATCCTGCACACATCACTTTTACCAGGATCTTTGGCCTTTTGGCTCCAACAGGATGCTGAGGCGGACTCACCTTTGATCTGATTCTGCAAAGGCTGTTCTTGCTCTCCACGCCACCATCACAAGCCTCATTCTCTGATTCCATACTGGACCAAACACATTCTTCCCAGGTCCATACTTTTGAAGCTTGGCTTCATAATCTTGGCCAGGGGTGGGCTGTGTGTGGACTGCAGCTCCCGTCAGCCCCAGCCAACCTTGCCAGGAATGGGGGAGGATGAGGGTTGTATTTCCCCACATCTGGGGAGCCACACACAATCCCCATCTCTGTTCTATTCTTTATCATGAGTGGGGATTGTTCAGCCATCTTGATGTCATGGGACTGTGATTCCCAGAATTCCTTATCATTGGCTATACTGGCATAGGGCTGCTGGGAGTTGGAGTTGGGCCAGATGATTCCCACTCATCATAGAGATAACTCTGTGTGAGTCTGTACACTGTATAGAGTCCAGCTCAGCATCAGTTGCTGTGCTCCTTCAAGAAATTTCCAGCTTAGGGTGACCATAAGGTCAACCTGTGCCATAGGGTTTTCTTAGGCAGAAAATGTGTGGCTTGCCCAAGGTTACCCAGTGGGTTTCCATGGCCAAGTGACTGCAACTCCCATCAGCTCCAGCAACCATAGCCAGTGGCATAGAATGCTGGAAGCTGCACTCCCACAACATCCAGAGGTTCCACTGCTTTGCCCACTCTTGGAACTAAACTAAGAGCAGCACTTGGCATGTTCCAAGTGTCCGAATATTTCAATAGTGAGGTTTTCAGAAATGTCCTATTAAACGTGATTATTCTGCTAACTTTATAAGGGAATCTTGCATTTTGGATTCCGTCTGTGTCCTTCGGTTGTGTAGCCCTCTCTTTTCTGGATCGTTAAAAGCTGCCAATAAAGTTATTTCTGGGGTGTGAGTGTGTTTTGTGTTTTTCCCCCCTTCTTTTTAAAGTAAAATCTTCTCCTTCGAAAAAAAGCCGGTCGGGCGCAGCACCCCCTCGGCGACCAGGCCAGGCCGGACCCCCTTCGCAGGCGCAAGCCCTGTGCGAATCCAAAGTGCAGTTCACGATGGAGGCAGAGGTCGAACCAGGTTGGTAGCTTCCCCAGGAACTCCCTCCATCCCCAGAAAGGAGAAGCAAGGGGTGTGCGGATATCTTTGGGATGTTTCCTTTTAAAGTGTAATAGATAACAACTCCCAGAATCCCTAAGCAAAGATGGTTGAGATGTGAAGGCCTGGAGGGAAACTCGGGGGGGGGGGGGGACATTTAGGCAAGACTACTTCTCATCATGGCAATTCCTGGTCTTGGTTTCCTTTCCTCAGTTCTTTTGGCGACAATGGATATTTTACAAATCAATTTGTCACTGTTTTATGCATTATCCATACTTTTTATTGTACCAAAGCGTCTGTTCCCCACAGATTCATTCACAGGGATTCATGGAAATCTACTTTGAGAAGAGGGCTGTTAAAGGAGGGGGGGAGTCTGAGAAGTTCTAGTAGCCATCCATGAAATGGAAGTGGGACTTGAAAAGAACTTACATGACCAGCTCCTTTTGAACTTCACTATCCAGACCTGTCCCCTTAAATTTGGGAGGCAGAGGGAAACCTTTGGAAATCACCTTGGCCAAACCTCCTAACCGCCTGGCTATTCTTCAGCTGAGTCTGACCTCCTTGTTTTCCTTTCCCCTTCCCTTCTTCTCTTCCTTTCCTCCAGGTTCCCAGCTGGGCCGCCCCGACCTTCTCCCCCGGACTCCACCTGTTGAGGAAGCCAACAGTGACTCTGCTGCCACCACTTTGTCCAACTCCTCTCTAGGGAGCCGAGGCCACAATTCACCTGCCAACAGGTAAGCGTCCACTCAGCACCGGTGGTGCCTGGAGAATCGCATCGAAGCATGACTCTCTTGTGAGTCCAGGCTTTGCTTATATTGGTACCTATTGGTACTCTCTGAAAAGGAGATGACCAAGAGATCCAGCCTTGTTTGCAGGAGGAGGCAGGCTTGGTTTTACTAGAAGACCTCTTTTTTCCTGCCTCTGAGGCGAACATCAGTAGTTCTTCTGTGCCTTTCAAGCCAACTCTGGCTTAGGGTTTTTATGGCAAGAGAAGAGGCCTACTATTGCCTTCCTCTGACTTTCCCTGGAAATATGAACAAGTGATGGTGCCTCAAAGCCCACCCTCATTGGCAATGGGTTTTCCTTCTCCTCCCCTTGCAAAAGAAGAATGCTTTTAATCCTCCTCCATCCCCATCTCTACTTAGGTCTCAGGGAGAGATAGTTCCAGAACCGTTTCCGACCATGACGGCCCTTAGCGCCTGCACCGCTAGGTGAGAGGAAACATAGGCTAGACCAGCTTGTGCTCTAGGATTTCAGCATTTAATTTATACCAGAGATGGGTTAAGGACTCTGGAAATCCCTTGGGTTTTACACTGCTTTGAGCTTCTTCTTTTTGTGCTTCTGTAAATTTGAGGGCCCTGGATCCTTTACAGCCTTTTGTTTGGGGGTAAGTACTTTTGGGTAGGCCGGCTGAACCAAAAATATCAGGCAACACCCAGACACTCCCATCAAAAGGTCTTTCCATGGCATCCGGTTATTGACCTGAGGCAGTGCCCAGGGATACTGGGAGTTGTTGGCCTTGTGGGAGGATCGGAAAGGGTTGGCTCCACTCTTCCATGGTACTAGGAAAAGAACCTTTTGGTCCAATAAAAGCTTATTCACACATTAGAGTAACTGAAAGATT
The DNA here is from genome assembly GCF_019175285.1 of Sceloporus undulatus. Classification (NCBI taxonomy): domain Eukaryota; kingdom Metazoa; phylum Chordata; class Lepidosauria; order Squamata; family Phrynosomatidae; genus Sceloporus; species Sceloporus undulatus. Next base: position 31,202,316 of record NC_056530.1, read on the forward strand.
TAGCCCACGAGTGTTTTACTCTAAATCAGTGGTTCTCAACCTTCCTAAAGCTGCGACCCTTTAATACAGTTCCTCATGTTGTGGTGACCCCCAGCCATAAAACTGCAGTGTCTCAGTTCCTAAGACCATTGGAAATATGCGTTTTCCAGTCGTCTTATGTGGCCCCGTGAAAGGGTTGTTCAACCCCCAAAGGGGCCGCAACCCACAAGTTGAGAGCCGCTGGTCTAAATATTAAAAATCTTTGAAAAACGGGTCTTTTTCAAAGCAGAGTACCAGGGGAGGGGGAGATCGGAGGCAACGGGGGTTTGCGTTTCCAGTGCAATGATGGAGGGCCTGTCTCTTGATTTCCACATAGGTCAGAGAGAGAAGAATTTCTCAGTTCAGACAACTTATCTGCGGAGGTAGCTAGCTCAGCATGCTTTCAAGTAGGTGAGACCAAATCTAGACAGACCAAGAGGGAGCCGACACGCAGAGCCCCCTTAGCGATAGTGTTGAGGGGCTCAGAAACCGCTTGCCGGCTGTCAGTGGCCTGGCATCCAGTGCGCAGAGCTGGGTAAAGTTAGAAACGGGTTTCAGGAAGCGGTGACTGCATGAGGCCCTGGCGATCTGCACGGTGCCATGGCCAGCTATCCCACTTCACAACTGGAGGAGGGTTAGCCTGGCAATGGGTTGTGCAATCTCCAGCCACTGGAATATGGTCTCTGGCACAAACTGGTGTTCTGCCAAGGCCTTTGGGGCTCTTTCTATCATTGTGTGGGTGGAGAAAGGAACAATTGAGGTGCTAGCAGTTGAATCGTTGGGTCTTCCTCAATCTGTTAGCCTACAACTCACAGAAGGCTGAGCTTGGCTAAGCCGACAAAGCCTGGCACGTAGGCACTAAGGAAAGAGGGAAGGATAGGGAAACTGGCGTGATTGGGGCACGGGAGTGGCTTTCTTGCGGGAGATGCCCATTTTCCTTACCTTCTGATGTTTCTGCCAAGAGGCAGGGATGGATATCAGGAGACCTGCTGTCTGTGTTTGTCTAGACGGCACTGAAATGTTCAGGTCACGAATGGGCACAGTGCCATTTTGGCCAGAAGCATATCCACCTCCTTCATTAGTCACAGATCCTGCCATCTCTCTGCTAGAAGAGGCAGCGTTTGCCCAGCTGTATTCCTCTCCCTTCTCTGCCTCCAAACCTCTTTAACTCCTAAAACCTAGTGTGGTACAAGCTGCATGCAGCTTAAAAAGAGATGGGTCGCGCAAGTGAGCCATGCTGCTCTCACCCCACCATCTGGAAGCCAAAGGGGGTCAAATGCTTGACACGGGTGGTAGATTTCCTTGTAGCAAGACGCCATAGTGAACTGCGGCAATGGTCTTTCCATAATTCATCCAGATGAATCCTGTACTCTCACCATAGTGTACCAGTCTGTAATTCAGGAAAAAGAGGCACTCTCCAGAAAGCCAGGGGTTCAAGGAAAGGTGTAGCAGAGGGGAAGCATGGAGCCCAGTCTGTCGGTATCTGAACCGGGAGGTGAATGCCATTGGGTCCAAATGGACCTCACTAGCCAGGTGGAGGTGGGGCAACCCTGAGGTTTTTCGGGTGGACGGGACACCTTCCCTCTTTAACTATTCCTCTGTGATCTGCTAGCTTTCTGCTTTAGGGGCTGCTGTTGCTTATGCCGCAACCATCCCTCTGTTAGCGCTGCTGAACACAGATGGGGCCCTTATGCAATGTGTGAATGCTCCACAAATGAGAGAAAGACAAATGCCTTCTTCTCTGTTTCCTCCAGTGCTTCTCCAGGACCCTCCGCGCCAGGAAGGCCGTCTGAGCTGACGGAGCACTTCGAAGAGTTGCCAGAGACAGAGATCAGCTTTGTAAGTGTTCCCTTGCCTAAACCACCCATGCCAGAGTCTGCCTTAGCTTCAGGAAAAGGAGAGGAGCCCTATTTGGATGACGTCGCTGCGGTGTAGTCCCATAAGGGCACCATTGCACAGAGTTACCAGGCCTCAAACCTTGAAGGGATCCCTGCCACCTTCCTTTATGCCTAAAGACCTACTGCCTAGTCTCTGGCTGTAAACAGAGCTTGGCAAAGTTTCCTATCTTTGGATTGGCTTTGGGAGGGGTTCTAGGAGTTGTAGCCCCCCAAAAAGGGAACTTTTCAAAAGCAGCGGTGGGCATAGGACGGCCCCCAAGACTGTGGATACACCTCCATGTTTGTGGCCCCTGAAGTTGTCCACCAGGTCCCTCAGCTCCTCCTAATGTTTAAAAAGGATGGTCTGAAAAATGGTCCAAACCACGGAGAAACAATGCCCCTTCCCCAAATTCATGAAAATGGGCAAAAATCCCTCTCCCTGCTCTCATAGGCACCCAGAACGTCATGCTCCTACCTTCAAACGTATCTTGGTTTCCTTTTGCAGTCCTTCTCAAAATGGTGACTTGAGGTCAAGTTGCCATTTTGTGAGGGGCTGCAGGAGGACAGGTACTTTGGCTTGCCAAATGACGGCTCTTTTTCTCCATCAGTCCTCCTCTGCTGTAGTGTACGCCACCTTTTTGGTTGTCCTTGGCTCTTAACGTCAATCTTCTTCTTTATTTTTTCCAGTGAAAGACCCAGGGGAACGGTTCCTTTCTCCCCCTCCTTTTTTTACACACAAGCGGAAGACTTTCTCTGCGCTTCGCCCGGTTGGAGGGCTGGCGAATCTCCCGCTGGTTCCCCGCTAGACCACCGATATCTTGGGACTCTTCCTAGTTGGTTTGGGGTCTGAACGGACCAGAAGGCTCAGCTGCGTCACGCATGGATATGTTGAAACCTCCTCGACCCAGGTACCCCCCAACTTGGGTGAAGGGACGCTCGCCCCCCGAGCGCGGCGGGGGTCCGAGAGACCACGATTTGAGAAGGGGCTGGCGTTCTTCCGTATGGCCAGAAACCCGAAACGGAGGCGGCGCATTCGAACGGAGCTCCTTTGGACACCGCAAACCGCCTCTCCTCTTTCCAAGAGGAGTGGAATTAGCACCGGGGGATTGTGTGTGTGTGTGTTGGTGTTGCAAAATATGAACAATATCTTTTGTATTGTGGTTTAAACTGGGTTCCCTCCCTTCCCAGGTTGCCATATCAGGGTGGTTGCTTGTTTTAAGTTTTAGGCCAAGATTTTGAATCGACGCAACTAAGAGTCTAAGGAGGAGATGGGGTTTTTTTCGGTCTCCTTTTTGAAGGGGAGCCGTACGGAAAGGTTTTTGGGGTGGAAGGAAGCTGCACCGTTTCCCATCTTGAATTAAAACCAAAACCAGGGGCTGCTCCTCGCCTTCAGAAGCTGTTACAAGGAAAGGGGGTCTCCTCTTTGGTCCCTTTATATCCCCAAATTTTTGGTGGTGGTTTTAAACCGCTGTGCATCTGCTCCGAAGCTGCCAAGAACAGCAAGCCTTTAGGGTTTTACACATGGACCAAACTTTTCCCTTCCTTCCCCTTCGTAAGCGAGGAAGGCTATTCCCATTTTCGCAGTATTAAAGCCCTTTAAAGGGCTCAGATGTTTCCTTTTTTTAAAATAATAATCTAAATTCACTGGTTTCTGTTGGGATTTTTAAATATAGATATATATCTATATTGCTCAGATCCTTTGAGTCTTTCCAATGCTTTTCATTATCTCGAAATGGCCAGCTCTTTGCTTCCTCTCTCCTTTTCAATCTAGTTTGGATTCCCCCCCCCCTTTTAAAACCATTTCACTGGTTTATTTGTTTAAAGATCGCCAACCGTTTGGACGGCGTTTGGGAGATGACCGTCATCGGTGCCGCTTTTATCTCCCTGCGTTCAAAGGATGTGCATCGTGCCGATAACGTTTTTTAAAAATAGGAAAATATATAGTCTACTTTTTTAGGAAAAAGGAGATAAACTATAGCCTTTCCTCCCCAACAATAGTTTTATATCTTCTTTTGGTCTACAAAGACGAGGTGCAAAGTGCTAGTAAAGAGGCAGGGTCTTTTTCCCCCCTTTTAGCTTTTTATGTCCAGCTGAGACTAAACTGCCTCTCTCCAAACTTGAAGCGAAAGAAAAGGATGTTTCGTTGGGGGGGTCTTTGCATTTGTTCAGAGAACGTCAGAAGGTGAAATCGCCATCCCTCGCCTTCTCGGAGTCTTATCCTAGGGCCGGCGTCGCTTGCGATCGCCAAAAGCTGTTTTAAACCGGCATCCGAAGACGCTGCTCCGATCCAAACCTGGGCGCCAAGTCTCCGTTGCAAACCAAACCTCGGTGCCGAAAACGGGGCGTGCCGGGGGTTTCTCCTCAAAGCAGGGTTTAAGAAATCAGGGACAATGTCGGGGATGCCCCAGGCATTCATAGTTTGTTCTATTTTTGTAGTTTAAAAGGTTAGCGCAATGTTGCGGAGGGTAGACAACGCACGCAATGCAACGCAGGAAGGGACTTGGTTCTCTTCCGGTGACTTTTTCAACATCAGGCTCACAATTTGGAGGTCTTTTCCTGACTTTAAAACACAGCCTTTCCTCTTCTCTCCCAGTTCTTCCCATCCTCTGAGTTATATTTAAGTAACTTGTCTATATTAGACACCCTTCGGTGAACGTCCCCCACAATTCTCTATTTTTGTCCCGCGGGAAGGAAAAGGACGCAAGTGCGTCAGTTGGGCTTTTGTCGTTATATAATAATAATTATTATTATTTTTCACAATGTTAACTATTTATGAAGTTGTATTTAAGGATTAGCTCTTTTAAGGGGCGGACTTCTCTTTCTATAGCGCATCATTATAGGCCTTGCTTCGGAAAGGATTTGAAGGAAACAGCAAGCGGAGATGGTTTTATTTTTGGAAGAAGAAGAAGAAGGAGAGAAAAAAGACTGGCGCTGAGTTGTGTAGTTTCTAGTCGCGAAAGGAGTAGCGGGACGCAGAAACAGGAATCGGAAACATCGGGCGGAGGCGCTGGGAGTGCGCAAAACATCTCTCCATCTCGGCCGCGTCGTGTTGTGGGTTTTTGTCGCTTGGTCGCCTGTGCCGCTGCCGCTTCTTTCTTTTTCCACGGACGCTGGGTTCTGCCCCCACTTCGCCCATCGCTTCCCAAGAAAACGCGCGTGGACGGTTTTCTGGCCTCGTCGCCCGACGTGCACCGTGCATTACGCGACTCCGTTGAATAAAGTTCTCTTTGGTTCTTTTTCTCCCGAGAGTCATGGACTGTTCAATTGTAGGCCGCTGTTTTAGTCAACTGGGGAACACCTTACTAGGCATATATAGCTCCTCCAGTGTAACTCTATGGTCGACTTTAACCAAAAGCTGCACTGAAGGACCCATAGAGATTCCTAGGGAGAACACTTGCCTGGGCATTTGTGGCTCCTCCAGTGCAATTCAATGGTCAATGGCTGGCCGATTGTGACCACAGAGTTGCACTAGAGGACCTACAGAGAACACTCTATTAGGCCTTTGTAGCTCCTCCAGTGCAACTCTATGGTCAGTGTCTATCGGACGTTGACCACAGAGTTGCCCGGAGGACCTAGAGATTCCTAGAAAGGCATCCTGTCTGTTGGACATTGACCACAGAGTTGCCTGGAGGACCTAGAGATTCCTAGAGAGGCATCCTCTCAGGTCTAAAAACATGCTGTTTTTGTCATTTGCGTTTTTTCCACATTCATGGGGGTCCTGTGCCCCTAACCCCAGCGAATGTGGGGGGGGGGGGATTAGTGTAAATCTTGCCCCTTGGTGTGAAGAAGCAGTTGTATTCCATGGGCACAAAAAGAGGGTCCCAGAAGGCCCCCTAGTTCAGACAAGGACTTTTTCCAACCACAGATGCCCTGCTTCCACTTGGCACCAAGCCCTGCAACCCTCCATCCTCCCGATGCCAATGCTGCTGAAAAGCCTTACAGCTGGACAGAGGATGAGGAAGGCAAAGGCCCTTGGCTTTGCCAACGGAGGAGTACCTCTGTGGTTGGCACGTTCATGGGCAGAAAGCGGTCTCTGGACCCATCTGGGCACTGGCCCCAGGTTCCCTGGGACTGCAAAGTGAGGAAAGGGGCTCCAGAGGCCATCTCTTTATGGAGGAACCCCTGGCATCTTATTTATTTATATATATTGGCATTGCCGAAGAGAGCTTGGAAAAGTCCCACTTCTGCAGGAAGAGGGCTTCCAGAGTGGCTGGGGGCCATAATGCAGTGGCACTAAACCAGTGGTCCCCAAATGGTGCCCTTTAATTGATTTTGGTCTTCAGCTCCCAGGAGGAGCCTCTCAGCCATGTTGGGATTTTGGGAGCTGAAGTCCACAGTCCCTTAAAGGGCACAGTTTGAGGACCATGATGCACTAAATGCTCCAAGTTGCATTTCCCAAATCCCCAAAACAATTGGGGTTCCCCCATTGGAGATGGGATGCTGAGAGAGACCACCAGATGGCGCTCCAGGACAGAAGTCGGTGAGAAGCCCAAAGAGGCTGCAGTGTCCTGAGTATCCACAAGAGGGCGCCCTTGTATTAGGAATGTTCTATACTGTACTGTATTGATAAAACCGAAGTCTATGAGGACTCAGGTGATTTCCCCATTGGCTCCCCATTCCTGAGGGGCGTGGCCTCCTTCCCTTTACCTGAGCCTTCCTCCACTCCCATTGGCTGCCTATTCCCGAGGGTCCCTCCATTGATGCCAATGCTGCTAGAAAGCCTTACAGCTGGACAGAGGACGAGGAAAGAAAGGGCCCTTGGCACTTCCATGGGCAGAAAGGGGTCTCTGGGCCCATCTGGACCCCTAGGAAGGCTGCAAAGGGGCTCCAGAGTCGGAAGGCTATTCTTTTTAATACAAGAGGGCGCCCTTGTCTTAGGAATTCTTTATTAGCCACATCTTGTTACACTGTAGTCTATGGGTAAAGCCTTTGAGCCTCACTGAAGAAAGAAGTTGGCAGCAGGAGCTTCCCTAGGCTCCAGTCTTACCTCCTCAGATGCATATATATATATATATATATATATGTATCTCAGGATGCCAACTTCTCTCTTTCAGTGAGTCTCAAAGGTGCCATAAAATATCTAATTATTATTGTTATTATTATTATATCTGAAGAAATCTGGCCCCCAAAATTAGCCCTTTAGGGTCTCCGCTTTGGCCCTCTAGGCCTTTGAGACTCCAACTCCCATGATTCCTGAACAATGAGCCTAGTGACTGAGGCTTCTGGGAGTTGGAGTCCAATAAAACCCAAAGGTTGAGAGGCGGGGCTTCCCTGGAGGGTGTTGTCCAATCAGAGCGTGGTCGCCATGGCAACCCCTAGAAGGCGGAAGAGGCGGGAGAAGCCTACGATCCTGGGCCGGAGACTCTATGGTTGTGAGGCCGCGCTTCCGGGTGCCGCTCCTTCCGTCGCTCTCGGTGACCCTTGGCTTCCGCTTCCGCCCCGAGAACGACGTCCGCGCTCCGTCAGTGGCTGCTTTTGGGGCCGAGAAGGAAGGCGAGAAGGGCCCCGAAGAAGGGGAGGAAGGTGAGCGGAGAAGAAGAAGGAGAAGAAAGAGGAGGGAGCGGGGCCTCACCGGAAGGGGCGGGGCCTCAGGGCCACTGCAGCACCCATCATCCCCCAGTCCCCATAGGGAAACATTGCTTCCCTATGGGCAAGTATTCCCTAATGATCCTTGACGGCACTGGGCCCCAAGCCCTGCCCTTTAGAAGAGGTTTTGGACTACAGCTCCCAGAAGCCTCAGCCGCCTTCGCCAACAGCCTGGCATTTTGGGAGATGGAGTCCAAGATCCCTTAAAGGGACCGCTGCTCTATGGTCAACCCTTCCCCAATGATTCCCTATGGGCAAATATTCCCCAATGATTCGCTATGGGGAAGTCTTCCCCAGTGATGCTCCATGGGCAAGTAATTCTCAGCATGTCTCTATAGGCAAGCATTCCCCCATGTTTCCTTAGGGGCCAGTATTCCCTTATGATTCCCTATGGCAAATATACCCCAATGATTCCCTATGGGCAAGTATTCCTCAGTGATTCTCTATAGTGACGTATTCCCCAGTGTTTCCCTATGGGCAGGTATTCTCCTAGGTTTCTCTATGGGCAAATATTCCCCAATGATTCTCTATGAGCAATTGTTCTCCAATAATTCCCTATGGACAAGTGTTCCCCAGTGTTTCTCTATGGGCAAGTCTTCCTCAATGCCTTCTTTGAAGATGCCAAACCCACAGATGCTTCTGGCAAAACATCAGGAATAAACTCTTCCAGAACATGGCCCCAGAGCCCCCAAAAACCCACAAGAAACTATGGATGCTGGCCGTGAAAGCCTTTGACTTCACATCTTATTGGGCAGCTTGATACTGTGCAGCCATTTTGGACATCGCTCCAGAAATAGGAAGTGTGTGTTGGGGGCGGGGGGCAACTTGAAGCTTAGGGAAGTTACTTTTTGGGGCGCTCAACACCCAAAATCCTGTACTTGTATAGAATCATAAGAATTGGAAGGGACCCCAAGGGCCATCTAGTGCAACCCCATTGTGCCATGCAGGAACTCTCCATCAAAGCATCCCCATTGACAGATGGCCATCCAGCCTCTGTTTAAAGGCCTCCAAGGAAGGAGACTCCACCACAATCCAAGGGAATGTTTTCCACTATCAAACAGCCCTTGCTGCCAGGAGGTTCTTCCTAATGTTGAGGCGGAATCTCTTTTCCTGGAGCTTGCATCTATTGTTCCGCATCCTATTCTCTGGAGCAGCAGAAAACAAGCTTGCTCCCTCCTTAATATGAGGGATATCTGACCGCTTTTGTAGACTGGAGGCCTGCCTAGATCCTTGGAAGAAGAAAGGTCAGGTATGACAAAGGAATAACAATAGCACCTATATTTCCATACTGCTTCGTAGTGAACTAGCACTTCCTAAGCGGTTTATAGTGTTTATAGCCAATTGCCCCCAACAAGCTGGGTACTGATTTAGCCAACCTATGGAAAATTGGAAGGCAACCTCCAGGATCAAACTCACAACGTTGCGGCTGCAGGACCGGCATCAAAACGCTTCCAATGCTGGGAGATACAGAATAAGACCATCCCACACTTTTCCAGTCCTCCATTTTGTGTCCCAGTAGATTGAAATAAGAAACTGGTGACAGCCGCTCTGAAAGCTGCTTCCTTTTCCTTTTCCTTTCCTTGCAGACTCTCATAGCGATGGCGCTCTCCAAGAGGGAGCTGGACGAGCTGAAGCCATGGGTGGAGAAGACGGTCAAGCGCGTCCTGGGCTTCTCGGAGCCCACCGTGGTCACCGCTGCCTTGAACTGCGTGGGGAAGGGGATGGACAAGAAGAAAGCAGCCGGTAGGCTTACGGCAATGTTTCTGGGTATTAAAAATAGCTGCCTCCCTTCCCGGCTAACTTTAGCGCCTGAGCAACCTGGAAAACATTGGGCTTGGGGAACTTGTATTGGCGACCATACAAAGAGGATCGACCTTTGGTCCCTATAGACCAGTGATTCCCAAACTCTGGTCCTCCAGGTGTTTTGGACTTCAGCTCCCAGGAGCCTCAGCCATCTCAACCAATGGTCTGGGATTCTGGGAGCTGAAGTTCAAAACACCTGGAAGACCAAGGTTTGGGCATTGCTACTCTAGACTAATCCTTGTACTCTTGCTCCCTGTGGTTTGGAGCAGAGAGGGGCCTTTCCTGCCACCTGCTCCCCGATCATTTGACCCTTAAAGTTGGGGAAACTTTGGCCCCCCAGATGTTTCAGACCTCTGCAGATTAATGGTGAGAAATTGTGGGAGTTTTGGTCCAAGACGTTTTGGGCTATGCTTGTTCAAATGTAGCTGTCTCCTTAGATCAATGATCTTATTTCAAGGGTGGCTGTGAAGCCTGGGTTAAGGTTAGTAAGACTGAATGTCAATGTTGCTGTTGTGGAGATGCCTAGTGTTCACAAACTGCGATTGTAGGCAGCTTGGGATGAACTTCTATGGATCTCCTCAAAGCCACCTTTTCATAAAGTGGCTCTCTAGCCAGGTTCCTATTCCCATTCACTCTGTCTTCCTCAGATCACCTCAAGCCTTTCCTGGATGACTCCACTCTGCGGTTCGTCGACAAACTCTTTGAAGCGGTGGAGGAAGGCCGAAGTTCCCGACACTCCAAGTCCAACAGCGACCGGAACCGCAAGAGAGAGTTGAAGGTGAGCCAAAATCTCATCTGGTTTTTGTACTTTAACACAAAGTGTGCCAGGGGTTAAAGAATGTGTGCATGGCAAACCCATTGGCATGGGTTTTCCTCTTCCCAGGAGGACTCTGTGCTGTCATGCTTGAAAGTTCAAAAAAAAAAGGGGGGGGGCTTTTTCTTGGCAAGAAAAAGTACTTCTACTTTGGGTTCTGTTTAGGGTACTTCCTGTATCCATTTTTTTGGGGTCCTTGGGGGCCCCAAAAGCTGGTTGTGGCATTCTGGGAGTTGTCATTCAAATCAATCTAAGATGCCTACAAGCTGTGCCTCTGATGTTCTCCTCTGCCATTAATGATCTCACCAAGCTACTCCCATTTCTATTCCCTCAGGATGTGTTTGGCGAAGACCCTGACATTTCAAAGGAGTCTTCGGGAGTCAAGAAGCGTCGCATCCCTCGCTTTGAAGAAGTGGAGGAAGAGCCGGAAGTGATCCCCGGCCCTCCAACAGAAAGCCCAGGGATGCTGACTAAATTGCAGGTGGGTCTTGAGAAACAGAACCTCCCAACTTTTCTTCTGGGACTGGAGAAAAGTTCTGATTGCCATTTGTTCTGTGCTGGAAGTGGACTGGTTCCAAGGCTACCCAAGACTTGGTTCGGTGTCAGATGCTGGGACACGTTATTGGTCTGATAAGCTTTATTGGTGGCAAATTATGCAGCAGGTGATGCACAGCAGAGAAGCATCCCAGCCCTTTTGGTGTTGGGATCCAGTAGACACTTGGGGGGAAGTATGATTTGGAGGTTGTCTTATACAACTCAAGAGGGCCAAGTTTGGGACAAAGAGGCAATGTTTTGCCCTCAGTAAAAAGGAAACTAATCCAGCTTTTCACTTACTTCCTTTTTTCTTCAGATCAAGCAAATGATGGAAGCAGCAACACGGCAGATTGAGGAAAGGAAAAAACAGCTGAGTTTCATCAGCCCGCCTGCGCCTCAGGTACAGCTTCTGACACAAGCAACAAAGTACACCCTTTAGTTGTAGTTTTCTTCCTCTCTCCCTTTTAGCGCAGGGTTCCTGCCCAAGTGAACTGCAACCCTCCTCTCTTTCGCCCTTGCAGCCAAAAACTCCAACAACAACGACAACAACAACGACGCAGCCTGAGCCCCTCCCCATCGGCAACACCATCCAGCCCTCACAGGCGGCCACCTTCATGAACGACGCCATTGAAAAGGCCCGGAAGGCCGCTGAGCTCCAAGCCCGGATTCAGGCTCAGCTGGCCTTGAAACCCGGGCTCATTGGCAACACCAACATGGTCGGCTTGGCCAACCTGCACGCCATGGGGATTGCTCCGCCGTGAGTATCGGAACACGCTGTCATCCCGCGGGTTGGGGGTGGGGAGAGACCTTTCAGTTGATGCCACACAAGAGAGCACTGAGGACATCGCTCTGAATGGCTTGTCCTTATTGGAGAGAAATGGGTCAGAGGGGCAGGAATGCCTGATCGAAAAAAGGGGGTTTCCTAGCCTTGCTGACCATGACCATCTGGCCCTTTGCGGCAAAGGTAATACCCAGGTTGGTATTGCAGACAGGTTAGGGTCCTCCCTTGGCCCCAGAAGCTAGTTTTGCAGAGGGTGGGGGAGCTAGACTGCCTGGGAGATACATCCCTTCCCAAACTGGGGTTACATGTTTTCTTCTATGTAGTTAAGTGGTTCTGAGTGCTAATTCGGACTCTGGGAGAGCAGGCTTCCAATCCCTACTCAGTCAAATGGGGGACAGTTCTGAAGTAGCATTGTTGTTGTTCTTGGGTACAGACTGTCATGGATTTTATTGGCTGAAGTGAGTTGGAGTCCATGAAATTGTATGCCAATAAAATGGATGCCCTTGAGGCTGCATGTGGTTGAACCTTTTTTTGCTTATTTGTTTTTGTAATGACCAATTATCCGTATCTGCTTTGGGGGTGTGACTTTGTAACTGTGTTCCACATGGGAAGAAGCCCAAATACCTCATTCCCGAGATTTCAGGACGCTCAGACTGGGACCCATGCCCCTGCCCAGCAGTTCTAAGGTTCACGTCCTCAGGGCTGCGTTGTAACCAGACATTGTGTCTTTGGGGATGTCTTGGCCCAGGAAAGTGGAGCTGAAGGACCAGACCAAGCCAACGCCGCTGATCCTGGATGAGCAGGGGCGCACGGTCGATGCCAGCGGCAAAGAGATTGAGCTGACGCACCGCATGCCAACCCTCAAGGCCAACATCCGGGCCGTCAAGAGGGAGCAGTTCAAGCAGCAGCTCAAGGAGAAGCCCTCCGAGGACATGGAGTCCAACACCTACTTCGACCCCCGTGTCTCTATCACCCCAGCTCAGCGGCAGAAGAGGACCTTCAAGTTCCACGACAAGGGCAAGTTCGAAAAAATCGCACAGAGGTTGCGGACGAAGGTACGGGTTGCTTTGAAATAGGAGGACTATTATTATTTATTTAAATCATCCTTGTGTGCATTGCTAAAAAGTTTTCTCTCCCCATCAGGCCCAGCTGGAGAAACTCCAGGCTGAGATCTCCCAAGCTGCCAAGAAGACAGGGATCCACACTTCTACCAAGCTGGCTCTGATCACGCCCAAAAAGGAGTTGAAAGAAGGAGATATCCCTGAGGTGGAATGGTGGGACTCGTTCATCATCCCCAATGGCATCGACGTGTGAGTTTCTCTGCCCTTTGGTTATGGGATGCTGGGGAAGAAAGTCTTCTCTTCTAAATAACGGCTGAATCTCCATTCTGGCCTTTGCTTTGGTTTTCCTAGGCCTGTGTGCTGCTCTTATGACCACTTGGGTGCTATTTTCTTTCTCAAATGATAGAATTAAAAACAAAATCAAGGGCAACAGCAGACGTTTGGAAAGTGCAATTGCTAGATAGAAGTAACTAGCTGCAAACCATTGTAATCACTCGCCATTCGTTCATTTTGGCACAAATGAAGGACTGTACTCCTTCAAATGAACCTGTTGTGAGATCCTCTGGGGAGGCCATTCCTTCTGTCCCTTTATATCTGATGAGATTATGGGAGACAGGGCCTTCTCAGTGGCTGCTCCAACTCTGGAATTCCCAGAGAGGATAGATTTAAACCCTCCGTACTACCATTCTGTAGGCAGATGAAGGCCTTTTTGTTTCAACAGGCCCCCTTGGTCATAAAAGGATTGGGAAGAGTGGAGGGCAACAGCCACTGGAGTAGCACTGGGTCCATGCAGACTTTTTCCTCACACCCCTCTCCTCACATTTTCATTTCAGAAGAACGACTGATTTCCTTCAAAGAGAGGACTATCATGGCATCACGAACCTGGTGGAGCACCCGGCTCAGCTAAACCCTCCAGGTAACTGGCCCTGTTACTGGGACCCCATAGCACAGAGCGGTCATGGCTGAGGGACAGATGTTTCCCGCACTCTCTAGAGTTCTGCCTTAGTTGTCCTTTTTCTCTCCGACCTTAGTGGACAGCGACACGCCGGTGACTCTGGGGGTCTATCTAACCAAAAAGGAGCAGAAGAAACTCCGCCGCCAGACCCGCCGGGAAGCCCAGAAGGAGCTGCAGGAGAAGGTGAGGCTCGGCCTCATGCCGCCTCCAGAACCAAAAGGTAAAAAGAAATAAAATCCTTCCTTGGCCAGGCAGATTGTTGGGTGCCAGGGGCCGCTAAGCACACTTTGGTTGGAGTTGGTGGCCCTAAAAAGCTGCCCTTTTTCTTCCTCTTCAGTACGGATCTCAAACCTGATGCGGGTTCTGGGGACGGAGGCTGTTCAGGACCCAACCAAAGTCGAGGCCCACGTGCGAGCGCAGATGGCAAAGAGGCAAAAGTAAGGAGGATGTATACTTTGTGCAGTTCTTGGTATTCTGCTGATTTTTTAAAAAATAGCTTTCCTATCGTGCTTTGTTTCCTATGGAGTTCAAAGAGGGAGCATGGTAATACCTTGCTATAGTTAATGTGACGTTGTGATTTGCATGCCAAAAATTGGCCAGCAGAGTTCAGGGCCTTGCACTTTGCATGCCATGGAATCCGAGAATCACAGGAGATGAAAAGGAACTCAAGGACCATTGAGACCAACCTCCTGCCATGCAGACATGACTAAAAGGCAAAAAACCCCGAGCTCTTGATGTGCGACACCCGAGGCATTTGTTTTTCGAATATAGAGAAAGGAAGCCGCCTCTGCCAGTTCCTTACTTGTGTGTCTCTTGTGTCCCACAGAGCTCACGAAGAGGCAAATGCCGCAAGGAAGCTCACGGTGGAACAGAGGAAAGCGAAAAAGGTGAAAAAGCTTAAAGAAGATATTTCCCAGGGGGTTCATATAGCAGTTTATAGGTGAGTGGTTCCCCCATCCCCAAAGCCAGAGACCTCTTAACCAGGGCTGTGGAGTTGAGACGCCAAACATTTTGACTCCTGACCCCTCTGTTTTCCTACTGTCCCAACTCCTTCATACATGACAAATGTGTATTAAATTAGTATTAACAAATTGACTGTAGTTAAAAGGGTTGCGCAGGGCATTTCAACTCCACTCCATGCATCGCCAGGCTACTTAGGGGGACAAAATAGAAAGTATATTGATTCGATTGAAATTTGTGAAGAAGAAAACTTTGGCTGAATCCCTATGAAAATAGATATGCAACAAACTGGGTGTTTAATGTTATAGGTTTTTCTTGGTACGTTTCTACCAACTCCAACTCTGTCCATAATTGGTTTTGACTCGGTAACTCCGACTCCGCAACCCTGATCCCAAAGTCCCCTCTCCCCTTCGGTGGCATGGCTCTCCCTGCCGTTTGCCGTAATCCGTTTCTCCCTCTTCTCCCCCAGAGTCCGCAATCTAAGCAACCCAGCCAAGAAATTCAAGATCGAAGCCAACGCGAACCAGTTGTATCTCACTGGAGTTGTGGTTTTGCACAAAGATGTCAATGTGGTCGTGGTGGAAGGAGGTGAGATGGTGCAGGGTGCAAGCGGGACTATTTCAGCCACCTACGAAAGACGTTTCGGTTTGGGGAGCATTTGGGTTTTCGGAATTCCAGATAAGGGAGACTCAACCTGTAATGTTTATGTTAACAGTGCAGGGTGGCTTTGCAGACTCTTTAAAAGTAGAATTGCTTTTCTGATAGATTTCCAGAGACTTGGTTTATACCCCCATTATAATTATAATTATAATTATAATAATAATAATTATTATTATTATTATGGAAGTTGGAGCAGAAAAAGGATTGAGGCCCAAGACTATAAAAACAACCTTAGGGGACCTCCCTGTGGTCCCACAGAGCCCATTTCTGACATTGCTACTCCATGTTCCCCTACTCCATGTACCCTTGTACCCCTACTCCATGTACAAGTTGCTACCATTGTGAATGCGTCTTTTAAAGGGTAATATTGCTTGCTGTTTTCGTCTCTTATAAACTTGTAATGTTCTTAAGAGGGAGTCTCCGGAATCAAAATAATTAGTTAAAAAGCTCTCTCTTCTTCCCTGCCCTCTTATTTTCTCTCAGGCCCTAAAGCACAAAAGAAATTCAAACGGCTCATGCTGCATCGAATAAAATGGGATGAACAGACATCGAATACGAAAGGAGACGGTAAGGATGGGGGTTTTCTTGGTGCATTGGGAAGGCATGGGAATTGCTCTGGCTCTCTCCAATTGTTGAAGGCAAGGGCAGGCAATTTGGAAAAGGTATGTTTGTGTTTGGCTTCAAGCAGCCTGTCTAAGAATAGGGTTTTCTTAGCTAGAGAATACTCAGAGGTGGTTTTGCCAGTTCCTTCCTCTGAAATATCGCCTACAGCACCCGAGTCTCTTCCAGACTCTTTCCTCTTTTATATATTTACTCAACTGAATGCCTAAAGTTTGCGTCTATGGACCATAATAAATTAAGACTGACGTTCGCCGCCAGGTAAAAAAACATGTTTCTGTGCAAAGCAGGGTGGTTTTATGGAGCAGGTGGGTTTTTAGTCTGTTCTTT
Source organism: Sceloporus undulatus (assembly GCF_019175285.1). Lineage (NCBI taxonomy): Eukaryota > Metazoa > Chordata > Lepidosauria > Squamata > Phrynosomatidae > Sceloporus > Sceloporus undulatus. Next base: position 31,218,313 of record NC_056530.1, read on the forward strand.
TAACTTAACTATATTTTATGTGATTTTTTATATTATATTTTATTGTATATATTTTATGTGACTTTATACGTAGATGTTTTAATTGTTTGAACTTGATAATAATTTTATAGGTTTTATCTGTGGGCCACCTTGGGTCCCTCTGGGGAGAAAGGTGGGATATAAATGAAATAAATAATATATAAAATATAATCTCCACCCTGCTTTGAACTGTGAGCTCATACTACACTTGTCCCTCCATATTCACTAGGGTTAGGGGCACAAGTCCCCTGTGAATATGGGAAAACCACAAATGACAAAATCACCATGTTTTTACCTGACAGGACACCTCTCTAGGAGTCTCTAGGTCCTCCAAGGCAACTCTGTGGCCAACGTCCGACAGACACTGACCATAGAACTGCGTTGGAGGAGCTACAAAGACCTAGTAAAGTCTTCTCTCTAGGAATCTCTAGGTCCTCCAGGGCAACTCTGTGGCCAAAGTCCAACAGACACTGACCATAGAGTTGCGCCAGAGGAGCTACAAAGGCCTAGTAGAGTATTCTCTCTAGGAATCTGTTCAGTGCAACTTTTAGTTTAATTGACCATAGAGTTGCACTGGAGACCTAGATATTCCTAGCGAGGAACATATCATCAAATCCTGAAGAACAAAGCTGCAAAATATGGATGGATGAGTGTATTTATTTTTCATTCTTTCTTTAGATGATGAGAGTTTCCGATGAGGAGGCGTAAAAAGACGAATAAATAAATTTCTCTGGTTTGGGAGGTGAGTTTGCCAACCTGGCCTAGGGAGGCGTGTGGGCGACGATGGGCATCCCTTATTAATATTAACCTTTACAGTGTTTGACCCAGGGATACGATGCGCCCGCCTTAACGAAATTTCCGGTCGAAAAAATCCAATTGAAAAAAAATGTTCCGGGTTACGAAGGTTATTTCGGGTTACGAAAGAAATTTTTTTGGGGTGGCTTTTCGGCGCTTTTTCGTCACCAAAATCGCGGCTTTTTTCCCCATTAAGCGCCTATGGGGGGTTTCGCTTGCGAAAGCACTTTCGAGTTACGAAAGCGGCGGCGGAACAATTATTTTGTAACCCGGGGTAACACGGTAATTAATAAAAGCGCTGTAAATTACCAGCGCTGTACACACCCATCTTTTAGTTAGACGGTTCCCTGCCCTCAGGCTTACAACTGCCCTTACGCCAGACCTCTTTCTCTATGCCTTCCTTTCAGGGCACAGCCAAGGAGCGCAGCTTCGGCGAGATGAAGTTCAAGCAGTTCCCCACGCGAAAACATGGCGCGGGAGCCACTTTAAGAGAAGCAGGCCGCGGAGCACTACTATGGACCTGGCTCTGAATCGTTCGGTCTTGGAATCACGGACTGAAATGGCCCCCCCGTCTCCCCGACTCCGGCTCCTTCCCCCGCCGTTCCCGGGGCTTCGGTTTGGAGCCCCCCAAGACTCAAAAGCCGAAAGTTGGGACTAGAGCCTCTGCCCCGGGTTCCTCTTTCCCTTTCCTCCTCCCTTGAGGCGGCGCATATGATTAAAAAGAAGTATTTTTTTAAAAAGAAACACACACCCAGTCAGGCTTTTGCTTTGGCATTTAGGGGCAGGGTACCGGTGTGGATCTTGGCGTGGGCCCTTTTAGCTTTTGGATCCAGCTTCGAGGCTGAGCGTGAAAACAGCAAATTGGGATGCGTTTGCCCCGCGTATCGTCCCCCGTCCGCTTTCCGAACCCCTGAAGATGCGCAGTCCCTCTTTTGCTGCTGGTTTGTGTGGTTTTTTTTTTCCTCTCTTTTATTCCCAGTTCAGTAGGTTGTCTGGACACTTAAGCCATTATATGCAAAAGAGCTTCCTCCACAGCCAAGAAAGGCAACAGGAAGGAGGCGATGTATCGGAAAGACGAGGAGGAGGAGGTCGCGGGCTCTTGACGCACGCGAGGGTGGCGTTTGCCAAAGCGTAGGAGCTGGGATTTAGCCCACATCCTATCCTTACATAATAAACTGGAATTTTTTCTTTGTAAAAAGTTTACAATAGCGAACAAAGCCTTTCTTTCGCTGGCATTTCTGAAGATCTGGTTGCCGGGGTCTTTGTTGTCCTTTTGGTTGATTGTTGTTGTGGGTGCTTGGAATCCGTGGATAAGGAGGAAATCAGTGGATAAGGAGGGCTGGTTTAGTTGAGTCTATTGGGTATAGGTTTTTGAACGCTTTCAAATTTTCTACTTCTTTTGGGGCCTTATTAATCAACTTTAAGAGGGTGTTTTAGGTTTTTAAAACGCCTTTCAGCCTCTTCATCATACTATTGTTTTCAATATCATATATGTATCCATGATGTATGTGTATGTTTCTAAAATGTTATATATATATATATATATAGAGAGGAGAGAGAGAGAAGGAGAGAGATGATAATATGGAATATATTATATCAGAGAGAGAACAGAGACATTGGACATTATAATATACTATTACACACCACACACATGCTATTCTGTCGCTCTCTCTTCTTCTATCTCTATATATATACATCTATTATGGAATCTATATATTTCTCCACTAATATTAATATGGGCAATATATATATATAATATTCTATATATAATTCCATATAACATAATATGGAATATATCTATGTGAAACAGTATATGATTGTGTGTGTAAACTTGTTTATAGATATAGATATGTTTTTTCCCTGCAATGAGGAATTGGGGATGGAGGACAGCCAAGGGACGTGTTTGTTGCCATTTTAGACTGGTCCGTGTTAAATATTTATCAATGATGCTGAAGGTGTGTCTGCATTGTCTGAATAAAGCGTTTCGCCATTTTAAGTGCTGTATCGCCGTCCTGTGGAATCCTGGGATTGGCAGTTCTTGTGAGGCAAAATGCCTCATGACTACAAATATTTATTATTGTAAATTGTAATATTTAAAATATCATCAATAAACGGAATAAATGAATGCCAGGGTTCCATAGGATGGGGCTGGCAGCACTTAAACTGTGTCAAGCTCCTTTATTCAACAGTTCGGATGTTCCCTGAACCAATGTTCCTGAGGGAAAAGCTTGGTTCATCTCGCAGTGCATGCTGGGAACCGTGTCAAGGTAACAGTAGTCAACTTGTGGCGCAAGGCTGCTGAGGGCTTTTTATAACGTTGGCGCAAAAACAACAACTCCCTTTGCGCCTGCGCAAAGAAAGCTCATTTTAAGAGCCCAGTTGCTTTCGCGCTTCGAAAGACGCTTTAGGGCGGGCAGTTGCGCATGCGCTTTAAAAAACGGGTGGGTGTGCGTGTGGTGAGCTGCGCAGAGGGCGCCCTAGGCCTTCGAAGGAAAGAAGGCCTGTTAGTGTATAGAGACTGAGCTTTGTGAAGCGGGTTGTTGTTTAGGGAGAAAGCAACGCCTTCGCGTTTGCGGAAGTGCCCTTTCCGGGATTACAAGAATTACCATTAATTATTTATCTAATAACCTGAGAGGACCAAAGGGGGCGGGGCTCTCGAGAAGAAGAAACACGCAGAGCTTATTTTGTCATTCTCTGTACCGCCTTCTCATTCGCTTCTATTGGCTCAGTCGCGCCCCTCCTGCCGCCTCATTGGACTGTCTCTTGCCTCCCCGCGTTCCTATGGTCTAGCCTCGAACGAGCGGGCAAGGCTCCCACCAATAGCAAGCGCTCTGCTTTTGATGCTCGTCGTCGCCCCGTCTCTCTCTCTTTCGAGGAGCGAAAGGCCCCTCCTTCCTTTCGGCACGTGGCTGGGGAGAGAATGCGGGCGCATGCGCAGTGCCGCGCCAGGGCAGGAGTGGGCGGGGCTGCAAGCAAAGAAAAATTTCCATTGCAGAATATAGGAAGGAAACCCTCATAATATATAGAGAGAGAGAGAGGGAGAGGGAGGGTTCATATAGCATGTCTATAAAAAATAAAGATCCGTGACAGTAAGAAGTACTTTGATAAATAAATAAACATATTTTTATATAAATAAAACATAATGATATAATTAAATAATTAAACTAATTTTATGTAATTATTCTTTCTTCTTATAAAATAATACTTTATTATGTTATACATTATTTTATTTAAAATAGATTTCATATAATTAATAAATAAATTGTTAAATAAATAAAAATATTTAGTTTAAAATAATGCTTATAGTTTTATTTAAATAATATTATTATTGTTATTGTTATTATTTAAATAATAATAATAATAAATTATTAACAATAGTTAAATATTAATAAATATCAATATAAAATATATTAATATTTATAAATAATAAATTATATTCTTAAATTTATACTTAAAAAAGTATGAAACGTATGTCAATAATATTTATTTTATCTTATTTTTTAAAAGGGGGTGGAGTAGTAACCTGTTTTGCGGCTTGCTTTCGTCTGCGCAGTGTCACATGCGCGAGCGGAGGAGCGGGGGGCCGGGGGGACGAGGGGGGGCGCAGTGAGAGCAGCCGGGGGGGGCGTGGCTTGAGCGTGCGCGTCGAGGCGTTGCGCCGGCGCGGTGAGAGTACGCCGGCGCTCATGAGCAGCGTGGCGCCTCCTTCCCTCGGCGGCGTTGCTGTTGCGACAGAAGGGGAGGCAATGGCGGCCGGAGGCGGCGGCAAGGCCTCCACCTCCTCTTCGTCCTCCTCTTCCCCTCGTCGCTCCTTTCCTCGTCGTCTTCTGTCGCGGCGGCGGCGGCGGCTGCGTGGGGTCTTTTCGCGCGTCCTCGTCGTCGCGGCCTTCGTCCTCGGCGCCCCTGGAGTCGTCTCTTAAGGAAGCTGCAGGGGGTGAGCACACGATGGAGTCGATCCAGGCCTGTCTTCGTGGTGCCTGGAGAACCGGCGCCACCAGCCACCACGTCCAGCACACTGGATCAGTGGATGCGGAGATGTGAGTCAGTCCCGGGCGGGCGGCGGAGGGTGGGTTGCCTTCTCTGGCAGTGGCTTCGAGGCAATGCGGAGGGCCTGAGGACCATGCCTCGGAGGAAGACTAGGGTCCAAGAGAGGGGGGGCCTGTGTCTGTGTTGCCTTCCCTGCAGGGAGCCTAGTGGGCGGGGAGGGGGTAGGGGTGCCTCTAGGGGGAGTTCCTGCATGGGCCAGAAGGGGTTGGGCCATGGTGCTGTGGTCTCTTGGGAGGCGACAGCATCCATGGTCCTAGTGGGGGAAGCTCTCGCAGACAGGGATCCAGGGAAGGGTTCATTTTTGGGGGGGTGTAGTGTTAGCCTACCTAGAGTGATGCTTGGAGGTGGGTTCTTATGGGGGGGATGGGGCGGGATAGGGGTCCCTCTGGGGAAGGCCTACGCAGCGCCAGGGACCCAGTGGAAGGGAAAGGGGTGTGCATGCAGCTCTGTGTGTGCTGTTTTTTGCATTGCCTAGTGGGCAGGTTGGGCTTGTGAAGAGAGGGAGGGAGGGAGGGGACAGCGGGGTTGGGGGTCCCTGGCTCTGTTTGTGGAGCACCTCGCAGGCAAGGACCCAAGGGAAGGGGGGGTATGCATGGATTTTTTGGGTGGGGGGCTTGCCATACCTGACAGGGAGGCTTAGGTTGGGCGGTGGGTTGTGTGGAAGAAGGTCCTTGCAGCCTGACGACCAAATAGAAAAGCAAGGGCCGCGTGGGCTTTGGGTTCCCTGACAGGGATGGCCTGCTGGGAGGGCTTGTTCAGAGAGAAATGGGGATGGAGACCCCTGGTCTGTTTGCGGAAGGTCCTTGCAGCCAGGGACCCATTAGAAGAGAAAGGGGAGGCGTGCTGGCTCTTTTGGATACCTCTGTTTGTGTTTTGCGTTACCTGACAGGGATGCCTAGTGGATGGGTAGGAAGGGTGGGCTTTGTGGGGAGCACACATGGAGATGGGAATCCACGCATCTATGTAGAAGGTCACAGGATCATAAAGGCCATCCAGCCCACCCCCTGCCAGGCAAGGGGATCCTAAAGCAAAGCATTCCCCTAACCACCCTCCCTACTCACTAGGCATCTCTGCAGGGAAGAGCTTTGCATGGCTTTGCTGTTTTGTGTCTCTGTGTGTGTGTGTTCTGCATTGCCTGACAGGGATGCCTAGTGAGTAGGTGAGGAGGCCTGTGGAGAGGAGGGGTAGGGATGGGAATACATGGAAGGCCCTCACGGCCGGAGGTCACCAGAAGGGGGGCATGTGGATAGTTGTTGGGTTGTTTTGGTGGAGGGGTGTGTGTGTGTGTGTGCGTATGGTCTGCTATACTGATGCCTGTGTGGTAAGAGAGTATGTAGAGAGGGTCCTCATGTGGAAGGTTCTCACAGCCAGAGACCAAATGGAAGATGGGGTGTTTTGGGGGGGTGTATGTGGGAATATGGAAAGTCCTCACAGCCTGAGGTTGAATGGGAGGGAGGGGGCTGCATGGGCTTTTTGGGGTTGTGTATATGTATGTGTATTCTGTGACAGGGATGCCTAGGGTTGGGTGGGCTTGTAGGGATGGGGAGGGTGTGATTTGGAAGTACTTGTAAACCCCCCTCCATGTGGTCAAGGTGAGCATGACTTAATAGCAAGTCCCTTTGAATGAGAGATATCTCTCCCAGACACTCTGCATTTTACTGCCAGCCCAGTTCGGGTCTTGCGGACTCAGGCAGTGGCATCCTGGACAGAGGCAGTCCCTTCATAAGTGACAGTTTTAGGCGCCAAATCATAGCAGAGCACTCTATGAGAGGAGAGAGGAAGTTGTTGGGCAAAGGAGGAGGCGGGGAGGCCCAAGTTGTCTTCTGGTTGAGAGCTGGGGAGAGGTCTGAAAGACGGTGACAAGAAGTTCCTGGGGAGGGGGAGCGCTATGTGTGGCACCTTGAGTTCAACTTTGGAACTCATGCAACTCATGAATAAATAAGTAACTCCCTGTCAACCTCCTGCCATGCAGGAAATCTAAATCAAAGCATCCCCTAACCACCCTCCCTACTCACCAGGCATTTCTGTCCCCGTTTTGGTTCCACCTTTCAGGGATGGTGGAAAGGCCAGTTGGTATAAAACTCACATACTGTATATTGTGTCTTTAAAGGATCCAGACCCAACCCTACAAAGTAGGCTGGCAACGTAATAGCTTTCCGTGACCCCAGGTGGATGGACTGCAAAGCTCATTGTCCCCCTCAGTGAATATGACTTTTGGAGTCTAAAGTCATTCACCTTTATTTAATTTACAACCCACTTTTCTGCCAACACTGGAGCCTTTTAAATCCTTTAAGGCACAGTAGCCAAGGAATATACATCTGTGTGCACATGCGCATGCACTTTTTGAACTCATCTTGCCAACAGCTCTGCATGGTTGGATAGCGATGGGGAAAGCGAGTTACTTATTCTTATTTCCTTTTTACGCTTCTCATGCTGCGCTTCCTCCATTGAACCCAGAGGAGGGAGGGCTGCATGGCTTCCCTCCTCCTTCGCTTTATCTTTACAATGACCATACTATAAGGAGGGTCAGGTTGAGAGAGAGAGATGGTAGGAGGCCAACCATCATTGGTAATAGCAAAGTGGAAACTTGAACCTGCCTCCCCCAAGTCCCAGTACTGTATTGCACTTGGCTCTGTAATAGGATCACTTCCCAGTCATTGTCGTTGTGTTTTGTGTGTGCAGTTTATATATTTTGTGGTGGTAGTGTGCCTCAAAGTAGTTTCTGACATATGGTGAACCTAAGGCAAGTCTGTCACAGTGTTTGGCCAGATTGCAGAGGAGTTTTGCCACAGTTCGCTTCCTCTGAGGTTGAGAGATTGGGACATTTGCTTAAGGTCAGTCCCTGGGTTTTCCGTGGCTGAGCGGGGATTTGAACCCTGGTCTACCAGAGCCCTAGTCCAACGTTCAAATCAGTACGCCATGCTGGCTTGCTTACATATCTTTACAGATGGTCTATAAGTCGTGGCATATTCAAGTACACCTTTTATGTATGCTGGGCGTGTTTTTAGGTTAATAATATTTGCAACGGTCCTTGGAGGTAGGCTGAAAATGGGATTACCCCTATTATCTGAGTGCAGATCTTTCTTGAAGTTGATGTAGATTGCATTTCAAGCCATGCAAAGCTGGGCTCTGTTTTCCACCCAACGTGTTTATCTCGACAGCCCTTGTAACATCCGTCTAACGTGGGCTGAAGATCGCTGGTGAGTGTTCATAGTAAGAGTTACTATGATGATTAGGGCTTGGTATTTATAGAGTCAGATATCTGGCATTGAGGAATACATGGTGTAGAGTCGGCGCAAGCTGAACATGATGTGTGTGTGCTTTGGTTTGTTCAATTATTGGCACTTGACTTTTGTGTATCACTTGCTTTAAATGATAAAAGGCAGTGTGTAATACCCTTGGTTTATAACTGATTTTGGTGATCCTTGGAAGAACACTGCAAGGTGGGTTAAACATTTGGGAAGTGAGGCAGGGCAAAACCGCACCCTCAGAGACTTTGGCATGCATGAAGTCAAAACCTAGTGGTGCCTTGCCTGAGCCAATGAGCCAGCCCACTTACATGTTTGCAATAATATTATCTAAGTGTGGGAAGCAAGTGAAATCGTTTGACGTTGTCATAAGAATTACAAAGGTGCTCTTGTCCATATTATAGAGTGAGGGTCATCTAGAAGAACCCCTGCTAGTGGAGGAATCCACAGACTGTCTGTCCTTCTTATACTAGCAGGTGAGTGGAGACAGACTGAGCAGGGCCCAATTCACACCACCCAGCAGTTGAGTGGACAATTTGAGATCCGACTTTATGATCCTTGGATCAATTAACAGAAGCACCGTGTCATGTGTCATCCCTTTTGATCCAGTTAGGGCTGCTAGTAGTTCCTTCCTAGCCAGCCTGGCTATGCGCTACGCTCCTGTACCAAGGGCATGATGCTGGAACATATCAGGGAGAGGATGCAATTGCCCTCAGTTCTTGCTGAGCATCTAGTTGGCTGCTGTGTGAACAGGATTCTGGGCTAAAAAGTTATTTGGTCTGTGCTAGAGCCTGCTTAATCCTGGTGTGGTGGGTGGGTTTATACGGTGTTGTATTTTATTGTATTTTACTGCTTTATTATTATTATGCTGTTCTATTGCATACCTGCCAGCTGGGTTGAAACCTGTTCCTGCAGGGCAAAGTATTTCGAGGCTGTAATCTCAACTCTCCTTCCAGGGTGCAGCCCCAGAAAACCCTCCGAGTGTAATCCTGTGCTTGCAGTGTGGCATAGGCTGGTGCAGCCTCTGGAGATGAAAAGGGAGAGGTGATGACACACCACCCGCCGGAAGCTGCTTTTGTTGGTCTTAGGAGTTTTGGAACCGGAGTGCTTTGTTAGCCTTGAATGCAGCTGACAGTGTTGGATGTCAGCGGTTCGAGGAAGTCGTACCTGCTTTGCATCCACCTGCTTCTGAATTTGCTCCAGGGCCTTTATAGCACTCTGATTCTTCTCCTGGGATTTGCAGTTTGTTGTTGCGTGCTTCCAAGTCATTTCTGATTTACGGTGCTCCTAAGGTGAGTTTATCACAGGGGTTTCTTAGCAAGATATGTTCAGAGGGGGTTTGGCTTTGCCTTCCTCTGAGACTGAGAGAGCATGGCTTGCCTAAAGTCATCCAGTGGGCTTCCTTGGCCAAGTGCAGAGCTTGTATGGCATCTTTCAGAAGAGCTTGAGTTGTGTATTCCTTCATAACAGAATGGAGTTGAACCAGATGCTTTTTGGGGTCCCTGCCAGCTCTAACATTTTATTATTCTTTTCCACATTTTGGTTATGTTGTCTGTGTGTGCAAATGCCCCCATGTCATTTGTAGGATCTAAGGCTCAGGTCCATAGTGGTGGTGGCTTTGTTTGAAGGCAGAGGCAGGTATATACCACCGCTATAAAAGCTGGTACCACTCAGAGTTTCTTTTCTGCCCCACATTGATCTGTTGGCCAAGGAACCTTTTCATTCTGCTCTTGAGGCTTATACAAGTGGCAAAGTTTTCTGGGGAGAGGTTTGTTGAAGCACACCTTTGTTACCTGTGTACCATATGCCCTTCCTTCTGTGCTTTGCCTCCATTTGGGACGAATGGTGTGTCTGTGTCTGAGAACATGCCTATACCCCACCGCCTCTCTTTCTGTTCCTGGCAAAGTGAGATCAGTAACTCCTATCTCCTCAAGAAGGTGAGGAGATGGAGGAAGACATCTGTATCCAGAAACTCTGAACATGGGTGTTTTCCTTCATCTCCTCACCTTCCTGTGGACCACCCATAGAAATCCTTCCAAGGAACCCCTGGGGTTTGTAGTACTGCGTTCAAACAAAGGCTGAAGGAAGAGGTCCTTTCAGTGCTAGATGTTTTCAAGTCTCAAAGCTGGATTGTAACTGAGGGTTGTTGAGTTGGGCACAACTTTGCAAAGACTTTGCGCTGATCCTACTCTCCAGGAATGATGTTTTTGAACACAGTGGAGGGGAGCACCTATGCACTTGTTCAGGTCAGGGCAGTGTTGGTTTTTGGGATTGCCTCAATCTAATGTATAAAATTGGAAATGAATCCAGTGGCCATCTAGTCTGACTCCTTGTCATGCAGGAATGCACACCGAAAGCAATCCCAAGAGGTGGTCACCCATCCTCTGTTTAAAGCCCTCCAAAGGAGGAGAGTCTGTTACCTTCTGAAACAGATTACATTTGAATCCATTGGTTCCTGTTCTATGGAAAACAAGCTTGCTCCATCTTCTACCTGGCATCCCTTCAGGTTTTTAAAATGGGACTCTCATGGCATTTGATTCATTCCCTTTTGGGTTAAACCAGTCCTCCCAGCCCCATGCTGTGTCTACACAAAGTTGTTTGTACTGTATTGTATAGAGAGGTCTCTGTTCGGTTTGGAAAGATTTACAGCCGGTTTATGGATGAATCTGGTGTAGAACATGCTGGTTGGATCCGGGTTAGAAAAATGTCTTGTCTTCAATGGAACTGACAGTCTGTTTGCACAGCATGGTTTTTCTCCTTCTGCTGTTATGGCTTCCAGTTGCTTTTCCTTGAGCTCAGTCCAAAATGCACTGCAGAAATAACCCAGTTTGAGACCGCTTTAACCGCCGTGGCTCAGTGCTAGGGGATCCTGGGAATTGTAGTTTATTGTGGCACCAGAGCGCTCTCTGACAGAGAAGGCTAAATGTCTCACAGAACTACAGTTCCCAGGATTCCCTAACATTGAGGCAGGGCAGTTAAAGCGGTCTCAAACTGGATCATGTCTGCAATGTGTTTTAGCAAGAGAAATAAATGAAGCTTCCTGTGAGGGAAATGATCCCTCTCTACAAAAATTCCTCTTCGTGCAGAAAGCTAGGAGCTCAAGGAAAAGGACGTGGGGCCTCTTCTCTGCCCTGTTTTAAAAGCTGCATGGTTTACTATACCTTTAGACTTTATATTATTTCTATTGTTTTAAAGTGGTTCAAAATGATTTTATTGAGTGATGCCCTGAGATCCTGAGAAGTATTTTGGTAAGATGAAGTAATATTAAATAGTTTGTTAGACAACTTGGAAAGGGAAAGCTTTGACTTTGGAGGATGTCCTCGTCTTCTTCTTAGAGAATCATTTATTCTACACAAGTTTTACTTTCCATCGATTATAATAGTTGTACTGGTTTAGAGCAGGATTCTGAGGCAGGGACATACCTCTAGAATATATTGTATATTGTGACTGTATATTGTAGACGTTGTTTGTGGTATCGACCTGTGCTTATAATGCAGCGCTGTTTGTTGTTGCTGTGAGCCTTCCAGTTGTTTCCAACTCATGGCACACCAAAGGCAAACCTACCATGGAGCTTTCTGGGGCTGAGAGTGTGCGACTTGGCCAGGGTCACCCAGGGGGGTTGCATGGCCGAACGGAGAATCGAACCCGGGTCCCCAGAGTTGTGGTCCAAGTCTCGAACCAGTACACCGCGCTGGCTCTCCAATACAGCTCATGTCCAGGTCATATTTCCTACCTGCATTTGTCACTTCCAGCGAGAATCTGATCTGCCCAGAGTTGAGTGTTTCTCTCTAGGAAGGAGAAGAGAAGGGAAACTTAGTTGTTGTTACACAGTTCTGCTCATTGGGCTTTTTCTTGTGTACAGTGGCCCTTTCCCATTTGCTGGGGACCCCCATGAATGTGGGGAAACCCCAGATAAAAAACTACTATTCTTTTTACCTATGAGAAGACCTCTCTAGGAATCTCTGGGTCCTCCAGCGCAACTCTGTGGTCAACATCTGCCAGAGGTGGATCATAGACTCACACTGGAGGAGCTACAGATGCCTAGGGAAGTGTATTCTCTAGGAACTTCTAAGTTCTCCAGCACAACTCTATGGTCAATTTCTGGCAGAGTTGCGTTGGAGGACCTAGAGATTCCTAGAGAGAACATATTAACCAAAACAGCAAATAATCAGATCCGCCAAACTCAAAGCCCCAAATGTGGAGGGCCAACTGTATTTTGGTGTGTATTTAGTTTCCTTTCTATAATAACATTTTTGTAATTATATGGAGGGGTTTTATATGTTTGGCAGTTCCATGTACTTCATGCACTTACTAAATATGTAACCAGACTTTCTCCCAAATGGGAACCAAGCCAGCTCACACATAAATAAAACAAGGTCCATAAAGTAATAGAGGAAGATGGATTCCATAAGGGAAGCCAGGGTTGTCCAGAGTTTGCCCAGACCCGAACAAGGGAGGGCTCTTGGAGGTCTTTCAGAGGGTCACCATAAGTCAAAGTTGATTTGACATCAGTTGACAACACCAAGAATTTGGGGGGGGGTTAATATAAAACGTTAAAGCATGATTAAATAAAATACCACTTAAAACACCCATACTTTAAAACAGGAGAGCCAGTGTAATGTAGTGTTTTGTGTGTTGGACTATGACTCTGGAGACCAGAGTTCAAATCCCGGCTCAGCCATGGAGACCCACTGGGTGACCCTGGGCAAGTCACACTCTATCAGCCTCAGGGATGGCAATGGCAAACACCCTCTAAACAACTCTGGCCCCATGCCCTAGGGTCGCCTTAAGCTTGCCGTAAGTCAAAAAAGACTTGAAGGCACACAACAACAGCAACAAACTTTAAAATTGTATCAGAGCTCTATAGCCTTGGGGCAGCCACCAAGAAGGCCCGGTCGTGTGACCTCACCACATGTTCCTGTGAGAGTACCAGACCAAGAGAAAACCCTCCTCTCAAGGATCTGAAAACTCAGGAAGGTTCATATGGGGGGACAGGGTCTCCCATTTTATTTTTGTTTGGTACAGCGTGCTGCTTTTTTGCATTGTTAGGGGCCACGAGGAGACATTAGACCCCAAGTAGTTGCAGGGCAATGTATGTCCGTCTGATTCAAACCCCGTTGAATATCATTGTTGGTTCTGACTTCATTGGGGCTGAGAGGGATTAAAAATGTAGACAGAAGCTCAGGCTGCCTCATCTTGTCAGAGTTCATTTGCTGGATGAAAATCCAGCCCCTCTTCTGAGGACTTGCTCCAGATTACTTTCCCGTTAACAGCCGAGAGTGACTGACACTTGCTGTCCTCGGGTTCATTTTATCGGACAGTTAGGTGAGGAAGAAAAATGGGATGGACGGGGAAAGGAGATTCCAGATCTGGGGGTGGGCAACTGGTGGGTCCCCCGTTTTCTATTTTTAAAATGTTAAAAAGCGTAAGAGGCCCCTTCAGACTGTTGAAGAGATGAATGCCTTCTCATGGAGGGATGGAGGCCTCTGCAAAGCAGCCTTGGTGCGGATGTGTGGCCCTAGAAACACATGTCTCTTGCTGGAGTCTTTGTTGTCTCCAAAAAATATCAGTGGTTCCTATCAGAAAGGAGGCTGCAGCCAAGAGAGAGAGAAAAACATGATTATGATGCCTTGGCAGACTTCTGTTTGGTACCTTCCTTCCAGTATTAATGTTCATTTATTGTCTTACATTTATATCCCATCACCTTTTGTCCAATGAGTTCAGTGGCTCTCCTGTAGACTACTTTATCCTCCCAATAAACTTGCAAGGCAGGCCAGCTTATTAGAGAGAAAGTAGTCTGAGCCTACTCAGTGAGCTTTTGTGACTCTGTGGGGACTTGAACCCAGGTCTCCTGAAGCCCAGTCCAGTGCTTGACCCCAAGCCAGCGTACATATAGTAACACACGAAAGCAATAAAACTGTATTAAGACCACTGGTTGCAATTTGAAAAGCCCAGTGTGTCCCCACTCTGAAGGAAGAGTACTTCACAGTTTGGGAGTGATCCAGAATAAGGCCCATTCTCACGTGCCCAATAAGTTCTCCTCTGCAAGGAAAGGGTGTCCTGAGAAGCATCTGTCTTGAAAATCTTCATTACTATATACTATAGCACAGGAAGGTGTCTTGCTGTGGGCACTCGACCTTTTTGGGATTATGGTTGAGATCTAGAATTGAACCTAGAAAAGGATTAGCAGCTTCGTTGTTAGCATAAAACCTGCTTGAGGTCTGCATCTGAACCTTAACTCCCCCTCTGTAAAGTGGGAATAAGCGAGAGGGATCCTCTGCCTGTCAAATTGGTCCTCCCAGTTTGTGGTTCAGGATTCTGTGCCTTGACTGGTACCTTCTGTTCTTTCTAGCCGCATTTCCACATCGACTGAACCTGTTTTACCTGGCCAACGACGTCATACAGAACTGCAAACGAAGAAACGCCATCGTCTTTCGTGACACCTTCGCCGAAGTGCTCCCTGAAGCCGCCGCATTGGTGAAGTAAGTCAGATGGTTTTTACTATATTTGTCACATGGCATTATATGGAAGTTCCTTTCCTTTGCTGTGAATGGCTCTAAAACATTTTCAGGGGGGCTGAGCAGGGAGAGGGTAGCCCCCTTTCCAGGCTTTGAGTGTGTATACTGCACAGCATTCTGAACCTACTTGATTTTGTCTGGTGTTGAAAAGTGGAGTTGAGTCAGGCCTGGTTAGTACTTGGATGGGGCACCACCAGGAGATGTCCCATGATGGCTAGTAAAGATGTCTCTTGATTTCCAGCATCTGATGAGTGCAGAGAGGAAAGGACAAAGCCAAAGGTGTCTTAAGTTTATGTCTCTCATTCACAGAGATCCATCGGTCTCCAAATCTATAGAAAGGATTTTCAAAATCTGGGAAGACAGAAATGTATATCCAGAGGAAACCATTGCATTACTAAAAGAAGCTTTAAGTAAGTCCTTTTATTTTATACTTCTGTGTGTATGTGAGAGAAGGGAGATTATTATGATGATGATGATTAAAATATTTACATCCTACCCTATAGCTGAATATCTCAGGGTGGCTTATAATAAAATCAGTTAAAACTACTACATTATATTAAAGGGTTAGTTAGTTCAGACAAACCCAGGTTTGTCCAGAATTTAACACTCATGTGTTTGCTCTCAGATGTTAATGCAGTACAGTAAATCCTGCCTTCAAATTCTGGAAATGGGGTGATAAGCGTGAGAATGCTGTTGGGGATGCTGGTGTGGGAGGTAGCACATTGTGCTCCACTGTTCTTAATGCCAGCTCTGGGTTAGTGTCCCAATCTGACAGCTGCATATGGGTGATTTTCTGCATGGCAGGACCTCTTCAGAGTCACCTGGGCAAGGTGTGCTAAGAAAGCAGAACCAACATTGCAGGGTTGGGGGTGTCCTCAAGGTGTAACTGCCACATTCTTTTTATAAGGCATAAGTCTCCCTGTCTGCTCTCTTCAGCCAATTCGCTGTGGCTTTAAACTACTGCCTGCAAACTCAATTGATGCTGTAACTCTGCTCCTTGAGATTGCCAACCACGTCCTTATCATATAAAGTCCAAACAGCAGGATCCTGAAGGTAGAAGGGCAGTCCTAGAAGTTTCTGAACAGTCAGCTCCATTTTGCTTTTATGAGTCTCTTTGTCGCCAGTGGAGGGGGAGAAAGACACTTCTCAGGGGAATATCCCCTAAGCTCAGACTGCACCAAAAATGAAAAAACAAAAAAATGTTTTCCAGGTACCTCTTTCAAAACTCAGAAGCAGCAGAAAGAAACTCAGAGCAAACAACCAGCTAAGTCATGGAAGAAATCTCAAAGTAAGGAAAATCCCCATGCGGGAACTGTCTAAACTTGATGCATGAAAAACTCTTGGAGAAACAGAGAAGGGGTGTCAAACACCTGCACCCCAAAAATGCAAGGCCCTAAGAGCTCCAGGGCCCCGGCTCTTCCAGCTAGCAATGTTTTTTTTTTCTGAATCGTGCAATATATATATTTTTAAATCACACTTTAAACGGATGCAATGGGCCTGTGAATATTTTGAAAGAGCAGAAGCTAGATAGTGCCAAGAAGAGGAACCTTTTGGGGAGCTGGCGTTAGGATAACAAGACAGAAGAGATGGTGGCCCAACCCATGAATTAGCCTGGCAAGAAAGAAACCAGGGACTTGTGTCTATCTGCAGCAGACTAGACTAATCCAACGGTGTGTTCTTTTTTAAAACAAAAATGTTCAGTGCAGACAGAGAAAAAGAAAGAGAGCTATGACACAGATAACAGGCTATCTTTGGCATTCTCGGGAGAACAGCTTATCTGGACCGTCTTTGCCATGTGATGGACGTTGTCAAAAAGTCACAAATGGCTCAAGAGGGGAAGACAGTGCCAAGTCAGACAGGAAAGGCTTCTGTCACTCTGGGCCAGACGGCCATCAAGGAAGCTGGGAAATGACTTGATGGACAGGCGATTTGTCCCATGACCTGAACAGAATACATTGTCTTGTGGCTCAAGAAGAAGCCATGCTGGTCAGGGATAGTGGGGGATGTAGTCCAGCATAGCTGAAGGTGGGTGGGAGCTGACCACAGCAAACCAGTCTTCCTTTCCTTGAGCAACACCCCTTCCTACCATGTATCTGCCTCAAAACATGTTTCGTTTTGTTCCAGAATGCCCCTAAGCACCCTCTAGGGGATGGGGGGGTATTTTCACTCTTCTTTTTAGAAGCTAGCCTAGTTTAGGTACAGGAGAACCTGTATTTTTTTTAGCAACACGAAGTCACCACAAGTCACTTCATTTTCATTTTCTGTTTCAGAAAAAAATGCTTCTCCTAGGCCTAAAATGGGTTAATGGGGGCAAATGTGTAGGGACAGTGCCCCTTTTTACCCTCCAGAGGGCATTTGTGGGGGGGGGGGAGAAATATTTCTGAGAGGGAAAAAATTGACCCCCAAATGCCCCAGAGAATCACAAAAACAGCCCTGGGGTGGGTTGCACTTTCTCTAACCCTGCTCCAAAAGGTAAACCTCTGTGGAAGGGGGCTGTCTGACAGCCAAGGAGGCCCCTGAGCTCTCATGGTAGGTTGCATGGGTGGTGGTGCGCTGCCTGGAAAAGGGAACAACCTTGATCTGTCTGCATGCACAAAATGTCCATGTTAAGCTTGATGGGGGAGAACATGGCTTCCTGGCAGGGGATCACAGCAAACCCGTACTGCATGAGGGCACACTTTCCGTTACTAGCCTGGCTAGCGAGGGAATCACAGATGGGTGAGGCCTCCATGCCCCTTCTCTGGCAGAATGCCTGCCATGCCAGGTCTCTGCATGGATGAGACACAGGGGGCATGCATGCATGTATGTTTTACCTCAGGCATCCTCCTAAAGTTCTCGGTCCTTCCTTCCCGCAGCCTCAACAAATCCGAAAGCAGTCCTGAAGTCCAAGATTGTGGCGGAATTCCGAGTAAGTTCTAGGAGAGAGTGGTCGGCACCTGGCTCTCAAACTGGATGTGGAGTTGGGTTTGGCAAACCGGGTGAAGCCCTCCTTCTGAACCAGGGATGGGACCCATATGGCCCTCCAGTGGTCAAACTCTGTGGTCAGCAGGAACAGAGCTGAGTAATGAAGGATTCCCATCACTAGGGATCCAATCCTGCCCTAGGACACTTGTCAGGCATGCTAGCTCAGAGGTAGATTTAACTTTCATTAAGTATATGGACCCTGTGAAGCTACCCACTGTGTAAAATAATTTTATGTGTAGGTTTTGGACAATTTGTGCCCTGTAAACATAGGAAAATGCCCCTATCCACAAGCACCCAGAACCCCATGCAACCCCCAAATGCCTCTGTTTTCCTCTGCAGTCCCCTTCAAAACGTCAGCAGGAACTGATGTTGGGTCACATCCTGCTTTGTGTTATTTTTAGGTGTTTTTTGTTGTGCTCTTCTCCAGCCCCACCTTACTTGCCTCCCAAAATGCTGAATGGTGCAAATGGTTAGCTTGTGTCTGGCGGAGTGAGCTGAGCCAGTCATGTTTGCTGAGTCTGTTTCTCTCTCCTCCCCAGCCACAATCCCTCGTCGACGAACTCCTGTTCTATAAGCGTTCCGAGGACCAGATCGAGCTGAAGGAGAAGCAGCTTGCCACCATGCGAGTGGACGTCTGCAGCACCGAGACCTTGAAATGCTTGAAAGGTATGCGTGGTCAGAAGGCATCTGACAAAGAACCACCTTTTAACACAGTCCTTTTATGGTTACACA
Organism: Sceloporus undulatus; assembly: GCF_019175285.1. NCBI lineage: Eukaryota > Metazoa > Chordata > Lepidosauria > Squamata > Phrynosomatidae > Sceloporus > Sceloporus undulatus. The sequence goes on from NC_056530.1 coordinate 31,236,635, forward strand.
GATACCCTTTTCCTCCTTGACATCTGCCTAGCTGGATGCTTTTTTAGCAGCATTGGAATTGTGGGGGTGCCTCACCAGCACCTAACCCAGCATGTTAAAAAAAAAAGCATGGACCTATAAGAACCTGTCCCTGTTCATTCCATGTTGTTTCTGCCACTGGTACTGAATGTTCTGTTAAAGAAGGAATGCCTAGGAAAACTGACTGTGTTAACTGAGCTAAATCTATATTTTCCCCTTTCCCTTTCAGACAAGACAGGGGGCAAGAAATTCTCCAAGGAGTTTGAGGAGGCAAGTGCCAAGCTGGAAGAGTTTGTCAACAGCCTGGACAAGCAAGTGAAAAATGGGCCTTCTTTGACAGAGGTGCTCGAGAATGCAGGGATATTCTATGAAGCACAATACAAAGAAGTCAAAGTGGTGGCAAATGTGAGTCCCTCCATAAACCATCCATGGAGTTGGTGTTCTTAACCCAACACCATGTGCATTTGCTTTACAGCAGTTCCCTCCCAACTGTTAGTTGGAAAATTCCCATCTGGAGATGCAGAATTGCAGAGCAGCTGGTTAGTCTTCCTGCAGCTACCAATTTGCCTTTGTGGTGCCACACAACCCCATAGAAGTATTGGGGGCAACTTTGATGCTTGCAGGGAGGAGAATCCTCATTCTTCCTTGGAAGACCTATGACCTGATCCAGAACAGCCCTTCTTAAGCACTTAAATATTAAATCGCTCCACCATTCCTTTCTCCTTTTGTGTTGTGTCTTTTTAGATTGTAAGCCTCAGGGTAGGGAACCGTCTATTGACCCCTCTGTTGTAAGCTGCCCGGATTCCCAGTGATTGGGTGGCATATACATAAATCCTATTATTATTATTATTATTATTATTATTATTAAATATGAGAGGATGGTTCTCTGTTTCAGACACTCCTCACTTTTTCTCTCTCCCTTCCAACCCCCAATTTGCTTTTCTTGCTCAGGCCTACAAAACATTTGCCAACAGAGTGAACAACCTGAAGAAGAAACTGGATCAGCTGAAAGCAACACTTCCAGACCCCGAAGAGTCGCCGGTCCCTTCCCCTAGCATGGATGCTCCATCCCCGACAGGCTCGGAGTCTCCCTTCCCAGGAATGGGGGATGAGGAGAACTCTCCAGCGCCAAGAGAAGCTGAGAAGGCAAAGTCTCCATCTCCTGAGCCTGCAACTGACAATCGTGATGTGGAGGACATGGAGCTATCAGATGTGGAGGAGGATGCCCCAAAGATTATCGGTATGCTTTAAGAGGAAAAAAGAGGTGGATAGTTGTTGTGTTCCTTCAAGTTCTTTCTTACTTAGGATGAGCCTAGACTGAGCCTGTCATGGACTTTGCCTGGCCAGAGTTCTTATTCAGAGGAGATTGGTCACCATTGCCTTCCGTTGACACTGAGAAAGTGTGCTTTGTGTGCAAGTCCCCCAGAGCGTTTTTCATGGCTAAACAGGAACTCGAACTCTGTTTTCTCGGCATCCTGATCCACAGCATCCTGGCTGTGTTCCCATCCCCAGGTGCAAACCAGTGACAGATTCCTCTGTTACTGCAGCAGAAGGATTTTATTCCATGAAGTGTGTTGCTTTTTTCAATCTGTACTGTGCTTTGAATGTGTTAAGCTGTTAAATTAATGGTTTAATTGGATGGCATAATGGTTTGTTACATTTTTCTATTAATACATTGTTCAGACTGTATTTTGTTTTAGTTTGCATTGTATACCCCCTTGGATGAAATGTGGGATTCAGATTAAATAAACAAGCATACATGTCCAAGACGTGCAGAGAAGGAGCTGCAACATTCCTAGGCATTCCGCTGCCTAGAGTAGGGTCTGGTTGTGTAGATCGGCTACTAAGCTCTGCCTTCCTCTTCCTCTGCCTTCCCGCTTCCCTTTTGACTCAGTTGAAGAGAGAAAGGAGAAACCAGCTACTCCAACACCAGGCCCGGCAAAGATGGCCGAGAGCATCCCAAAGACACCTCCTGCAGCAACGGTTGCTGCAGTAGCAGCGACAGCCCCAGCGCCTGTGGCAGCTGCACCACTGGCTCCAACCCCCGTAACTCCCAAGTCGACGAATCCGGTGCCTCCGCTTCCTCAGTCGCCGGCACTGGCCTTGCCAAACCTGGCCAACGTGGATTTGGCCAAGATTAGCTCCATCCTTAGCAGTTTGACTTCTGTGATGAAGAACACAGGTAAGTGATTTCAGGCTTTTTTGCAACCAGTGTCCAGGCCTCTTTGTTGTGCATGAAGTCCTGGTGTCGACTTGTTGCTTGGCCCCAGAAGTGTTGTTGGCCACTGTGAAGCCCATTGACTCCTGGGTGGGCACTGGGGACTCACAGGCTTGCATCTTGAACTTTCTAGACACCACTTGAAATCTTCTTCCAAAATATGTCCAGGAATGACTTTTTCTGTCACCAGCCTCCACTTTGCTTATGGTTTCTATTTTGATGGCCAAACTACAGCGGGACCTTTGTATCTGCTGGAATTTGATTCCACCCCTACCCCTCATGAATACCAAAATCTGTAGGTGCTCAAGTCTCCTTAAATATAATGGCACAGTAAAATGGTGTTGCTTATATAAAACAGCAAAATTGAAGTTCCAGAAATCAAGTCTGATTTTGTACTACCCTGTGACTCTCATCCTGTCAGATTTTCTGCTACCTTGTGTCCTTGGTTCAGAATGAGGCCTCCAGTGAAGTAGCAAATGCCACTATTACATCCAACACTCCTGCTGCATTTCTAATTTATGACATTTTTTCTCCTCTCTCATCGCCCAGGCGTGAGTCCTGCCTCGAGACCTTCTCCTGGGACACCAACAAGCCCAATAAGTCTGATGAGTGGCTTGAAGGCCCCAGCCTCGGGCCCTCTGCCCACACCTCCTGCAAACCCTTTGGCAAACATCCTCTCCAAGGTGGACATCACGCCAGAGAGCATCCTGTCTGTGCTGTCCAAGAGCCAGGCCCAGGCCACCCCAGGATTGCAAGGTATGTTACTGGTCAGCCCTTCCGGTGAGGGTGCCTGTGTGCTTGTGCGGGAGGAGAATGATGATATCTGGTGTTCATTTATGCTGACAAAGCCCTGTGCTAGTCTTGGTGGAGAGCACCTTGCCTATTAGAAAGTCGCAGGCTTAGCCCAGGAGTTAAAGTGTGATGTAGCTGTTTGAGTGTTGGGCTATGAATCCGGCATTCCCCTGCAAAAGAGCCTAAAGCTTATAACATGCCTGATATTAATTGATTAATGTGATGTTCTATGGAGATATAGAACTAGGATTTTGAGATGCTTGGGAAGAGGCATTTGCCATGCAGGTACTGGTAAGTCTCTTTGAGGGGAACAGATTTGGTGGTGTTGAAGTTTGAGGTTGAGCTGGCAGTGGGCAGGAATCTTCCCCAAACCATTCCTGGCCCTTGCAAGGGCAAGAGGATGCACTGATAGGAATAATTGGTAGCGACTGTTGTATAGCTTAGCTTGATTCACAAACAGAGGAGGCTGGATGCTTGTCAGCTGAAAGGTTCATTGTTTTGGGGGTGTGGTTGCTTTTGCCTCTTGATGACTGATTACAATACTTGTCTTCCATTGCAGGTTTGTCCTCATTTCTTCAGAGTGTGGCTGGAAATACAGCCCAGCCCAGCGAGATGGCATCCCAGAGTACCTCTCCGTCACCTGCCAACACAACAGCTCCGGCAGCAAAAGGTCGCAGTGTTTCATCCAACACCCCGTCTTTCATGCCCCAGGCATTTGGATATTCCCCAAATTCCTCTTCTTCTGCTGAGGTTTCTTCCACATCTGTCAACAAGATTCCTGCTGGACCCAGTGCTGGACTCTCAGGCCCCAGTTTTAAGCCACCAACCAATTCTCTTGGGTTTGCCAGTGCCCAGGCCAACAGCCCTGCCCTACGGCCGGTTGAGCACCCAACGAATCAGTCTTCCGAGATCTCGGAGACGAAGCTGGAGTCGGAGCCAACTTCGCCTAGTCTAGAAATGAAGATACACAACTTCTTAAAGGGGAACCCAGGCTTCAGTGGCTTAAATCTGAACATCCCAATTCTGAGCAGTTTGGGGTCCAGCGTTCCACCTGAAAGCCATTCTTCTTCATCAGATTTCAGCCGTGGGGGCCCCACAAGCACCTCGATGGACAGCATAGATGGGACCCCTGTCCGTGATGAACGGAGTGGAACACCGACTCAAGATGAGATGATGGACAAGCCCTCCTCCAGCAACGTTGACACCATGTCGCTGCTCTCCAAGATTATCAGCCCTGGCTCTTCGACTCCAAGCAGCACTAGGTCACCCCTTCAGAGCCAAGATGATGACAGCTATCCCCAAGAACTTTCTAATTCAGTGTACAGGTCTTTTGGCCTAAGTCGGGATTCTCCAGTTGGCTTGTACAAGCAGCCTTCAGACGGCATTGAATTACCATCCTCCTTAATGGATTCCCCGCAGGAGAAATTCTACCCAGACACCTCCTTCCAGGAGGACGAAGATTACCGTGACTTTGACTACTCTGGCCCCCCACCGTCTGCTCTGGTGAACTTAGACAAACAGCCAGCCAAATCCATCCTGAAACCCAATAAGCTCTCTGACACTTCAGAGTACCAGCCAGTTATGTCAAGTTACAGCCAGAGAGCCTCAGGCTTTGGCCTGAAGTCTGCTTTCCCCCAAACCATGAGATCTCTTCATGACCAGAGTGAAAGCTGTGACCCATTGTCTCCTTCGGGAATGTACAGCAACTACAGTTTGCAAGGAAATGACTCTGGGCCAGACGCATCTCCCACACCGAGCAAGAATGATGTCTTTTTCCCACCAGATTCCAATCACAACAGCTTGTCCAAGTCCATGGCACTCTCTGGCCTGTCCCAGAAGCAGTATCCAGATTCTCCTCATTTGGCTCCACACAGGTCACTCTTCTCCCCTCAAAATGCCCTCGTGACCCCAGCCAGCCGGCTCACAGCGCCCAATGTGGATAAGCCCCCTGGAGCTTCCATCTCGGCCACTTCGACCATTGAGTTCAAGAACATGCTTAAAAATGCCTCCCGCAAGCCCTCTGATGAGAACAAGCATTTTGGCCAGGTTGGCTCCAAAGGAGGTCCCAGTGATGTCGCCGGCCTCGGACCCACGGGGATTTCCGCAGGAGGAGACCAGCAGAAGCAGCAAGAGGAGCACTACCGCATCGAGACCAGGGTGTCTTCGTCCTGCCTAGACTTGCCAGATAGCACAGAGGAGAAGGGAGCCCCCATAGAAACGCTGGGTTACCACAACGCCTCCAGCAGGGGTATGTCGGGGGAACCCATCCAGACCGTGGAGTCCATCAGAGTTCTGGGGAAGGGGAACCGGGGGCACGGGAGAGAGACCAACCGAGCCGGGTGGTTTGATCTAACCACTCCGGGGAGTACCTTTGATAATGGCCCTTCGAGCGCCACAGAAATGCCCAGCATGGGTACCGGCAGTGGTGGCGTCGGTGGCATCGTGTCTTCCTTTCAGAACCAATACAAAGACCGAGTGCCCTCCTTCCAGGAGAATGTCAACAGCTTCCGAGCCGGTGGCTTTGGCGCCACCTTCGACCGCCACGTGCCGCCCCCTCCCTTAGAGCGTGGGGCTTCTTTCCCGAGGGATCCAATTGGGCCGCCCCCCGCCGGGCCTCAGCCTCTCCCGCCGAAGGATCTCAGCGCCCTTTTCCCTAGGGATCACTCGGTCCCCCCTCCACGGATGCCGTCAGTGGATCACGCCGGCCCGTTCTCGAAGGAGAATCCCCCGGCCCCCTTGGCCTTACCCCACGTGGGGCCACCTCCTTCCCTCGAACGTAGCGGGGGTGTCCCTTTCCCTACCCAGCCACCCCCTCCTCTCCCCGTGGAACATGGCAGCATTCCCTTCTCCAGCCCTCCTCCACCCCCTGGGGGGGACCTGAGCCTCCCCTTCCCGGCTCCTCCTCCCTTGGCTTCGGAGCACGGGGCCGTTGTCCTCCAAGGAACGGTGAAAGAGCATTTTAACCTCCCACCACCGGGTGGGCCCCGGGACCAAGGGGCAGCCCAGCCCCAGCGCGACCACAGCAGCCAGTCCCTGAACCGGGCCCAAGACAGCGTAGGGCTAGCTGCCCTCTCGAGGGATCCGCTGGGGACGGCGCTTACCATCGCCTCCTCGCTCCCGTCTCACCGGGACCCCATCAACCGAGGAGGTGGGCTGGGGGTCAGGAACCAGAGGCCCGACTTCCGCCCCAGGGAGCTGTTTCTAAACAGAGACCCCTTTAACAGCTTAAAAAGGCCGCGGCCCCCTTTCGCCAGGGGTCCCCCCTTCTTCTCACCAAAACGCCCCTTCTTCCCGCCCAGGTACTGAATGCATTGAAGGGGTTCCAGAACTTTCTAGAGAGCAGTGGAAGTGGCACTTTCACCTTTTTTTTAAGGAAAAACAAAACAAAAAAGGTTCCCCTAAACTGGGGGGGGGAGGCCCACAACTTTTTGTTGTTGCCGATTAAGGTATGTTATATACTACAGTTTTGTTCTATCCCCTTTTCCCCCTTTTTCTTTTTTTTTGGGGGGGGGGGGGGGGAGATTCCTCTGATTTGTTGGATTTTGGCTTTGATTTTGTGGGGTGTTTTTCTTCTTTAAAAAATCTGTTGACCTAATTATAATGGACAAGATGAAAAAGAAAAAGAGAGGTCTTTTGGGGGGAGAGGAGGGAAGAAAATACACACACACACACACACCCCTCCTAGATTGATCTGTAAAAGAAAATGCTTCCAAGTAACAAGAGTAAGTTAATAAAACACTGAAGGAATTGTGTATGCCAACTTGGGCCTCCCCTAGAAAGGCAGGCAGAGTTAGGGAAGGATGCTGAGACAGGCTTAAAAGTCCAGGAGTTTCATTCTACCTTTCATTCTGCTGTCGGTTCTAACTCCCTGCATCTGCCAACCCTTATTTTTTTGACCCCTGTTTCGTCTCCTTCAGATGTGCTGCTGCTTCTTTCTTCTCGGATGCCTTTTGTCCACTGTGTCCATCTCAAGTCTTGAGTCAACCGTAGGAAAAGTAAAATTGGAAGGGGTACGTGCCCTTTGCATCTCTCCTAATCCCCCTTGCCCTGTTTCTTTGGCTTCGTAACGAAATGACCCCAAGCCCAGGGTAGAATGGCTTGCCTTAGCCTGGGTCTTGACTTGTCAAACTGATAGATTGGTGACTCTAGGGCAGGGCATGGAGGGTTGGCATGGCCTTTCCCCATCCCTTGTAGCCAGCCAAGGCTTTTGGCTTGTCTGATCTTGAAAACAGGAGGCGAAGGAAGCACCTCTTGAGGGCAGAGTGACTTATTCTCTCTGCAATTCCTCCTTTTCAGAGCCAACCAGGGGTTGCCTTACCAGAGATGAAGGGCTGTTTCCCCAAACGGAGGCATGGTGGTTATGGATGGGCTGGGTTTGTCCCACAAGCAGCCTAGGTGCTGACCACTATTCACTCAGTCACCAAACATCTTCTAAAGGACTAAGGCATGGGCTAAAGTCTGCTTCTCCAAAGCATCCAGCCATCCTGTGACCTTAAAAGAGAGAACAGATGCAAGGGACTTAAAAATGAATTGCTGGTCAGAAAAACTTCCCCAAAACCTGAATTGGGCACTCACAGCTCCTGCATGAGTAGTTCTCATCTCGGTCAGTTTTACTTTCATGGGCATCCATTTCAATCTTGCATGCCCCAGTCTTAGTGCCACAAGTTCTCTCTTCAGGCCCTTTGGATTCAGCTGCCCTTTCCTAAAAGCAGCACGTACCCAGTGTCCTCAAGAGGTGAATATCCCCAAACAGATTTCTCCCTCTCTCTCTCTCATCCACACATCCACCCAGCCTGGTCTCTTTCCCCTTCTTTCCACTTCTACCATTTGCTCTTCGCTGTGGGTTTAAAAACTGGAAATCCCTTAATGTGTTCTATCTCATCTCTGACAAACAAGAAGTTACTTTTTTAAAATCAAAAACAGTGGCCAGACTTTTCTCCTGCGGTGTGCATCCGTCAGGCTAACTTTAGCTCTTGTATGCGCACCGCTTTTTTAATTTAAAAGTATGTCGGACAGACCTTTTAGATATATTCGGGGTGGGTCTTTTTAAACTGCCATTTTCTTTTGCTTTTCCCAAGTTGCACAGAGCTAGCTTGGGTGTGAGGTCCGCATTCCCCAAATAGTGTAGTTCTGGACTTCTCTGCTGCTTTTCGTTTCGGCGAATGAGCAAACCTGGTTCATAATTTGGGAAAGGGCTGGGAGAGGGATTGGCTCCAAGGCATTGTAGATTCTGGTTTATACAAAAGGGGCTTCTGCTCCTAGGCCAGCCTTCCCCAGCATGGTGCCCTCCAGATGGGTTGGACTACATCTCCCATTCTCCCCAGCCTTTGTAGTCCCAGTGCAGCTGGAGAAAGAGCGGCAGACAGTGTCACTGCGGTATGTGTGACCGTTCCAATTGACAATTGGAGATGAAAAGCTTGGTTTTTTAAAGTTCTGTCCTAAGGAGACTTCACTGTCACATAACGCTCTCTCAAGTCCTGGCTGGTGAGACTCTGGTGTGAATGCTCCTTCAGTAAACTAAAATTCCCGGGATACTTTAAGTGTGTCTGGGTCCATCCAGTTATCCAGTCTTGTAACATGCATCTGCCTGGGCCTAGTTGTCGTAAAGAGAATGCTCCAGGCCACACACAAGACGCTAATACTAACTAGCTCACAAAAACTGTTTGTCTTCACCGCATGGTTTCTGCAACTCGTGAAAATGCATTTCACCTTCAGACACCAGCTGGGGATGGGAAAGGGAGCAGAATGGCTGCCTCTCTTGGATGTTGAAGTCATATAGGAGGTGCTTGGTCAATCTGCCTGGTTCTTGGATCCTCGTAGCGCAGGTTGCTAGCGGGGAAATTTCTGGACACAAAAGATGGAAACCAGTGTTGAGCAAGCAAAGGTTGTTCGGTTGGTTTGTCTGTTTCCTTTTTAGGATAAAAAAGAAATGTGAAAATTCCTTCTTTCTGCTGCTCTCTCTGTCTCTCTTTGCCCCCCTCCGCGGCCATATCGTTTTTGGCCTTTTCTTTTAATTTTAAGAACAATCTCTGCAGAGAACGGAAGCACGTTCCTCCTGCAAACCCCAATTTTCCAGATCCCATAGCAAACAGCTTCCTAGCTGCCAGAGGGAAAGTACCGAAAAGGAACGTAACTTGTAAAAAGGTGATCTATTTTAATGGTGAATCTCCATGACTCTCTCTCTCTCTCTCTATCTCTCTCCTCCCTTTAACTTCCTGATTTTGTGCTTTTACTTTAAAATGTTTGCAGTTAAACGTGGCAGCGATGTACATAATGTGTGTATATATATATAAAAAAGTAAGATTATAACATAGCAAAACAAAACAGGTTGTTGAGCAGGATGGATTTTTTTTTCCTGTCTAGGTGTGTTTCCCCCCACCCTCCTAACCCCTTTCTTTTTGTGTTACTTTTGCATTTCACCTGCTAAGAGAGAAAAGAAAAATTGAAATAAAAACCTGTATTTTTTAAGGAAGCGTTAAGTGTCTCGTATGAAGGGCAGGCCTTTGGAAGAGAGGGAAGCAGAGGCTGGCTCTTGGGAGCCTAGAGGCAGGGCTCAGGGTGATCCAACACTTCTTTCCCAGCTGTGCTTTCGGGCAGCAAATACAATTATCACTAAATGCTGAATTGGGTTTGCTTGGAAACATCTTCCCTCTTGGGCGGCATGGGCATGTGTGCCCCTTGAATGCTTCCCTTTCTAGATCTCCATTTCGACCTTACCAGGGGGAAAAGAGTAGCATCCAGCAGGGAGTGAAGAACACAATGTCCTCCTTGTATTCCTTTGGGGCTCATAGTATGCTTACAGAGTGGCCTCTTTGCCCTGGGAAGTGCAGGTGGGGCGGACGGGAAGGAAACCACCTCCACGTAATGCCAGCAAAACGCCACACAGACCTGGCTTGGTTTGCGCAGACGGCGTGGCGGGCAGCCATTTTGACAAACCTGTAAATACATTGATGTGCTTTTTAAAACAATGACAACAAAAAAAAAATATTTGTGACTGTTTAAAAAGAGTTGGATCTCTGGTTTGTTTTCATTTCAAGTGTTTTTTCCTTGCGGTAGGCAGGATTTGCGAGAACACGGTGTGTTTTGGGGTTGCGGGACAGGACGAGGGGTACGCCGCCAGACCACCTCTGAATTGTACATTATCACCTTTAATAAAAAAAGCACTAGTTCGATTGTTTTGATAAATCTTCTTGTAAATATAAGCCCTCTTTTAAGTGTCCTGTAGGTGCTTAGCAGGTTGGGGCGGCTGTGGCAGGAGAGCAGCCTCCATCCCTTCCTGGCCCTGCGATCCCGAACCGGCGCTTTCTCCGTCTGCAGCAAAGCCATGGGGTGGATGATGCGCCATGTTGGATGTCGGGGGAAGAAACGCTGCAGCGGATGGAAGAGCCCCATGTCAAAGACCAGAAGACAAGAGCTGCTGAGGAAGTGTTGACTGTGGTGCATATTTGTTTCAGGAGCTTCAAGGCAAAATGGAAGCGAAGCAGTAAACCTTCGAGGTTCATCCCCTTCCTCCTCCCTCTTCCTCCTCTTCCCCATATTTTTGTATTGTATACTAATAAAGTGTTCTTGACTTGGTGTGGCCTCCATTTCTCGGAGACGGGGAGACAAGCCTTTCTGCATTCCCAGGTCATGCACTTTCAGAGAAGATGTCCTCCATCCCGACCTGCAAGGGCAGGTTAGGTGAGGGTTGGTGGACTCTGTGCTTGTGGGGGGGTCAGACTGGTCATAATACATTTAATTCTGAGCTGAAATAGTTTTGGTTCCATATTTATCCTTAACTGTGGCCAGGTTTCTTTTTCCCCCTTTCCCCCTGCCTGATTTACTTTTCCCTTTTTGGTTTTTTTTATGTTAAAGCTTTTAATGACACAATATAGGAAAGCAGGTGAGTTCTTAAAACTCTGGATTGGAGGGGGCTTATGAGTCGCTCTTCGTCTGCAAGGAGTAGGTCTTTGCTGGGGCAAACCGAATGTTAAAAAACATGGAGTGAGACCTAAGTCCGAACGTTGAACATGAACTGAGAAAGTTTGGATGTAGAGCTGGAAACATTCCTGTTCTGAAGTTACCGTCTCTGGACTTTTAAAGTAGCTTTCCAACACTGCTTTAAAGCATGCGTCTTCCATTCTTGGTGGGGAAAGTGTGGGGGGTATTTTCCATTGAGGCAGAAAGGCCACAAAAGTTATTTTACGATGTGCTCCTTGGTTCCTCTGTTAATTGAAATCAATTTATTATTCATCTTGAATAGTTTTTTCCTATTCTCAGGGTCTTAACATCACAAGGAGCAGAGCCCTCTCTCCACAAATTGTGCTTCACTGCATCCATGGTCAGCTTCATTTTCTATTGCCTCCATTTTGTGATTTGAGAGTTACGATAAGACTGCATAGCCGCAGCTATGGAGCTTTTCTCCAGGCTCAGTTTGAAAGGAAACCCCATTGGGCTTTTTTGTTTGCTTTAACCTATGTAAACGGGGAACAGCTTACAACCTTAAGGAACCATGGCTTGTACTGCTTTATTCTGCTCTGGGAAATCACTTGGGGAGCAAGGCAAGAACTGTCTGCTCCAGCTTTGTCTATGGCTTAGGTTAATTTTCTCCCCAGAACTGAAGTCACTGACTAAGTCGACTTTGGATGAACAGTTAACTTATTGCGGCGTACCTTCCAAGGGTCGTCTTTTCTAATTCCCTGGGGGATCCATAGCTAAAATCCACCTTCCTATGTCTGTTTGGAAACCTCCAATGGAGAGCCATCCATCTTCCAAGGAAGTCTTGCCATTACTGAATTACCATTGCGTTTAGTCAAACCCTCCTTTCTGGAATTTACCAACATACCTTGTCTAATTCATTGTCATTGTGGAAATTAGAACATGGCGGGGGCTGCATTTGGCCCTAAAATGCCACCCCGCACCCTGGGCAGCAAAAAGGACAAGCAAACACAACTGAGAACGGATGCTGGTTGTTGGGGAACTGTCACTTCTAACTCTTGGCCAGGCTGAGGTTTGGGGGAGATGGTAAGATGGACTCTCTGGCCCTCAGTGCTTGACCTAAGAGAAAGCAGGGGTCAAAGGGCTCAGGCAAGAAGTGTGAAGACCTAGGTAATGAGTCAAGGCAAAAAGAGCAGAGGGGGGATTTGGGGAATCGATGGGAGTGTGCAAAAGAGCCATGGAAAAGTGTGGGAGGATTCGAGAACTGGAACCAGGCTGGCTGTGGTGGGTGGGATGGCATTTGTTTTGTGAAGGATGCTTTTGCCTTGCCATTAAACTTGCTAACTGCTTGATTAAGGTTTTGGAGCAGATGTGGAGCGGGGGTCAATCTGTCTTTAAGTGATCCTCATTGTGAGAGTAGCGCAAGAGTGTACCGTCTCTTTTGGTCATGGGCAAACCTTGCTTTTTCAACATCCGCCTGAGGCCCAAGTCTATGGAAAGCTTATGCTACCCTTTCCAGCCTTTTGTAGCTGTTGCAACACCCATCTGCCTTAGCCAGTGGGCAGGAATGCTGGCAGTTGTGGCACTTCCAACTGCATCTGGAGGGCTGCCGTTCCCAGTCTTGTTCAACTTGCTCTCTAGTATATAGAGATACGGTCAGACTTCCAAAAGTCTGTAAGGTCAAGAACTTAACAAGCTTTTCAGTCACGCAACAACCCCAAAAGGCAGAGCACTGTTGCATTGATTAGAATTATCAAGTCATCCTGGGGACAAATTGCCCCAAAACTGCTATTTAGAAGACAACTTAGCAACTTCATCTACTGCTCTGTCAAATTTAAAAACTCAATGGCTAGTGGTTTCAGAGACTTTACGTATTCTTACAACATTTTGATAGATTGACCCTTGTCCTTGTGTACAAGATTCATTGAGCGATGGATAAAATACATAAAAAAGCCACAGCCTGAATCCAGTTAGTTTCAACTAGAGAATTTAAGCATTCCTGCATAGGCCAGGAGTTGGTTAACCTTTGGGATCCCTTTCCAACTTTTTGGGTTCTCGGTGCATTGAATCAATGGGATGTGGCAACGTATTGACTTACCATTGACTCCAGTGAGGAATGATGTTCAATTTAGGGTCCCTAAAAGTATATATAATGAAAGGGTATTCCATAAGTTGCATTGGCTTCAGTTAACAGATGTAGGATGCCTTTAACTCCCAAAGGAGGGAGGAATTCTGCCTTTTGTGTGGTTGTTGCACCATGGTTTAATGCCCAGAATGTGCGTATTTCATATCAGTGTGCGCAGGTTGCTACCTTGAAAATGTTTGCTTTCAAGGAAAGGGCTTTAAGGCTTTAGTTGGAGGCGTCTCCCTGTCGGTTTGCTTTTCGTACAGAACTACAAAACCCAGACTTTCATAGCATTGAGCCCCATGGCGGTTAAAGCGGTGCCAAACTGGATTAATTCTGCAGTGTAGATGTAGTAGTGAAGGGACCTCATCCCTCCTTTATTTTTTTCTTTTGAGGTACTTTGCTGGTACTAGGCCTGTGTGTTGGGCAGTTGACTGCATTGTAGTCAGCATGCTTTAAAGGCAGAGCAGCAGGCCTGTTTCTGGTCAGTTGGCAGCCATGCATTCTGCTAATGGCTCAGGAGCACCCCTGTTTTGGGTCAGTTGGCTATTAAACATTAAAAAGAACAGCTGGCGGGCTGTTCCTGGTCAGTTGGCTGCTCCCCAACGCCACCCAGTTTTAAAGGCAGAGGAGTAAGGTTGTTCTTGGTCAGTTGGCAGCCATGGGGGCAGCTGCTTTTGTGGAGTTGGCAGCCCCAGCGGTGCTTTGAATACTTTGCTAGTGATAACTGGCCCTTTCGGTTTGTTTCTCCCTTCTTTGGCGACGCAGCCCGGAACCTCCCTTCGCGGGTCCTGGTTCCCGGGGGAAGAGAAAGAGCGGGACCGTCCGTTCCTGCTTCTTTCCCTTCCTTCCGGTAAGCACCGAGCGCCCCCATTGGCCCAGCCGAGCGGCCAATCAGCGGCCTTCGAACGTTCGCGGGCCACGCCCACCTCTCCTTTCCCGCGGGCGGGGCTCTGTGAGGAAGCGCTGTTTCTCTCGCGTCACGTGGGAACGCAGCGCCTGACGCGTGTCTCAGGGAAAGATGCGGCTCCTTTGGCCCTGGAGCAGGAGGAAGGCCTGGGCGGGGAAGAGGGCCTACTGTGGGGTCAGTGGGCTATGCTGCCCCCCTTTATTTGGAGCAGGCTCACTGGGGGAGAGGGACTACAACTCCCAGAATCCCCCTCCAGCCAGTGAGGGGAGATAGAAAGAGTCACCTTTGGGAGAGGGACTGCAGCTCCTAGGCTCCATCCATTTTGTGGGAGGTATTGCATTTCCCAGAATCCCCTTACAGCCAGTTGGAGGAGGGGCTGCAGGTCCCATAATCCCTTCCAGACCATTTGGGAAAGCCACCTTTGGAGTCAGGACTGCAGCTCTCATAATCTACCCCAGCCACTTGGAGATATACATAGATAGATAGATAAACTCCCACGCTTGTCTCTGAGGATGGACTGCAACTCCCAGAATCCCCCTCAACCAATTGAAGAAGTCCCCTTTGTGGGAGGGACTGGGGCTCCTAGAAAGCCCCCACTGCTCACTTTGGTGGGAGGACTGTAGTTCCCAGAATCCCCACCCACCAGTTACGAAAAGTTACTTTGATAAGGAGAGACTGGAGCTCCCAGAATCCTCCCTTTAGCCAATGGGGGGGGGAGTTCCCTTTGTGGGAGGGACTTGAGCTCCCATTATCCCCACTTGGCAAAGGTTAGCCTTGGAGGGAGGACTACAACTCCCAGAATCCCCTTTGTCCAGTTGAAGAAGCTGTCTCTGGGGAAATTCTGTAGTCCCTTCCAAAAAAAGTAACTCTGTCTGGGGGAGAGTCTCTTATTAAAAGTAACTGAGGTGAGAGGGGGGATTCTGGGAATTGTAGTCCTCAAAGAGAACCTATTCTGGTACTTGCTAATCCTCGCTTTTTTCAGGGATATATTTAATTGCTGTTTAATTGGTTTCTACAAGTATTTCAATGAAGGTATATTTTGCTTTTGCTTTTTCATTTGCTTGCTTTTTACCAGTCTAGAGGCTTTGCTTTGCTGTATAAATAAAGCATAATAATATTAATAAGTAATAATAATAATGTTTCTGTTTGTGAGAATGCGACGTTTAATGTTTCTTTATTACTACGCATTATTTTAATGTAATAAACATTAAAAAAACCAACTTTAACTCTGTAAGCAAATAGGTTTCGGCTTCCAGACTTTGCTCCAGTAATAATAATAATAATAATAATAATAATAAATTATTAATAATACTAAATTTATTTATATACCACCTTTCCAAAAAGATCAATACTTTTGGTATTATTATTATTATTATTATTATTATTATTTATTTGTAAATACAGAATCATAGAATTCTATGATTGTATAATTAAAATTATTACTATTAATAATAATAAATTAATAATAATAAATGTATTTATATACCGCTTTTCCAGAAAGATCAATACTTTTTCTATTATTATTATTATTATTATTATTAATTTTTAAATACAATCATAGAATTCAATGATTCTATAATTAAAATTATAAATAATAATAAAAAATTAATAATAATAAAAAATTTATATACCGCCTTTCTAGAAAAATCAATACTTTTGATGCTATTATTATTATTATTATTATTATTATTATTATTAATTTTTAAATATAGAATCATCTAATTCTGTGTTTCTATGATGCTATAATTAAAATTAATAATAATAATAAATTAATAAAAATAATAATAAATTAATTTTGATACTGCCTTTCCAAAAAGATCAATACTTTTGCTGCATTCTTCCGTCCTTTTTAAAACCTCCCTTTTCCTGAAAACAATTGTCTTCTTATCCTATTGCGTCCCTAAATTGAGATAAAAGGCAGGATATAAGAAAATTGAATTAAATTATTAATAATAATGATATTTTGTTTATTTCTCTCTCAGGCAAGGGCTCTTCCTTCCCATATTGCCGAACGCCTGGCATTTTACGAACAGCTCAAAGCGGCCGCTGAGGAACGCTGCGCGGCGCGGACCCAAAACCAGAGACGGCCAATCCAAATTTTGCTGCCGGGGGACAAGAAACTAGAAGGGGAGGCCTGGAAAACCACACCGTTTCAGGCAGCCTTGCGGATCAGGTGGCTTTTCTGTTTCTTAATTTAAATATCTTTTGCAACTCTATGGTGAAATGTAAAAAGACCCCCCTCCCCTATATATGCCATATGTGCCACCGTTATTGTATTGTTGTATTTTTGGATTTTAATGCGGGTAACTTTAATCTTAGTACTGCTTAATCATTTTTTAAGTGGGGGAGGATATTGTATATATTGTTGTATCGTTTTAAGGTTGTACCTTAAATTATTATTATTGTTTGAACAAAAAGTGGGATATAAATAAAAGTTTTATTATTATTATTATTATTATTATTATTATTATAAAACTCGTTCCCTGCTACCTTTCCTACATGCCTCTCATCCATAAGGATCAGGTGGGTTTTTGACGTCCGTTCCGCACTCGCCCCTTTCCAGCATGGTTGCTCCTCGAGGGGTTTTAGTGGGCAAAAGAGGTGTCCAGGTGGGAGAGGAACTGGCAGCAGTTGCGAAACAGGGTTAGTAACTTACAACTCTCTTATCCTTGCAGCCGGAGTCTGGCCAAGGGGGCTTTGGCGGTGCGGGTGAATGGGACCCTCTATGACCTGGACCGCCCCCTCGAAGGAGACGCCATCTTGGAATTCGTGGACTTTGATTCCCTGGACGGCCAAGCGGTCAGTATTGGATTTGGCTCAGTTCTGTGTTATTATCCCCTTATTTATTTTACTTATATTTATATATTGATCCATTTGTTTATTTTACTTATCCATGCCATGCCTTGAAGTCTTCCGCGGAGGCACTTCATTCTTCATTCATTGCAGGAGTGCTGGTAGCACAGTGGCTCAATGCCTGTCCTGCAGCCACTCATTCAAAACCATAAGGTTGCGAGTTCAATACCAGTGAAAGGGCTCAAGCTCGACTCAGGCTTGCATCCTTCCATAGGTTGCTAAAATGGGTACCCAGCTTGTTGGGGGCAGTTAGCTTACAGTTGCAAACCGCTTAGGGAGTGCTTAAGTGCACTGATGTACTTGCTATTGCTATTGTGATTCTGTCCCTCGCTAGTACATCTGCTGGTTGCCCCCAGTCTCTGCAACCTGCTTCCAAGAGAGACCAGCCTGGTGCCCTCTAGCTTTCCACACCCATCTTTTTATTCCTATAGGCCTTTGGGAATTAAATCTTTAGCAAAATGAGCCTTTTGCAATGTGCTGCATCTTTATGTGTTGTTTTTTAATGCGTTTAATGTGATTGAGACTCTCCCCAAAATGCATGTAGAGGGGGCTTGCTCTGAGGAAAACAGATCGACTTCACTGTGTCCCCCTCTCCCTCTGTCTCTTCCCCAGCTCTTCTGGCATTCCAGCGCCCATGTTCTTGGGGCTGCCGCCGAGCGTTTCTATGGGGCCCTCCTGTGCCACGGCCCTAGCACTGAGACCGGCTTCTTCTATGACATGCATCTGGACGAGGAGAGGTAAGATTGGGAGAGTGAGGGATGTGGATTAGGATTAGGAGCATCTGTCACTGTGTACACTCACCCTGAAGTTTTAAGATCTGCTGGGAGGACCTTCCTTTGTCTCCGATCAGTGAGAGAAAAGGATGTGGGAGCAGGGCCTTCATCACAGGGGCACCTCTTTTGTGGAATGACTCATTGGTGCCAATGTTGGCTTTATTCCATCTCTTGTCATTTTTTTGAAGCCACATCCATATCTGGACACATACCTGGGTTCCAACTGTTTCTCATTTAACAGTATGTTTATAGAGAGAGACAGTGTGGTGCAGTGGTTTCAGCATTGGACTCCAACTCTGGAGGCAAGGGTTTTGAGTCGCCTTCCACTCAGCCATGGAAACTCACTGGGAGACCCTGGGCAAACCCAAATCAATACGTTCCTAAGAGCATGTTAACGTATCGATTAAGGTTATCTATTCTATCGCTTTACTGTCTGAAGTTGTCATTGCCAATCAGTGTTACTCCCTTCCCCATCATCTGCTCTCTCTTGTTAGGCAAAAGCAAACCTTTTACCTAAAATGCATATCAATTTAAAAGGGCAAATAAGATACGCATCAAAACAATCTATGTTTAAAATGCATCGTTTGGATCTGGTTAAGTCAGAAATGCTTTGAAGGCACACAACCACAAGAAGTGTGTGTTGCATCTTTTCTAGCCACAAGATGTCCCTACTCACTTGGTTAAGCAAAGAAAAAGGTACTCACGGCCAGCTGCTTAAACTGGAGAAATTGGGAAATGGTTTTGAAAGAAGAGGAAATGACAAAGATCAGTAGAAGTATAGTGTCTAGATCAAGGGAAGTCATAGTGCCACTGTATTCTGCTTTGGTCAGTCCCCACCTGGAATACTGTGTCCAGTTCTGGGCACCACAATTCAAAAAGGTCATTGAGAAACTGGAGCCATGTGTCCAAAGGAGGGAGACTAAAATGGTGAAGGGTCTGGAAACTATGTCTTATGAGGAACAACTTAGGGAGCTGGGGATGTTTAGCCAGGAGAAGAGAAGGTTAAGAGGGGATATGATAGCCTTGTATAAATATTTGAAGGGATGAAATATTGAGGAGGGAGCAAGCTTGTTTTCTGTTGCTCCAGTGATTAGAACACAGAACAATGAATGCAAGCTTCAGGAAAAGAGATTCCATCTCAACATTAGGAGGAACTTCCTGACAGTAAGGGCTGTTCGACAGTGAAACAAACTCCTTCC
Organism: Sceloporus undulatus; assembly: GCF_019175285.1. NCBI lineage: Eukaryota > Metazoa > Chordata > Lepidosauria > Squamata > Phrynosomatidae > Sceloporus > Sceloporus undulatus. Next base: position 31,255,440 of record NC_056530.1, read on the forward strand.
TCTGAGCATAGTGGGGTCTCCTCCTTTGGAGGTTTTTCAACGGAGGCTGGATGGCCATCTGTTGGGGGTGCTTTGATTTAGATTTCCTGCATGGCAGAATGGGGTTGGGCTGGATGGCCCTTGCAGTCTCTTCCAACTCTGTGATTCTATGATCCATATATATGATAATAGCAGTCTCGGTTCTCCATTCCAGATATAGCCAAGATGGCAATGCTTACACCGAAGCAGGGAGCTATTGTCAGATCTCTTACCATTTGTGGCACACCGACCAAAAAATTAAAATTAAAGAAATCTTTAAACCTCTTTCTGGCCCAGGATGTGTAGGAAACCCCTAAAAGAAACTCATAGTAGTAGCGCTGAAGTTTCAGTACTGGTGAACAGGCCAGACAATCGAAGATGGAGACCAGTTATACCAGTAGGTTGTGTATGGTGACCGGGGTGTTGTCTACCTTTTTTGTCTTTTGCTTTTGAATACATTTATTATGGCATAAAATAATAAAATGTTTACAAAAATTACCTTACATCCAGCTAGGAACATTTATATTCCAGCACATCATATAAATGTTATATTCAAGCATATCATATAAATGCATAAGTACATACAAATGTGAAGGATAAAACATTTGAGCCGCGTTTCTGGAAGATTTTGGGAATGCACTAAATATATGGCTTTAACAAAAATATTTGGTTGTCTACTATCAGAATGACTGCAAGGAGATTTTATGATGATTGCCCTTCTAGATTTGGTGAATAATTTGTTCATATGGATCTCCGCAGTCAATCGATTTTGATAGACAAAATCATTTTAAATAAAAATGTATGGCTGTAGTAGCTAAAAAACCCCGGGCATTTATTATATAGCAATTTGCTGTACCTGTCTTTTGCTTTTAACCTTTAACGGCTTTACTTTCACTAAGCGTTTTCCTCCTCGCTTTCCAGGACCGTGTCCAGCAAAGACCTGCCAGCTTTGCAAGAGATCTGCCGGTCCATCGTTGCAGAGCAGAGTCCCTTTGAGAGGCTGGAGGTCTCCCGGGAGGATCTGATGCAGCTTTTTAAGGTATGAAATGGTCAAACTTCAAGGCCTGTCGCCCCCCGGCCGACTGGGGATGATGGGGATTGTAGTCCAATACCTTCGGGGGACGTCAGGTTGGGACAGACGGCTGTGGACCCTCAGCGTCCGTGTTAGATGCTCAGTACACTTGCTTACAAAGGCTCATCTGTTTTGAAAAACAATTTATTATTATGTGAAGTCGAAAGCTTTCATGGCCGGCATCCATAGATTTTTGTGGGTTTTTCGGACTATATGGCCATGTTCTGGAAGAGTTTATTCCTGGTGGTTTTGCCAGCATCTCTGGCTTTGGCATCTTCAGAGAATGCATTGGGGAATACTTGCCCATAGAGAACCCTTACTTGCCCATAGAGAATCATTGAGGAGTACTTGTCCATAGAGTAATAGTGGGGAATACTTGCCCATAGAGAACCCATAGGGAAACATAGGAGAATACTTGCCCATAGAGAATAATTGGGGAATATTTGCCCATAGGAAAACATTGGGGAATACTTGCCCATAAAGAACCCATACTTCCCCATAGGAAAACATTGGGGAATATTTGCCCATAGAGAACCCATACTTGCCCATAGTGAAACATTGGGGAATACTTCACTATAGAGAATCATTGAGGAATACTAGCTCCAACGGAAACCATACTTGCCCATAGGGAATCAGTGGGGAATACTTGCCCATAGGGTAACATAGGAGAGTACTGGCCCATAGAGAACTTATACTTCCCCATAGAGACTCATTGAGGAATACTTGCCCCTAGAGAACCCATACTTGCCCATAGGGAATCATTGGGGAATACTTGCCCATAGGGTAACATAGGAGAATACTGGCCCATAGAGAACCTATACTTGCCCATAGAGAACCCATACTTGCCCATAGAGAATCATTGAGGAATACTTGCCCCTAGAGAACCCATACTTGCCCATAGAGTATCATTGGGGAATACTTGCCCATAGGGTAACATAGGAGAATACTGGCCCATAGAGAACTTATACTTCCCCATAGAGACTCATTGGGGAATACTTGCCCATAGGGTAACATAGGAGAATACTGGCCCATAGAGAACCTATACTTCCCCATAGAGAATCATTGGGGAATACTTGGCCATAGAGAACCCATACC
>NC_056530.1:31257634-31305542 GCF_019175285.1 Sceloporus undulatus
TGCCCATAGAGAATCATTGGGGAATACTTGCCCATAGGGAAACATAGGAGAACACAACCATAGAGAACCCATACTTGCCCATAGAGAATCATTGGGGAATACTTGCCCATAGGGAAACATAGGAGAACACAACCATAGAGAACCCATACTTGCCTATAGAGTATCATTGGGGAATACTTGCCCATAGGGTAACGTTAGGGAATAGTGTTTTTGTGAGGTTTTCGGTGTATGTGGCCATGTTCTAGAAGACTTTATTCCTGACATTTCGTCAGTATCTGTGGGTTTGGCATCTTCAGAGATTTATTATTATTATTATTATTATTATTATTATTATTAACATTTATAGAGCGCTGTAAAGTTTGCACAGTGCTTTACAGAGTAAGGGTGCAACAATGTTTCTAAAATAATACTAATTAATATACAATAAAGCAAAGTAAGCAGTGAACAATTTACAACACGGGTCGGTGGGGTGCCTTGAAAACACACAAGAAAAGGAGCGTTACGTGTGCTTAATCCCTCCAGATATCCAGAAAAATGTAGGACAAGTATAGCCAGACCTTTACTCTGTGGTTGGACTGCAGGTCCCATTAGCCCTGGTTGGCAAAGAATGCTGGGAATTGCAGTCCAGCCACATGCGGAAAGGCAACCACAGTCATGCCCTAGTTGTAGAAGTCCTCTCAGACTTTGGAGAAGGTGTTGTCATTGTTTTGTCCCAATGAATTTGTGAGACGAAGGGATCATGGGACTCCCTGTCCTGTTTTGGCAGGACTGGTATGGGAGCCTTGCAGATTCAGGCTGCTGGCATCACGCCATTTCCTGGCCTGGGAGGCTTTGTGGTCTTTGTGGTTAAAACATCTGACAACAGGTTGTTCAGGCTTGTGTTAGTTTTGATGGCTGACCTGCGTTGTTGTTTCTTCTCCTCCCTGAAATGGCCGCCAAATGGTCTGCAATTAGTTTTATGGCTTCCGTGACTTTTTCAGGATGTGGCCAGGGCCACGGGTTTGGAAACCATAATAATAATAATATAATTTATTTATATCAATCTACAAGGAAAGGCTGTTAAAAGAGATTTCCGGAGGCAGAGGAGCTATTTTGTCTTGGATGGCTAAAGGAAGCCTCTGCATTCAGAGGCAGTCTACCTTGAATAGTTGCCTTGTTTACTTCATGGATTTCCAGCCTACCTTTTGGAGCTATTCACCTCCTTCTTGGGGCAAATTACAAACCTGGGAGAATGATGATAGCATTAAATGACATTGAAATTAACACCGGCAGATAAAATCAGTATTAAAACACGGTGCAGTCAGACTGCCCCAAGGGAGACAGGAATAGAAACATAATGAGGCATGCGCTGCTTTTTTTAATTGCTTTTTAATTCGACAGCATTGTAACATTATGATTTGTTAAACTTCCTTTTAACAGCACCACTGTACTTAGGTGCTGGTTTTGGGGATCTCTTTGCAGTGTTGCTGTGGGTCTTCAAGTCATTTCCATCTTACTCCAACCCTAAGGCATACCTGTCCTAAGCTTTTCTTGGGCAGATTTCCTCCTGAGAAGTTTGACATTGCCTTCCTCTTAGGCTAAAAGAGTGTGACTCGCCTAAAGTCACTAGCGTTTCCATGGCCAAGTGGAGATTCGAACCATGGTCTCCTAGCATCCCATTGCCACAGTACTTCCACATGCTGCCTCTCAACAAAATCGGTTTTCGGTTTTGAATCTTGTCATGCATCCCAGTTTTTGTTGGAAAATGAGATCGAAATCAACCGGATAAATGAAAAGCATGGATAGTCCATAGTTATAGCAAGAAGGGGGATCTTGCTAGCACATGTTACTACCTCTTTCCCCCCGAAAAAAGATCTAGGTGGCCATTTTAGGAGTAGACTGAGCCCTTTGGTGCCCTCCAGAGATGTTGGGTTAGTACTTCCATCATCCCTGGCCAGCTAACCAAGGATGATGGGAGTTGTTGCGCAACATCTCTGCCAGGCACCAGGGTTGAAGAAGGCTTTACTCGAAGAACCAAACATCTCCAATTTGGTTCTTCAAGGATGAGTATTTGACTCCCAGCTACTCCGACTCTGACCTTTCTTTGCCTCCCTCCAGCACAACAAATTCAAACTGAGGATTATCAAGGAGAAAGTGAAATCTCCGACGGCCACGGTTTACAGGTGAGGAGGGCGCAAGGTGCTCCTGGATCTCAGTTGAAACACAATTCTTAACAATTGGGAGGGGAAAAAACCTTGGAAATCTCATCCAGCTTTTGGCATTTTTCATTGGCATGTGCAAGAATAAATGTCCCCTGCAGAAATAATGAAGTTTGGCACCACTTTAACCTCCACTGCTCCATCAAACCGAATCCTGGGATTTGTAGTTTGGCGAGACGCTGTCACTCTGGCAGAGAAGCCTAAATCCCCTGTGAAACTGCAAATCCCAGGATTCCATAAGATGGAACTGCAGCACTTCAAGGGGGTGTCAAACTGCACTATTTCTACAGTGCCGATATAAGAATGAAATTAAGAAATGACCTCCTGAGTTTAATTGCATGGTGCTTGCAAATGAGCAGAGACCATCTTTCTATCAATCGGTTTAGCTACCTCCTTGGAGTCATCTCTGTGTCCTTTCCTCTTCCTCTTGCCTTCAGGTGTGGGACATCCATTGATCTCTGCCGTGGGCCCCATGTCCGGCATACAGGAGAGATCCGAGCGCTGAAGCTCCTAAAGGTGGGTATGATTCCAGAGTTTTGGAAAAGGGTGCAATGGTAGGTTTGACTCCAGAACAGAGTATAGGGGTCAGTCCTGGACCCATTAAGTCTACTCCCAGAGTAGAGTACAAGGGTCATTTCTAGGCAATATCAGGTCTGATTCTGGAGGTCAGACCTGATATTGGGCCCAAATCAGGTCGAACTGCAGAGGTCAGATCTAGGTTGCATCAAGTCTAACTCAAGTCCAACCATATTAACAAGTTGCTGTCTGCCTTCAAGTCATTTCTGACTTAATGGGAACCTGACAGCAAATATATCATGGAGCTTTCTTTGCAAGATTTGTTAAGATAGTGTTTGCCTTGCCTTCCCCTGAGGCTGAAAGAATGTGATGTGCCCAGGGTCACTCAGTGGGTTTCTATGGCCAAGCAGGGATTTGAACCCTGGTCTTCAGAGTTGTAGTCCAACTCTCAAACCTGTACATCATGCTCTCTATTTAAACTGTAAACAGTGAAAACACTTTAGAAACCTGGTGTGTGGCCTTTGAGATAAATCAGCGAGGCCCAGAGGCATTAATGAACATTCAGTTTATTTCTTAGTGCATAAGGGAAGCCAGGTTTGGTACCGGTTGGGCTTCCAAGGGTAAAGGGTGCTATGGCTGAGAAGGCCCTGCTCCCATATCTTCGTGCGACTTCACTGGTCGGACACAAAGGATGTCCCCAAAGCAGATCCCCATGATGCAGGAGCAGCGTCCTGAAGGGGGTTCCATCAGGTCCAGTTTGTGTTGCCCAGCGTGCTGAACGTCCACTCCTTTTCTTGTTCTGGTCACTACAGAACGCCTCTGCTTACTGGCAAGGAGACCCTTCCCAAGAGAGCCTCCAACGCATCTATGGCATCTCCTTCCCAAGCCCTGGGCGGCTGGCGGAGTGGGAACAAGCCCAAGAAGAGGCCGCACAGAGGGACCACCGCCGCATTGGGAGGGATCAAGAGCTCTTTTTCTTCCACGAACTCAGCCCCGGGAGCTGCTTCTTCCTCCCCAAAGGGGCTCACATCTACACCACTCTTGTCGAATTCATTAAGGTGAGGCCTGGTCTCCGGACCTTCAGTTCCCTCCATCTCCTTGTTGTGGGATGTGTTTCATGGCAAAACCACATCTGAGGATTGCTTGCCTAGGAAAACCCTGTGAAATCCATGGGGTCACCATAAACGGACACTTGGCTTGAAGGCGCATGCATGCACAAAGGCCAATGAAAATGCCTTCTTAGACAGTTGGCATTCAAAGGACTGGATAAACAGCTTGGGTCCAGACTCCCGCCAGCAGAAAGAGAGCAGAAAGGGGTCCAGAGAAGGGAGTCCCCCAACTTGAGAGCAGCCACCCTAAAGACCCTGCCTTAAGACAGGCTTGGGACAGTGATGGGACCAAGAAAAAGCCCTTTGAAGAGCTTAATACTCAAACAGGTTCAAACAGGCAGATATGGTCTTTAAGGGAGTCTGGACCCAAGCTGTATAGAGCTTTAAAGGTCATAATCTTAGCAATAAGTCCTTTTTTTAATGGTCTTCGCATAGACCTGACTATTGCCTGCCTAATTTTTTCCCTCTGCTTGATTTGATGTCACACCAAAGTCATGACCTATTCCTTGTATTTTGGATTTGCTCTTCCCTCCTCGTCCCCAGAGTGAATACCTGAAGCGTGGTTTTTCCGAGGTTATCACCCCAAATATTTTCAACTCCAAACTGTGGGAAGTCTCCGGTCACTGGCAGCACTACGAAGAGAACATGTTCTCCTTCAAGGTTGAAGACGAAACGTTTGCCCTCAAGCCTATGAACTGTCCTGCTCACTGGTGAGTTTTTGGTGTGAAGATGTATTTATTCATTTTGATTTGATTCTGAAGGGAGCCTAGGAGAGGTCTTTCTACAAGAGTTGTCTCATGGGGTCACTTCTTGTCCGTGTTCATTTTCTCAGCCTTCCTATCCTGCTCACTATATATTCATGGATGAGTCTAGGAAATTTTAGTCTACAAATTGACCCCAAAAACCTGGATCGACTTATCCATGGACCAATGTCAATACTGTACTTTAACTCTTATTTTAAAAGGGAACCATTCCCTGGTGAAAGACAGGAGCCTCCTCTGCCCTCTTCCACCATCGAACAACTCTTACTGTCAAGAAGTTCTTCCTAATGTTGAGCTGGGATCTCTTTTCCTGGAGCTTGCATCCATTGCTCCATTGTGTCCTTTTCTCTGGAGCAGCAGAAAACAAGCTTGCTCCCTCCTCAATTTGACATCCCTTCAAATATTTAAACAGGGCTATCATATCACCTCTTAACCGTCTCTTCTCCAGGCTAAATATCCCCAGCTTCCTAAGGCGTTCTTCATAGGGCTTCATGGTTTGCAGACCCTTCACCGTTTTAGTCACCCTCCTTTGGACACATGGCTCCAGTTTCTCAATGTCCTTTTTGAATTGTGGTGCCCAGAACTGGACACAGTATTCCAGGTGGGGCCTGACCAAAGCAGAATATAGTGGCACTTTTACTTCCCTTGATCAAGACACTATACTTCTATTGATGCAGCCTAAAATCGCATTGGCTTCATCCTTTAGATCCTTTGTTACATGCCCCTGTCCTCGACTCGCCCTCGGGTCATATCAAAATCCATCATTTTGGCCCCAAAACCTGCCCTTGACGTATACATGAGGTCAGCCTATAGTCAAGTATATACGGTAGCTTTCCAGAGATATTTGGCTGACTTACAACTGTGAGGACTAGTAACATGTTTTTTAAAATATATATAGATGCAGGAAGAAATGTTAAATTGTGTGCTTCAGTACAATACCGCAGATGTTTTATAAGCCTCCCTGTTGAATATTGCCCTCATTGCTATCTGTCTCATGTAGCCTCATGTTCGGCCATCGTCCACGATCATGGAGGGAGTTGCCTCTCCGCCTGGCTGACTTTGGCGTCCTGCATCGAAATGAGCCCTCGGGAGCGCTGACGGGGCTGACGCGGGTGCGCCGGTTCCAGCAGGACGATGCCCACATCTTCTGCACCATGGATCAGGTGAGAGAGAGTGGGTACAAACAGTTGCTCTGGTGGGAATGTGAAAACAGGGTGCCCACATGCCTGCCTCCTTCTGTTCGGAAATGCCATCTGGGCAGCAGCTTTCGGAGACTATATCCAGCATAACCGAGCCACCTTTGAAATTCAGAAGGAGGGAATAAGGACGAAAAGAATATTGTTTTAATGGTTTGTATTTTAATATATTCTGTTTTAAATTATAAAATTGTTTCATTGATTTTTTAAAAATTTTATATTTACGTATTTTAATGTTTTGTATTGTTTTATATTTGTTCGCCGCCTTGAGTCTCTGTATTGTACTTTATAAGAAAGTAAACTAATAAATAATAATAATATTCCAAAAGTGATCAAAAATGTTTTCTGGGTATCACTAAACCCTGATTTTGGGGGGGGGGGCACCCGGGGTATTATTTTTTTTATTTTTAATTATTATTATTAGGCTTTATTTATATAGCGCTGTAGATTTTACCCAGCGCTGTACATACAATCAATAAAATAGATAAAAGGTGTTTTTTTTTTAATCAGGAAGAAAATAGCTGAAATTGTTCATTGCTTCTTTTGAGAAGAAACTTAGAGAGGAATGATATACCTAGGAGAAAACTTAGTTCTGCATCCCCATCTTTTCTCTCCACCAACATTATCTTTCTCTGTCTTCCGCCCCAATTAAGCTGGAAGAAGAAATCCGAAGCTGTCTAGACTTCCTCCAAGCCGTTTACTCCGTCTTTGGGTTCACCTTCCGTTTCTATCTTTCCACCCGTCCTGAGAAATTCCTCGGGGAACCTCATCTTTGGGACCGAGCAGAACAGGTAACGCTGCAACCGTTTGGTCATACCTTTAAAAATGCACCTGTACTACATTTCTATCAACTCTCACTCCAGTCAGATTTGCTTCCCCAAAACCCTTATTGCTTTCTATACACTCAGCCCTCTTTATCCACTGATTCAAGCATCCACAGCTTGAAAATATTCCCCCCAAAATTATAAATTTCAAAAAGCAATTGATTTTGCCATTTTATATGCCATTTTCCTATGCCATTGTATTTAATGGGACTTATATTGGTTTTGTGAAGTCGAAGGCATTCGTGGCCAGCATTCATAGTCTTTTGTGGGTTTTTCAGACTATGTGGCCATGTTCTAGAAGAGTTTATTCCTGATGTTTTGCCAGCATCTGTGGTTGGCATCTTCAGAGAAATTGCTGGGACGGATCCTCTATATTCAAGCCCCATAGGCTTGAATGGGACGCGTGTCTGTGAGCATCCATGGGGTGTGTCCCATTGAAAATAACAGAGGTTGCCCCTCTGGATATTCAAAACCATGGACCTTGAGTCTGCAGTTTTGTATACTACATACTGGTTTTGATCATTTGAAAGCCAACTTGTAGCCTAGTTTTGGGGGGAAAGGGTGGTATATAAATTTATTAATATTACTACTAGTTGTAATTTAGAGGTGAATTCCTGCACAAGTGGAGGGTTGGACATCATGATCCTTGGGGATCTCTTCCAACTCTACAATCTTACTCTTCTGTGATCAGTTTGGGGACCGCTATCTTAGAGAGGAGGCTGGATTAGAGAATTAATGAAACCTTTGTTGGCTTGTACAAACTGATACCAGCAAGTTCCCCCCCCCCCCAAAGTACTCTAAACTCTCCTCCTCTCCGGCCACAAAGTATTTGATTTCTTCCTCAACCGTGAAAGGAGGTTAGAGGATTAATGTCTTTGTGAGTTCAACATTCCTAAGGAAGGGCCTGTTTGCTCAGTAAACACATTTGGGTCCTTCTTAGCTTCTTTTTGCCAGGGGTTTGTGAGGAGGGGGACGGGGAAGTCAAATATTGACTGCCAGTCACTCCACCCCGAAGCGGCTGCCTCGACAAGGTGCCTTGGGGGACTGATGGCCTCCTCCTCTTATCTTTCAGCTGCTGGAAAAGAGCCTCCGTGACTTCGGCCAGCCTTGGGAACTCAACCCCGGGGATGGCGCCTTCTACGGCCCAAAGGTTTGCATGGAATTGTGGGTAGTTTTCTCTCTCAAATTGTGGGTAGTTTACTCAGAGCAATGATAGAAAAACCCTATTGGAGTGGCGGAGTCGGAAGATGCACGGTCGACCCTCTTTCCACCTGAGGGCTGGATTCAAATCGAGGGACACATTCTAGGAGGGCCATAATAACCAGTGTATTTTCACTTTTAAAGATCTAACACCAGTAACACATTTGGGAGAAGCACTCAGAAGCTGGAAACTAGCGAACTATGGCATCATGGGAATATAGGGCATGATTATCTGGGGGAATCCCAGGGATCTAGATTGAGATCTCAGGAGGGGTTCAATTAAAAAAGACGGATATGCCCACAGGGCCTGGCAGTTTCCAGCTTTGTCTATCATCTTAAGCATGGTTCCTTGCTTGAGGTAGGAAATCCTTTAAATATCTAAACAGATATATAGAAGATGGAGCAAGCTTGAATTCTGCTGTTCCAGAGACAAGACCAATGGATTCAAATGACGGGAAAAGGAGATTCCACTAGACATTAGGAGGAACCTTCTGACAATCTCTTCAAGAGTAGAGGATGGCAGACTGACCTTCTTTGGGGGTCTTTAAACAGAAGTTGGATGGGCATTAGATGTGTATTCTTGCATTACCTTATGGGTTTGGACTATATGGCCCTTGGGGTCCCTTCCAACAATGTGATTCTATCTTTCTGGGATACTGTACTTCTCTCAGCTGTAGGGCCTTGATTTTGACAGTTATACCCCAACCTCTCCATCCCTGGATTTTTTTTCCCAGGTCGGAGCAAGAACTGTGTTGGCCACAAGATTAGCCTAATCCGGTTGAGCCAGGTGTTAAAAGTTTGAAGGCGGCAGAAACGAGGCCAGGCACCTGCCTAGGGCTGCATTGCAGCCTGAGAATTTCCCTCTTAGTATGAATGCTTCTTAATGAGCAACAAATTAAGTAACATTGAGGTCTGTGGGTTTTGCTGCAGCGTTGTACGCACCGCCTTGGTATCCCTTGCTTAAGAACACAAACCAGTGGGTTCAAATTGCAAGGAAAGAGATTCCACCTAAACGTTAGGAAGAATTTTCTGGTTGCATGAGCTGTTTGAGGGTGGATTTGGAGTCTCCTCCTTTGGAGGCCTTTAAGCAGAGGCTGGATGGGCATCACTTGGGAGCGCTTGAGTTGCGTATTCCTACATGGCAGAATGCATTTGGAGTAGGGGTCCCTTGGGGTCCCTTCAAACTCTTAAGATACTATGATTCTTCCCCCCGTTTTGTTTATGTGTTAATCCTGCTGCCTGTATGTGTGCCAATGCCTCTGGTTACTCAAAGGCTGTCTCAGCTCCATAATGGTGGAGGCTTTGTGTGAAGGCAGAGGGAGGTAGAATTCAAAGGCCCTCTCCTCCATTGGTAAAATTGGGAATTGGGGAACATGACAGACCAACAGATCCGTACGCAGCTCAACACAGGGCTTTACATCTGTCGGGGGAGATGAGGGAACCTTCCTGATCAAGTCCTTTGTGCAGAAAAACAAATTCACAGATGCGGACTAGCTTGGCAATTCCACACATGGCTGGTAATAACATGCAGATGTGCAGAGCTTGCCAAATTCTTTACATTTCAGTGATGGAGGATTCTGACCAGGTTGCGTTATTATCTTAGTGGTGACACAGATAGGACTGAAAACTGGAGGGTGCAGTGAAGGAAGGTTAGTTTCTTAGGAAGTTCTGAAGGAAGACATTCAAAGGTGAAACATAATGCTAGTGCAGAGGATGCTTTACCAGAAGGGTCTGCTGTCTAGGAACTTAAAGCTGAAATGGACAAAGGAAGATGCTATCTCAGTGGCTGGTGGAGTCTCTTTCTTTGGAGGTTTTAAGCAGAAGATGGATGGCTTTTGGGGGTGGTCTCTTCTATCTCTATGATTCTATGATTTCTCTATTTTGGAGGAAAGAAATTCAGTGCAACTGGAGAAGGGGGAAGAAAATGGTGGTCAAGAGGCTGTTGTTTGTGACAGTGTTCTCCATCTTCACCTCCCAGGTTGATATTCAGATCAAAGACGCTTTGGGACGGTACCACCAATGTGCCACCATTCAGCTGGACTTCCAGATGCCTCTTCGCTTTGACCTCTCTTACACAAGGTGCGTTCTGTTCAGAGCCATCAGAGGCCAAGGGCGGCTGCACAGGTTGTGGGGATGATGGGAGTTGAAGTCTGTCACATCCAAGGGTCAGGGAAGGCTATGCATCTCTGATCAAGCAACTTCACTCTGTTTCCCCATGCACTGATCCTCAGTTATAAGTCCTGTTGTTGTTGATGTTGTTGTGTGCCTTCAAGTCGTTTCTGACTTATGGCGACCCTAAGGCAAACCTATCATGGGGTAAAAGGTCTCTCTCGGGCCTGAAACGCCCTTCCCCAAAGAAAACATGATAACGTTCCTCTTCCAACCCTTGTTGACTTCTTGGACACCTTGGCGCAAGCTCTGTGGCCCAAGGAATGAGGAAGAGTGCTACTCCTAAGACGGCACGTTGCCATAACAAAACTATGGCATATGGACACCTAGGTGGTGCGTAATCTTTTTCTGAAGAAGAGCACACTACCACAAAAAGCCCCAGGGCGTTGCCGTCAGAGATGGCTAGTGACGGGCCTTGGGCTTTGGAGGTTCTCCTTTGGCTGCCTTCCCTTCTTTTCGTAAGGGGCTCTTTCACCATCCCTTGGCCACAGGACAGGGAAAGAGGAACTGCCGAGGAAGATGTCTGCTTACAAGATGTATGGTTTTTCTGGGTTAGATAGAAATGAGGTGGTGGTGGGAACCTTTTTTGAAATCTTTATGGCACTGACTGGGCTGCTACTGCTGCTGCTGATTTTGGGGTGGCAAAAGCAGAAGGCACTTTTTGGACAGGTATACCCTTGCTCTTAGAAGAATACTTATTGTGCATTAGCAGCTGTCCAATCTGCAAATGAGATACAGTACTTGATTTGCCACTAGACAGTCAAATAAAAACTTGTCTCCAGTCCTCATGGTGGCAAGGAAACGCTTGTTGGAAAGGCCTTGGTGGAACCTCAAGTTGGGAAAAAGGACGGAGTGCTCAAATAAGAATCAAAGTACTTCTCCCCACCTCCCATAGAAGCAGACCAGGTTACGCAAACACCGTATATCCTCGACTATAAGTCGACCTCACATATAAGTCGAGGGCAAGTTTTGGGGCCCAAATTGTGGATTTTGATGTGACCCCGTGGATAAGTTGAGGGTAAAACTTAGGGACATGTAATGAAGGATGTAGTGAATGAAGCAAAGGGAAACAGTGCCAAAATTCCAGCAGGCATAACTATTTGTGCTCATACTAAAGGCTGGATGAATGAGAGAGTAGAGGGGGTCATTGCTTCCAGGCCAGATTAAACTATTGCTTTTCACCAGAGGACTAGATAGATAGATAGAAAGATGAGTTAAAGTACAGTCCTTACATTGACCTGTGAGTAAGTCGATTTGAGTTTTTGAGCTCAGAACTGGGCTTCCTCAAAGGCAGAAAGCAGACTTATTGTTGCTCTCTCCTCCCATTCTACAGGAATGTATATCTTCCTTGGTAATCTGATGTTCTCTATGCTTCCCCCATCCCTTGCGCCCAATGTAGCAAAGATGGCAGCATGCTGGAGAGACCCGTGATGATCCACCGCGCGGTGCTGGGCTCCGTGGAGAGGATGATGGCGGTCTTGGCAGAGAACTATGGAGGCAAGTGGTGAGTAGGAGACAATCCAGATGTTCTGGCTGAACACATTAATAGTTGAAGCCACACAGAATTTCTGTTAATTCTTTATGGGGAGGGGGAATATTGGGGTATGGAGATTGTGAAACTAAGCATCAAGCCATATTGAGGGTGTCCTCTCACCATTCGCTCTGCAGGCCATTCTGGTTGTCCCCGTTCCAAATCATGGTGATCCCAGTTGGACCAGACGCAGAAGACTATGCCCATGAGGTAAGAGAGATAGAGGTTATAAGAGCCATTGCTCTGTAGTAGAGGATGGCTTTGCATGCTAGAGGTCCCAAGTTCGATTTCCAGCCGCTCCACATGAAGTTGGAGGGAAAACTCTCATCTGAAATTCTGGAGAGCTGGCTGATGGGCTCTAGAAAGAGTGGGGAACATCACACCCCATTTGCAAAATACAGTGACGTATCCATCTGCCGATAAGAATCACAAATCTTTAAAGTATACAAACCATATCTAGATGTTAAAAGGTTAACAGATCACACACTTTGGTTCTGCCAGCAAAGCTGTCCCTGTGGGCTGATCAGCCTGAGCCAGGGATGGTCCTCATGGCTGAGCCCTTGCTTCAGACTTTGGTGACCTAGCTGTTGTTTAATGGGCTTGGCCTGAACCCCTCTCTTTCTCTCTCTGGGGCATTTCAGGTCCACCAGATGTTCCATCAGGCAGGATTCACAACCGATGTGGATTTGGACCCAGGTTCGACCCTCAATCGTAAAATCCGGAAAGCCCAGCTGGCCCAGTACAACTTCCAGTTTGGTAAGCCAGTCTCTACTTTGATGGAAGATGAAAAGGGTGGGACTGCCTCCTTCTGCCTGGTTCTGCCCAATTCTTCTCCTCCTGTCTTTGCTCTGTTTCGTACTCAGGCTCATCTGCATCTGAGATTCTCTGCCTTTTCTCCTTTGGGTGTTTTTGGACTTCCACTTTCCAAAAACTCTGACTTAGCTGGCCTGTGACTTTTTTAAGTTGGAAGTTCAAAATACCTAGAGGACCAAAGGTTGAGAACCACTGGGCTTTGATCTTACCTTCCATCACCTTATACCTTGTAGGTGTTCGGGACTGCAACCTCCATCAGCCCCAACTAATTGGGCTGAAAGGAAGGACTGAAAAACACCCAGAAGGCACAATCCAATGGTTGGCATCCACTGGTGCCAGTCTATCTCTCCAGGGTTTTACAGCATTCCTATGGGAGACTGTTGAGCAGCAATGGGCAACTCCATGTGGCCCAGGGATGAATTTTCCTCACTCTCCTTATTATCCCAACCTTTCCCTTGTTTGGGAAAATACAGTCCTTCCAATATGGACCTGTTCTATTTTCTCTTTGGAAACGTGTAAACCAACTGGTTATGCAGACTCCTTTTTTATCCTTCCTCTCTTCTTGTTTCTCATTCAGTCGTCGGACGGAAAGAGATGTCCAACCGCACCGCGAACATCCGTAGCCGCAACGCTCACCAGCATGGTGAGCGAGATTTGGGCGAGGCCTTGCGCCGGCTCCAGGAACTCCGTGACGCTCGGGCCAGAAATGCGGAGGAGCTCCTCTGAAGAGGTAGCCAATTCCTAGCCCCTCACAGGTCACCTGCCCAGGGCAACGACGAAACAAAGCAATGGCTGGTGGTTTCACCATTCCCTGGATTGCAAGGAGTACAGGTGCCTCAGGTTGCCTCCCTGCCACCTTTCACGCAACATGTCAAGATCCTAGTCCTCACGGTGTCAGTGCTAAGAAGCAGCTGCCAAAATTGGGAATCTGGGGGTCTTGTTTGAACTTGCTGTGTAGGTCTGAACCGTTGTCCAGACAGTTCACCTAATTCCCCCAAACATTTTGGGATGGGCTGAATGGTGGAATAGTGTTTAGTGCAAAGACCTGGGCTGGCATTTGATGCAAAAGGAGGCTTTGGAACCGCGCATGTCCAGGAACAGTGACTTTTCTTTGAAAGAGACCACTTCCCACTTGTCTGCTTCCTTCTGGGATTGTCTCTCGTTCTCACCGTTATCACCTCTTCATTGGCTTGTTATGAAAATATTCTTTCTTCAGTTCATTGCAGAGGTGAAGGAAAGAGTGTTTAGCTGTGGCACAAACTCCATTTTATTTATTTACTTGAGATATACAGCCAAACCTCTCTATCCATGGACTCTACATCCACAGATTCCACCATCAACAGCTTAAAAATATAACACCGCATTTCCAAAAGCAAGCTTTGATTTTGGCATTTTATATCAGGGATACCTTTTCACTGTGTAATTGTATTTAACGGGACTTGAACATCCACAGATTTTGGTATCCAGGGAGGATCCTGGAACCAAAACCAAGGGCTCACTGTATCTCTATCGCTTCCCAGCGATGAATGAACAGACAACAAATAAAACACTATAGATAAAAATGTTTTAAAAACACAATTTTGCCTCCAAGATCACTGGGTAGGATAGTGGCTCATGGTTTTGTGTCATTTCCCTTCCTTGATAATGATGTTTATTTGTAACTTGTCATTTTCTCCCGAAACCAGGACACAGGCTTGTGGCTTAAAATACAAATAGTACAGCATGCATCAGTTTGCAAAGCCAGTGTGTTCCCTGGCATGACTTCTTTAACAGAAACTATGATTCCCAGAACAGAAAGAACATGGGAAGAACGTGGTGTAGTGAGTGGTTTGA
Source organism: Sceloporus undulatus (assembly GCF_019175285.1). NCBI lineage: Eukaryota > Metazoa > Chordata > Lepidosauria > Squamata > Phrynosomatidae > Sceloporus > Sceloporus undulatus. Next base: position 31,271,785 of record NC_056530.1, read on the forward strand.
GTATCGGTACGAGTCTGGAGACCAGGGTTCGAATCCCTGCTCAGCCATGGAAACCCCTTGGATGACCTAGGGCAGGTCATCATAGGTTTGCCTTAGGTTTGCCATAATGACTTGAAAGCACAAAATCACAATAATATATCATTATTGTGTGTATACTCATTATGAGAGACCCAGTGTGGTGTAGTGGTTTGAACGTCAGACTACAACCCTAGAGATTAGGGTTCGAGTCCCTGCTTGGCCATGGAAACCCATGGAGTGATCTTGAGCGATTCACACACTCTTAACCCAAGAAAATCCCAAGAGAGAAGGTATTCCCCAAGGGTCCCATGGCTGGAACAGGCTGATGCGGGGGGATACAGCTGGTCAAATCGGATGGACTCCCTGAGCCATTTAGGTGTTTCTGTCTGCCAGATCCAAAACTGGCACCGCAAGGGGTGGATTTGCATGCAGACTCCCATAAGTGATTCATAGCAACCTGTTTGGGGAAAGCAGCTAGGTACTACCTGGAGCAAAAAGAAATCAGGTTCCCCCTTCCCTGTGAGTCAGAAATTACTCATCGTATCCCGGTTCCTTTATTGTGTAGGAGTTGCGAGCCAATAATACGTGAGAATCCGACCCTGATTCTGTGGCTTTTCTGTCAGATCCCACCTGGATTTTTTATCCTGACTGTAATTTATGACATCTTGGGAGATCTTTGTAGTAGTCAAAGGCAGAGCTGGATTATTGGCATGCAGACGAAAACAGCAAATTGGTTGATGTTGTTGTATTAGTTGATACACAGCAGTGTATGGTTGGGAAAGACTGAGTCTACAAAAACTCAAGCTGCAAATATCTTTTTGGTATTGCTGTTCTGTGGATTTTGGATGTCGTTATACTTTGCTGTATGGCCAACACTGCAAAGATTTTTTTCTCCGTTTCTCTCAAAGGTACAACCAGATCCTTTTGTATGTGAGATTATTAGTGAAGGTTTGTGTTGCGTGTGAGATTGTGCAGGGTTGTGTTGGCAGATTTTTCCTTCTACATGGAAATGTACATATGTGTTTAAATGGTTTCGGGAACTCAGCATTTCTCTCAATAATTTCCCTGGATTATGCCCAAAATCCCCAAACTCTTTGGCACATTCAACATTGTTGTTGTTGTTATTTAGGTGCAACTTTATTTACGGCTTTGTGTCTCAAAGGTGTGTTTTCTCCATCAACAAAAGCATACCAGTGCATATTGTGAACATATCTTTAAAAAGCCTTTCAAGCTCTCTAAAGCGCATGTTGTTTGTCTCATATCTAATGCATTTGGGACTGAGAGGCTGCCACCAAATCTTAAAGCAAGTGGCGTTTTTGTGGCTCAGAGATGTGGCCATGATACATAGCCCAGAAAAGATTAGACTGGGGGATTCTGGGAGATGCAATAATTCTGAATGCAACAATTTGGCTCCGGAGCAAATGACTCCAGGGCAAGGTGTCTCTGCGCATGGTCAGAGTGCCTCTCGTCTTTTGGATAACTAAGTTGCAATTACTGGGTTGCTCTTTCTCCACATTTCTTTCTTTCCTGCTGTCTCACCGGAATTGCTTTCTTTTGGATCACAAAGCCGGCGGAAGAGGAGTCATCCGGAAAAACTCCAGGCCGCGAGCGTACTTCTTATGGTCAGCGCAGACTCTCATTTCCTTGAGCTTGTTAAAAGTGGGAAAGGGGTTCAGAGGTCCTGATCTCTCTGTGGGTCAGCTTTGGAAAAACCTGTTTGGAAGGATTCAGGTCCACTTGTGTCTCCGGTGACTAAGAGCTCTTAAAACGGAGCCTGTGTGCTTAGCGTCCAGCGAAAAGCCTGACGCAGTGCCCAAACCTGGCGCAAATGCAATGTTCAACCATGAGTGTATCCAAAATAGAAATACTCCAAGGAAGGTTCACTTCCGGCGCTGTGCCCTCTGCCGTATTTGGCAAACGAAAACCAAGACGCGTGCAGCCAAGAAACATCAGCGTATATTCAAGGTGGCAAAAGTTATTCATGGTGGCCAGGAGAGACTGCAGTTAATGGAGTGCAAATTCATAGAATGATAGAAGAGATCTTATATCTATGCATTTCATTTTTTCTGCCTAAGTCCAGTACCTCACATTTCTCCCTGTTGAAATTCATTTTGTTAGCTTTGGCCCAGCTTTCTAATCTATTCATTTTGACATTTGATCCTGTCCTCTGGAATATTAGCTATTACTCCTCATTTTATATCATCTGCAAATTTGATAAGCATAACCTCTATTACTTTCATCCAAGTCATGGCTATGGATGCTGAATAGCACTGATCCCAGGACAGAACCCCACTGGACACTCCACTGGTCACTTCTCTCCAGAATGAAGAAGAGGAGCCGTGGCTGAGCACCTTCAGATTTGGCCGGTCAGCCAACTACAAATCCCTTTAACAGTAGCATTGTCTGGCCTACATTTTACTAGCTTTGAGTTTTGTGCTGTGAATTCAGTTTGCGGCAAAGTTTGCAGAGAACAAAAAGGGGAAAGTGGGAGCCGGAGAGAGAAACTGAGGCAGCTCCAAATGTGGGATTGCAGGGGATTCGTTCCAAACATTGCTGCCATTATTGAAGGAAATGTTAAGTTTCTGGAGAGCTTGTGACCACATGCCTTGTCTTTTGCAACACCCTCCTCCTCCTCTCTTCCCTTCACCCATCCATCCTCCATGTGAGTAAAAGATGACTTTGTCAGGCCTTGTGCAACTTTCTCGCCTGTCTCTGGTGCGACTGCCACTTGTTGTGGCTTCATTGTGCAACTGAGTCTCTGGCAGCCATTGCATCTCCACCCACTTTTTTCCCCAGGTCTCAAAGAGACAAATAAAAAATTGCAACCATTACTCAACAGAGCTGATATACTGGGGAGGGGGACTATTGCTCCCATCATCCCCAGTGAGCAGGGCCCTTGGGATAAAGGCATGCTAAACTGAATAGTATGATCTGAGGTGTCTGCTTTTGCAAGGTGCCCATTACATAGGGTGCATGTTGTTGGTCTTCTTCTTGTTGTGTGTGCCTTCGAGTCATTTTCAACTTATGGTGACCCAAAGGCCAACCTATCATGGAGTTGATTCCTTCAGAGAGGATTTGCACTGCTTTATTGTTTATTGGTTTATTGTTAGTTTTGAGTTAACAATTTGCCAAAGCCCATGGAAGGGCCCCTCAACCTATTATAAAAAGGGAATTGCCCTTTTTGGCCGTTTCAGGTGAACCAATCCCACTGTTTGGTTTTCATTTATTTTAATTAGACATCGTCCTTTTCTCTTGACATGTCCTACATTTCCGCCTTCTGTCCAGGAGCAGGAATTCCAAAGTATCCTCCGTTTGAGCAAAACTAAGAGATGTGCATTTATATTTTTATATGAACGTTTTTCACTTTGCGGTGCCTTTGAGGTTGGCATATTTTGGGGGGAAAGGGGGGAATGCTGCAGCATCCGAAAGAAGCCAAGGGCCACAAAGGCAACCTCGGAGGGCCGCTTTTGGACTCAAGTAGACCGTGTTGGACGTGACACCGATGTCCCAAAAGGCATCTGCCGGTACCTAACTCCTGGCAATCGATGTTCATGGTTTCCAAAATCATCTCCCATCTTGAGCAAGAATTGGAGGAACAAGGAAACAAAGGAGCTGCACGTAGAATTGGTCAAAGATAAGGATAAAGGCTGCTTTGTGCCCGTCTTTAAAGGAACGTGCCTGTTGTGGGTGTTCCCAATTTGTCCCCGATTAAGTGCCTGTTTCCACTTGATGGTTGCTAAACTGGCATCGTTTTTTGTCCCCGATTAAGTGACGGTTGCTAAACTGGCATCACTTTTGTCATTTTGTTGGAAGGTGAGACATCTTTGAAAGGTGATGCTTCAAACCCAAGATGCTTCCTTGTCCCCAAACAATGCGATGACAGTGAGAGTTTGGGGTGTGCTCCCAAAAGTTTGCTCATTTCGTTTTGTGTTTTGTTTTGCATGACGTCCAAGAGACCCCTCGGAGGGACAGGGAGGCCTTTTGTTCCGGATCCGCCCGGCTGTTTGTTTTATCCGAGGAGACCCTACAGCAGCAGCAACAACATTGCCACACACTTTCTTTGGAGAGTGGCTTCTTTCGAAAGGCGACGGTTTCCCCTTGGTTACTGCTCGCTGCTTCCTGTAAACATTCCTTTCCTTTTGGAGAGGTGAAACTTGCTGGAGGTTTTCTACAAGAGGAAGGATCCGATAAACCTCTCTGACTAATATTGAGTAAAACTCAGATTAGCAACGCAAAATAATCTCCCATCATCTAAAAAAGCAACACAAAATCCCGGAAACCAAAGCAGGAAGAGTGTTGGAGAGCATCCTTTGCATGCGTCTGGTGCGACGTTCAACCTCGTCTTCTGACATCTATATGCATCTTGCATCTATATGCAGAAATAATCCAGTTTTAAATGTGATATGTAGCTTTTGTGAGGCATTTAGCCACCTTTATTAGAGAGCTCCAAAATGAGTCCAAAATCCAAAAGGTGAAATCTTCACTTATGGTTTCCATAAGTCCGAAAAGGTTTAAAGTCACGCAACGACAAAAAGGCAACATGGGGGTCCTGTCGAAATTTTGCACTTTTCGCCCTTAAGATGCACAGTTGCGTATATGTTTTAGCAGCAGTTCAATAGACAAAAAGTCACACCTGAACAACTTCAATATTTATTGCTGTCTTTGGGGCTTAGCGCCAGATCCTGTTTGTGTTCTCTCTGTTTCAGACAAGTAGAGTTGTGTGTTTCGGAGTCTTAAACGGCTGTCAAGGCTAATCCCTGTTTGCCCTCCAAATATGTCAGGTTTCTAGCCCTCAAGGATTTGGCCCTCGGTTCAACCCACTTTGGCTGACGCACCTTCCCAGTTAGACAGCTTGGCGCCTCACGTCAAAACATCCCCAGGATGCCCCCTGCGGGATAAAGATGTTATGCACCGTTTTTGATGATGATGGATTTGTTTTGATGCTGGTTAGACAGTGCAGTGTAGTGGTTTGAGGGTTGGAGTGCGACTCTGCAGACCAGGGTTCAAATCCCATCTTGGCCGTAGAGCCCACTGAGTGAATTTGGGCAAGTCACACTTTGTCAGCCTCAGAGGAAGGCAATGGCAAACCTCCTCTGGACAAATCTTGCCACGAAAAGCCCAGGATAGGATCAAATTAGTTGAATACAACTTGAAGGCACACAACAAGAAGATTGGCTTTAGGGTCTCTGTAAGTCAGAAACAATGTGAAGACGCACAACTGCTACTACTACTACTACTACAAGGTTGGCTTAAGGATCTCCATAAGTCGGAATGGCTTGAAGGCACACAAAAGCAAACAACAACAAGAAGAATCATGCAATCATAGAGTTTGAAGAGACCCCAAGGGCCATCCAGTCCATCCCCAATCTGCCATGCAGGAACTCTCAATCAAACTATCCCCATTGACAGATGGCTGTCCAGCCTTTGTTTAAAGACCTCCAAGGAAGGAGATTCCACTACACTCCGAGGCTTTAGGGTCTCCAGAAGTTGGAATTACTAGTAGACACACAGCAACAACAACAACAACGAGGTTGGCTTTAGGATCTCCATAAATTGGAATTACTTGAAGAAACACAACAATGGCCTTAGGGTCTCCACAATTTAGAAATGACTTGAAGACACAGAACAACAACAAACAAGGTTGGCCTTAGGGTCTCCATAAGTTGGAAGCTACTTGAATGCACACAACAACAACAAACACAACCAAGAAGAGCCAAGATGGTATAGTGATTTAGATTAGGAGGCCAGAGTTCGAATCCACACTCAGACATTGAAACCCACTGGGTGATTCTGGGCAAGTCCCACTCTCTCAGCCTCAGAGGATGGCCATGGGAAACCCCTGCCAAGAAAACCCCATGACAGGGTTGCCATAAGTCAGGAGTGACTTGAAAATTGATAACAGCAACGAACTACAACCAAAATCTGTATCACGAGGTGGCCATTTGTCCATCCGTCCGTCCATCCTTCGTCGTGACAACGCTGACCCATTGCACCCAGGTCCATGACTTCTTACCCGCAAAAGCCGCTGCCTGCAAGCATGCTTCCGGCATGCACACAACAGCACACTCCATGATGAAATGGATGGTGGGTTGGGAGATGCTCGGGGTGAACAGGACGCATGCAAGACGGTTGGGGAAGGTTACAACTCTTGCGGGTCGGACGGAAAGGATGACGTTTCCAAAAATATATGTGTGTGTCCAAGATCCGCGACAGTGCAAAATGTCAACTCGGCAGCACAACAAACAATATTGTGGTGTTGATCGCACTGTTCATTAACTGGACTTGTACAAAAGTTAACCAACATGTGTTTGCAGTATGCTCTGTGTTCTAATCATTCTCTTTCTGCAACTTAAGTCACTGGGTCCCAAACTTTGGTCCTCTGGCTGTTTTCAACTCCAGCTCCCCAAAGTCCCAAATATCTGGAGGACCAAAGTGTGTGCATCACTCCCTGAAGCCTGCTTTGCTTTGCTTTGCTTTTGTGGGATTTCCATCCACTGATTTTCACTGGCTTTTGCTTGTTTTTAAAAGCTGTGTTTGAGGACTAATACCTTGCTGACGCTCTGCAAGGGTTTTTTTTAAATGCAAAACAGGGCTTCCGTGAGCGTGTTTTTGCACTTGGGCCAGAGAAGATCTTACAAAAAATATTAGGAATTGCAGCCTCTGGGAATTTCTTTTGACGCTTCAGAATTGCCCTGTAATAGTTTCCAAAGGCGTATCCAGACGCAAATCTGTTGCCGCAAGGAACACCAGAGTCCTGTGTTGCTTTAAAGACTAAATACAGACCACGGCTCCTGCTGTTGAAAGTTATGAAGCCATACTCACAACTATAGAGAGCCAGCATGGTGTCACAGTTTGGGTGTTGGACTACGACTCTGCAGATCAGGGTTCAAATCCCAGTTCAGCCATGGAGCCCACTGAGTTACTTTGGGCAAGAAGCCCCACTCTCTCAGCCTCAGAGGAAGGCAATGGCAAACCTCCTCTGAACAAATCTTGCCAAGAAAACCTCAGGATAGGGTCCCCTTAGGGTCACCATAAGTCGGAAACAATGCAGAGATGCATACCTTTCAACATTGAATTAAAGATCTAACATCTTGTCTGAGATTTAAAGATACCAGCCAGAGTTCTCCTCTTTGTTTGTCTGAGCCGAAATCTGATCACGGCAACAAAGGAGAAGTAATTCTCTACTAGAAAAGTAAGATAACCACAATAATATTTGCTTTCCTTCTTAACATCATTGTTTTCTGGATCTTTCGGTTGTTAGAGGAAGTGAAGTTTACAGCAAAAATAGAATTCAATGTTTCGTTGAATTGCAAAATCTTTGCGTCTCCTTTTCATTCTGCCACCAATGTGAGATTTGTTTTTGGTCGCTTTATTTCGCATTTTTAAAAAACAGGATTGCAGAGAATCGAGCGGTTATCTAAATCTTTTTAACTTTTTCTGTGCGTTTCGAACCAGAATTTGGGAGGGTTCCCTTTTTGTTTTTCGGATGACGACTCCCAGCATCCTCCATCCATCCATTTGTTCAAAAAGCCACTTCTGTTAGCCTTCTTTAAAACATTTGAAACCTTTCAAACCTATCAAATCGTTGTACTTTGGGTTCAAAACATGTTTTTTGGAGCGGCGGGAGCAATTCTGTATACATTGTTTTGCCTTAAAGTCATCTCCGGTTTGTGGCGACTCTTTAATGGGTCTCATAATGCATAAATAGTTCATCATTCATAATAGTTCATAGTTCATGGACTGCCCTAATGGTTGACTTAAGATGCCTTGCTTCTGTTATGGTGGTTTTAAATGATTTTAATTGTATTTTACAATGTTGGTTGTATTGTAATTAGGTGGATTTGTTTCAAGGAAGGGGAGATGATAGGATTTACTTTATTGTGTTCTATGTTTTTATTGATGGAAGCCGCCTCAATCTTATTGAAGAGGTAGAATAGAAATACATTTTATTACTGTTATTATTATTCATGATACCATAGAAAGATGAGCCGTTGCAAGAAAAGAGGAAAAGCAGTTAATATAACCAAATGCAGACCGATTACAAGAATAAATTGTTTGCCTTCCATCCGGTTGGAACAAGATCGAGTTCTTTGCCTGTGATTTCATAAGAAGCGGCATTCTTTACTCGTTTTTTTCCCCATCTGTTTTTCCTTCCATTTGTTCCTGACAGCTCTCTAAACCAATCGCTCTGTGTACTTCTCGAGAAGAGAATAATGACTCTGCGTTTTGTTTCTCCTTCTCCTTCATCTTGTGGTTTTGAGGTGGTGCGGTGTGTGTGTGTCCCTTTTTGCTCATGCTCAAGGTGTGGCGTCCCACGTCAGACGGACCGTGACTCATTTTTAGCCGCCAAAGTCTGAGTGGCAGAGAGCGCCTGAGACCGTCTTATAAAAGAGCTGGAAGCAGACGGCTTCGGCAGACAGAGAGGGAGGCAGACGGAGGACAAAGCCCCTGAGGAAGAAAGGAAAAGTTGTCCCTCGAATCCCAGCCGGCGCAGCAACCTCTCCGTCTCCAAATGGCTCAGAAGATGATGCTCCTGGGTCTCCTCCTGGCTTTGTGGCTAGCCCTGGCCAAGGCGGCCACCCTGGCTCCCAAAGGTAAGTTTTCATCTGTAAACTGTTGGCAGGTTATTGGGATACGGGATTGTGTATTTTAACGCAATCCCGGTTGTGTTGCACAGAGAGGCGGGATAGAAATCAATTGTATTATTAAGTGAATACAATAGAAACATATCCCCCAATTGGTCAGATTTGGCAACAATAATCCTGGTTAATCCTTTGCCATCCCACTTTCCTAGATGCTGTTAAAATGCCCTGGCTTTTCTCTCCTGCTTTCCCCCTTTCTCTTTAGCTGACTTCCATCCAAAACCCTTCGACGGACCTGGTTTGGCAGAGACAGTCCCAATTCATCCTCTGCATTCCCATATTCTCAGGTCCAGATCTCATTATAGAAATGATTCAGTTCGAGATCGCTTCAAATCCCCCGGTTCAGTGCTAGGGAATCCTGGGCATTGTAGTTTGTTGTGGCACCATGTCTCACAATACGACAGTTCCCAGGATTCCCTAGCACTGAGCCAGGGCAGTTAAAACGGTCTCAAACTGGACTATATCTGCAGTGTTTCTTGGGCCTCGGCTGCTTTTAAAATGTCCTGGTTTCTCTCTCTTCCTCCTGCTTCCCTCCTTTTGTTCTCAGCTTACTTCAGTTGCATATCTTCCAGCTATCCTGATTTGGCAGTATCCCCCAGTTTTGCATGGTTAATCCTCTGCCTTCCCACTTTCTCAGCCGCTTCAAAAATGCCCCAATTTCTCTGTTTGCCTCCCGCTTTCCCCCTCTACCTCCAGCTTGATGGGTTCAAGAGATGCACATTTTGCATGCACCAAATCTACTTTTGTGCTCCCCAAATTCCTTCATGGTTTGCCTAACCTTCCTGGACCATCCCTCCATTTGTTAAACAGTTGTTCCAAACAGCACAAGTCTATCTTCAATCCCTCTCCTTGAAATCTAAAATCCTGTTATTTATATATTTATCCTATTTCCTCCAAGCCTCAGCAGCATTGCATTCTACTGGCCAAAGATTAAAAATATGTGGGTTAATAAAATCCTGCCTTGTCAGATGTTTTAGCACCGTTTAGTACAGGACTAAATGGCAACGTCTGCAAACTTTGTTTTTGTCTCTTGGGTTGGTGCATTTGAAAAATGTGCTCGCTCCGAGATCTTGTGACTCGCTTTGTGTGTTTGTGTGTGTGTTTTTGTTTTTGTGCGTGTTTCCATTTTGTTTCATTTCAGCCAAGCGATTTTGCAACATCTTCCAAAGCCCTTGAGCTGCTTCCTTTGCTATGAAAAATGTTTCAAAACAGCCAACATTTCTAATGTAATCGGTTTTAACCTAGAAAGGGTTTTAACATAGTTTCAGGTGGGGCTGGATCAACTTTCGCTCAGAAAGCAAACTCTGGATGAAGAAAGGGATGCAGAACATAAAGCAGCTTTGTTTGGAAATTAAGAGAGAGATCTTAGCTAAAGAGTCTGTTCCCAGATCAAGATGAAACGAAGGGATTCCTCCTTATCACTTACTTTTGGGGACAGGATAAGAAACATTTCAGCCTCCTTGCTTTTAGTCAGAAGGAAAGCAGATTGCAGGGTGAGTCCTGGCACCCACAAGGGCTGCAAAGGAGAAAGCTAAATAAATACATAGATACCCCTGGAAAGTCTTTGGAAATGGTTGGAAGGAATCAGTGAAACCTTGCAAGCTGAGCTGGACCTCTGCCATCCCACTTTTCCCAGTTTTTGAAATGTCCCACTTTCTTTCTCCTCCTCCTCCTCCTTGGTCCACAGCTTCCTTCAATTGCTGAAAGCTGAGCTCCAAGGGCAAAAGGAGTTTGCGCTCCATTAATTCAGCAGAGAAGAACAGAAAAGGGAGAACCTTGCTCAGGCAATGAAGCCTTGCAAAACGAGAGCTGGTTTGCAAAATTGCCTGAAGAGGTGAAGTCGAAGGCTTTCACGGCCGGCATCCATAGCTTTTGGTGGGTTTTTCGGGCTATGTGGCCATGTTCTAGAAGAGTTTATTCCTGACGTTTCACCAGCATCTTCTAGAACATGGCCACATATCCCAGAAACCTACAAAAATCTATGCCTGGAGAGGATTTGCAAAATTACCACGTTTCAGGGCCTTCTAGTTTTTGCAAATTTAGAAGGCCCTGGAATTTAGTAATCCTAACCGGGAAAGCCATGCACCCAAGATTTGCAGGAGGTTTGCTGGCATTCTAGACTCATAGAGCTGGAAGGGATCACGAGGGCCATCCAGACAGTCCCACATTTTTGAGTTTTAAAATATAAAACTGGGGTTATTAAGCCACCCCTTCTGCTGTTTCCTTGCTGCGTAGGGCAAAACCAAGAGTTACGTAACCCCTAAATAAACTGCTTTTTGCAAGGCCACCTCTGTTGACTGTGGGAAGAAAGCGTTCCTGGTTTTGCAAAAGGAGCATGCAGGAATGCATAGCCCAGCCAGAGATTTCACGGTGAGCAGCTCCTCTTGGGTCTCTTTTGTCTCTGTGTCAATATTTACCCATACCCTCCAAGATTTTGCAGATGGAAACCAGGACGCATGTGGCCAAGCAACCTCAGAGTGTGGTCAAAGATTGCAAACATGATGAAAGAGGAGGAAGAAGCAAGCCAGGAGAGGCAGCACCAGTTTGCTTTTGCTTTGCTTAACTGGGAAGGGCATGCTTCTGCCTTTTCCTTGCCTTTCTGCTGAGTTAATGGAGGGCAAACTCCTTTCACATTTCAGTTTGCATCAATTGGCGTAAGCTGAGGACCGAAGTGGAGGAAGAGAGAGAAACCGGGACGTTTTAAACGCAACTGCAAAAAAGTGGGAAGGCAGAAAAAACTAGCTTTTTCCTGACAAACTGGGACAGTTAGTGGATGTAGAGGATGTTTCCATACTTAGGAATAGATAACTGGTACCCAGGAAACTCTCCCAGAAAGGGTCAGAAATGCCAGCCTTAATTGCCATTGCTAATTTGCACCTCCGTGTGATGAAGTATGAAATACTCTCTCGCCCCAATTCCTCCTTGCCAAGGAAGCTGGGCCAGATTTTCCTGTTTGCTGTTCTGTATGCATGCCAGCTGGCTGTGTAACCGAGGGAGGAAATACTTGAAACCGATTAAGAAGCGATTAACTGTAACTCCTGCTTGCAAGGGCGGCTGCAATGGGTTTTAATCCCCCCCCCCTCCATCCCCACAAACTGACATCTTGTCATCTCCAAACAGGGCTTGTTTGGTTTGATTTTTAGCAAATTACTTTGGATACGCTTCGTATCAGCAGAGCTCCAGGATGTGTGCGGCGCAGCCTAGGAAATCTTTTCTTAAACTAATCCGGGACGATCGCAACGCTTGAAAACATGTATGGGAATCGTGCAGCCCTCTGTGGGTTTAGCATTGCAGCTCCCAGAAGCCCCCTAGCCTGGATAGCCAGGGGTCAGGGATAATGGGAGTTGAAGTCCAACAGTGTTACAAGGAAACATGCAATTCCCATCTCTGCTTGAAAACTCTACTAGCCTCAATAGACAGGGTTCAGGGATGATGGGAGTTGAAGTCCAACAACATTTCAAGGAACACACGATTCCCATCCCTGTTTGAAAACCTTACTAGCCTGGAAAGCCTATTGTCCTTGATGGAAGTTGAAGTACAACAACATTTCAAGGAATATGCGACTCCTGTCCCTGTTTGAAAACTATTTAAAATGGTTTTTAATACTAACATCTTTTGGGAACCTCTGATCTATAGTTTGGGGAGGCACTAGAGCTCTCTGGCTAAATGCCCTTCTCTAAACTACATATCCTAGGATTTTATAGGATGGAACCATGGCAGTTAAAGCGAAATCATCACACTATAATTGTATAGTGTGAATGGTCATCTGCAGGTCTGGAATTGGAAAATGAGCCTAGATGCTCCAAAGATGATGTTTCAGATACTGGAAGTTAATGGTATTTCGGAATGACTTGCTGGTATTTCTTGGTTGAATCCTGTTTTTCTGTCCCTTCAGGAGATGAGGCTGAGAAGCCACCTCTTCAACCCTTCGACGACGACGTCCTCCAACAGCAAATCGCTCCGGATGAGATCCCACTGGAGTTTCTCTTCCAGAAAGAAATCGACTTGGGAGAAGGTGAGCACTGAGAGAGACCTGGATTGACTCTGGGACCCTGCTGGAGAAAGTGCCGGAGAATGGCTGAAAAACATGTATTTCAAGCGTGGAGAAATCCTGATAAAAATAATCATGGACTGACAAGAATCTTGACAGTTCAGGACTTGTTTTGTGCAGAACTGGAAACAGTATTTACTGCATGGAAAATAACATTTCAACCCAGGAATATTAATTCCTCTGCAGGAAATGCTATAATGGAGGATATGTTCTGCATCAATTTAGCACACAGTTTATTTGCACAGAAACATCTTCTGCAAATAAAACAACATTTTCTACTCAGGGATTAATATTTCTACATTGAAATGTTATTTTCTATGTAGAAAATGCTGCCTCCTGCATGGAAAATGCTTTTTTCTGTGCAAAAAATCTTAAGTGCAAGTTTTGCACAGGATAAGCCCTGAATTGTAAATAGCGTTGGAAAATGGTGTCGTTTTCAAAGGCTTTCTTGCAAGTGGAAGAAAACTATTGAGATTAATCTATTAATCTGTTAATTCTATTAAAGAGGTCCTACCCAGGAACTATTCTTTCCATGGTATTTCTGCCAATGGTACCAAGTTTTCCATGAAAGAAGTCCTACCCCAGAACAATGCAGACTTTGCTAATGGAGGTTTCCCTGTGTTTTGGTCTTTGTTAATGGAGGTTTCCCTGTGTCTTGTTCTTGCGTAGGTCTTGACCTCCCCGTCCTGATCCATGGGGAGCCCCAGGTCAGTCTGTCGGGCCCGATTGGCCCCAGGGCAAGGCGGCCTAGTGGGTGCTTCAACGGTCTGCTCTGCACCCGGGCAGCCCCCCTCTACAGACTGGACGAATTCCCCCCTGCCCGCCCCACGACCAGAAACATCGGCAACATCTGCAACCAAGGGCGGAAGAAGCTCTCTTACGGGCCGTGGAACTTGCCCCAGACCAGCTACAGCCATCTTTCCCGCCAAGGAGATGCCCTCAACAACCTGGAAGCTGGGGTTTCCGAGTGCTGTCAGCTGGAGGACGATGAGGAGAAACTACCCTGCTGTGCCGCAGTGGTAAGCTGGCTCTACTTATTTGGTGTGGGATCCCTATATAGAGTTTCCAGGTCTCAGAGTCTGTTCTAGAGTCTCCATTTTTCATGCGTCAGGAGATGAGTGCCGGTTCCCTACCTTTACCTCAGCTGCAGGTAAAAGGGCCGGGTTCAAATCCCTAGCTCAGCAAGGAAAGCACCAACTTGCTAAGATTTTGCAAGGCTTAATTGATCGGTAGCTGAAATATGCAAAGTTTTCCCAAGGAGTCAGTATAATGACCAGCTTGATATAATTTCCAACGCAGTTAAGGCGGGATCAAACTGCTTTAGTTGTGCAGTGTGGACTCACTCCAGATATGTACAAATGGGCAGCTACTCCTCCATCACAGTGTCCTGCAAAGGCCCAGCAAAGGAACAGATAATGTGTCCAAAGTACAGGAGGCCTCATTTTATTCAAAGTTGGAGGAAACACAAAAGGAGTTCCACGCCTCTGAGGCCACGGATTGTGGTGGAACCCACCCAACGGGGATTTTGGGAAGCACCAGCGACCTCTCAGAAGTTGACCTGGAGGTGGCATCCCTGTCTTTTAACTCCAGAAGTCTGGGGGCAAAATTATGTGGCGGTTCCGTGGCACATGGAGTCCCACTGCATATGCAATCCACAGCCACTATCGTCAGTTCTGTTGGCTCATCTTCACAACATCTTAAATTTGGTGTCAGATTTAAAAACAACAGCAGCCACAACAATGTTACTATTTGGGAGTGGGCAATTGTGATGGGTCTGGGGGCCGGTTTTGTGCCCCTGGACCCTCCAAGGGGATCAGACATATTGCCCAAAAAATTCTCATTTTGAGAAACAGTCTACTTTTTAAAATATTAAGTGGTGCCAACAAATTAAAAAGGTGAATTGCCACTTCTGGAATATGCCAGGAGAAGCAATTAATCTCCCAATTTTGAGCCAGAAAGTGGACAATCTGGATCCTGGAGGGTACAAAAACAATCCTTGGGAGCCACACACACCTGTGGACCCCCAAGCCGGTCCTTTTCTCCCCTCTGCCATTGATCCTTCATCTTTCCCAACTCCACTTCAGTGGTCAGATGTCTTGGAGAAGTTCTGCGACACTGAATTCTCTATAAAGACGAGGCCGTACCACTGTTGCAAGATGAGGGGTCTCCATCGGGAGCGCTGCTTCGTCAAAGAGGCCACTTTCCTGGATTACGACTTCAAGAACCAGACCTTTCCAGAGGAGGAGCCGTACCAGATTCCCTCCGGCTACAAGGAGGAGAAGAACCTGAAGATCTCCTTCCCTCCCGGACAGCCCACCAAGGAAAACATGAAGAACATTTGCCAGCTGCGCAAATTCCGGAATTCCGTCTTGGCGGCAACCAGCCTCCCACTGTCACATTTTGGATGGTTCGTGCGCCAAGCCAAGGCCCTGAATCGCGTGGAGAAGGAGTTCAAGAAGTGTTGCCGGAAGGAGGATATTGGGTGCGCCCGCAAAGGGGTGAGTTTGGCCCAGCCGGGACTTCTGGAGAGGCGCGGCGCCATGGCTCCTACGCACATGCTTAGGGTTGCCGCTTATGGATTGGCCAAGACCCAAAGATTTCTAGCCTCCAGATAGACCTAGGGGTCTGTTTAAGCATTGAGAAGCAAGTATAGCTGCTCATTGCCTGTCTCACACAAACACCCCTCTATTTTTCTGTGTGGAAATAAAGGCAGAAGTCTTAGCTAATTTCACCAAATCAAGGTGAAATAAGGGGATTATTTGCTGGGTGGTTTTTGCATTATCTTTCATTTTGCATCAGGAATCCACTAATCAGTGATACCTTTACTGGCCAAAATGCACAATATACATGTTGCAAGCTTTCGAAGCTCCATGCAAGTGTGTGTATTGTGCTCTTTGGTTGGCCAATAAAGGTATCACTGTTTGGTGGATTTTTGATGCTATTGGATTTGCTGTATTGGCCAGCATGGCTACACCTGTATGTTTTCTGCACTGCTGTTATTGTGGCCTTATCTGTGGCCATTACCATTATTATTATTATTGGCTTTTCTCTCTCCAGTGGGAAAAAGCCCTCACTCAGTACTGCAGGCAGGAGTTCTCGGTGAAGACCAGGCCCCACATGTGCTGCAAAGAGGGTGAAATGGACGCCCGATTCAACTGCTTTAACAACCTGGCCCCGTACCCGGCCTACGACAAGGAGATCAAGTCGGTCAGCCTGGCGGACATCACTTCGCCCCTCCTGGACTCGCTCTGCGGCCAGTTCACGCTTCTGAGCAAGGGGTAAGTCGCTCCCCTTCTGGGGCTGACCACTGTCACATAATGACAAAACCCAGGAATTGGGGAAAGTTATATTTCCCAGGATAGATGTAGTCATCCGCAGACTTGAAATTCCACTGTGTGGATATGCGTTGTCCTTATAATAATTACCATTATTCCAGTTGGGTGGGACAGGTGAGGAAATGATAGTTCTGCATGGCATTCCTGGTACAGACGGTTGGCTTGAAAGTAGCCACACAACCCACAGACACACACACCCAAAAAGTTGTTGGTCTGAAATACTATTCCATTTAATAAGAAGCTTCAGATTGATTTGGTTATTGGGTCTGTGTCTCCCTCTTGTGGTTCATCCACAAAGATACACTCCTCCCATCCTTTTCCATTCTCTCCTAAATCGCTTGCTCTCTTTCCATCTCCCCATCTTATCAGTTTTGCACAAAATCATGACTGTGTTTGTGATGTAATTCACAATGTTTAATGACCTCACCAGAAGCCATCACTAGGTTTTACGTTTTGGCCTAGACAGCTTTGGGCCTGGAACAATCCTGAACCTTACTTAAAATGTAAATTCATTGCACTATTTTTGCAAAAAGAAAGGGTTCATGATAGGCAACTGCATTATTTTTAATGCATTCCTTCCAAGCTCTGTCCTTCGGTTGGAGTGTCTTTTTGTTTTTCTCTTGCAATGGCAATAGTGTTGATGATGATTATAAATAAGGTTTCTCTTTCTCCAGGAGACAGATCCCTGCTCTCATCCAGAACATCACAGAACCCTGTTGCCAACTGCAAGGCAGCGAGAGAATTGACTGTGCCAAGGAAGAGGTGAGTAACTAATTGGAGCTGGGCTCAACTCCAACTAAGAGGAAAGGGCTGGATGCAAATCTCTAGGATTTTCAAGTTTGCAAGGATCTGTTGATTTCTTGCTGCATGCATCTTGAAAAGACTCTCAAACCCCTTGCAGTCGTTGTGGTGCCAGGGCTCACCCTTCCTTCTGCTCTGCACTCATCTTCTGCCTAGAAGCCAGGAGATTGGATTAAAAGTTCCTTATCCCCTCTTCTACAAAAGCTTACACAGTCTTTGCTTTCTTCCCTAGAAAACCCAGTTTATCGCCAATCTTTGCGGCACTCAGAGAAAGAGCTGGAAAGACCCCGAAAGCTGTTGCGCCAAAGAGGAAAATGAAGTTCGTGAAAGCTGCTTCAACTCCAACTACCTGAGCAATGTGGCTCTGGCCAGCGTTGAACAAGCTACCGCCATGCCGACAGAGCCCGCCGTAACAGTCCAGCCAGAATAATTGCCGCTAAAAAGCTAAAACCCACCTCGTTCTTCCCACCTCCTGGCCTGTCTTTCCATTTCCAGAGAGCTCCCTTTCCCTATATAGGGAATGCGTTAGGTCCCTTCTCGGCCCAAGACCTCCCTGACTTCTAGAAGGGGCATTAAGCTCTCTGCATTGCCACTCAAAGAGGACCTTGAAAAAATAAATCCTTTCATTGCCCTTTATCTTCGTCAATAGTAGCTGCAGATAAGGCATGTCTGAGATTAGCTGTAGAACAGTTAGAATTAGTTAGATCAGTTCGAATCAGAACAGTTTAGATCAGTTAAAATAGTCAGGACATTTGGAATTAGTTAGAACAAGGGTTGTCCAAAACCTGAGACAAGGTTCTAGACCCACCCCATTTGAGGCCACCAGAAGTGAAAGTGCGTCCATTACTGTCACCTTTTGGGTTTTTCTGGGATGGAGGTGTTCTTGGTTGTTTTAGGATCGGGAGATCCTCAAAATAACATTGCACCACCCTGCAAAATTGTTCGGGACGATTTTGTGGGGTTTATTCAACCTCCGGGTGAGGAAAAATGCAGGGCCCAGGGCCATGCCCTACATGCCCCACAAGGCCCAGCCCTGTTCTAACACTTCATTCCTTTCCGCTGTCGGAAAGGAAGCGCTCTGGTTTTGCTTCCACACGGAAATATTTTTAGGATGGATGGAAAGAAGCAAAGGAGGAGGAGATAGTTTTTTTTTCTCTTGCCATTAGATATCTCTCCCAGTTGCAACACTTTTGCAAACTGGGAGGATTCATTGCCTTCCCTCCAAACTGGGATGCCTCCTGATCTCCGCAAGATCTTTAGGAGCATGTGTTCCCTTGTGCTCTGCACCATGCCTTCCAACATTTCACGGATGAAAACAAGGACATGTGCATCCAGTGTGATCCAGGTGGCTAAAGTTGTTAATGAACAAGAATAGAGGAGTGAGGAGAAGGTGCAGCAGTTTGTTTTTGCTTGAGCCTCCTGGGAAGGGAGAGACTCTGATCCTCCCATCTCTGAATGGAAAGGAAACTGCTTTTGCATTTTGAACTCAGTTTGCAGCACATTAAGTAAGCTGAAGATGAAAGGGGAAGAAGTAAGAGGAACTGGGACATTTTATAAGCGGCTGAAAAAGTGGGAAGGCAGAAGATTAGTCCGGAATATCTCCACCAAATTGGGACAGTGTGCTTTATTCTGTATTCCACTGTCCAAAGAGGAGTGTCTCCATTTGGATCTGTGTTGAAGCAAAACACAGAAGGCTGCTCTCCAAATGGGTATCAATGCCTTGCTTTTGAAGGAGCGATCGGAGGAAGAAACCCAAGACCTGAAGGAAAGGAAGAATATTTGTTTCTTCTGAGCATCTTTTCTGCTGAGCTTAGTGGAGATGCCTGCAAACACCTCAAAATGAAAGAAGGGGTGCGGAGGAGGAAGTTATTAACTTGCCCAAATGTTGTACGTGGCGACGCTTGGCAGGAGAAAGCTCTGTTGGGAGGCATTTTGTTCTGCCATTTGTCTTTCTCTTGCATTTTGACCTCCATTGTACATTCCGCATTGATGCTGCGGTTCTCCAAAGTGCGCTTAGTCAAAATCTTTGTCGGAAGCAAAACGCTTTCTAACAATAAACCACTTTTGAGGAAAACTAACCCATCTTGGTCTGGATTCTTTCTTTGGGGGGAAAAACCCATATCACATCCCACACCTTGTTGCATTGATCAGAAAGCAAAGTGCATGCATAAACACATCCGTATTTTAAGTAACACATTTTAACTTTCGACATTGAGGGACAAAGGCAGGAAGAAATTGATTTATATTCATTTACTGTTTTTAAATCCAGAAAGGCTCTCAAAAAAGATGTTGCCTAAAGCCAGGGTTGGTGGTTGGCCACTTGGAAAGGGTTTTGGGGATGTGATGGGTGCAAACTGGGGTTTTTGGAGATATAATAAACTAGCAGGAGATGCAATAAACTAGCCAAAAATATCTTCCTGAAGCTGGGTGATCAACGGTGTTATAATGTTTCATGTGCCATGCCCTTTATCTCTAATTTATATTATACTTAACATTTTCTTTCAAAGAATAATCATCAAAGCTTCTATTCCTAATATGATTATACATTATAAATACCCTTAATCTCTAATTTATATTATACTTGATTTAACATTTCCTTTCAAACGCTAATCGTCAAAGCTTCTATTCCTAGTGTAATGCTATATTATAAATACTCTTTATCTCTAACTTATATTTTGATCCTTTACTCCTCTTTCTTGAGGATTATTGTCACCAAAATTTTCCATGCACCGCTATTATTTACACCATTTCTCTAGCTTTTAAGCTGTTCCTTCTGCCATCTTATTTTTCTATCTTTTTCCAGACTTGGCCATAAATTCTCTTATGGACTTAACAGCAAACCCATGAATTTTGTAGGGTTTTCTTAGGCAAGGGAGCCTCAGAGGTGGCTTTTGCCCGTTCCTTCCTCTGAAATAGAGCCTCCAGTGCCTGGCACTCCCTGGCAGTCTCCCATCCAAGGGCTAACCAGGACTAACCCTTCTTAGCATCTGAGATGAGACATTTTTTGGTGTCTTTATGTACATTGCTCCAATGAATGAATCCATTTAACCGCCAGGGGGCAGTTCATGGTCAGCATTTCGGCCATCATTCGCAAGGCTCTAAACCTAGCCGCTTTTTGGATGTTTTCCTAAATATGACCAAAGTTTTCTTGGCTCTGTCCATCTTTGACAGATCACTCCAGATAGGCAAGGAGCCATTGGGTTTTTCGGCAGTGCTTTGTCCCCTTTTTCCTCCCACATCTCCTGCTCTTGAAAGACTTGAGAATGACAAAAGACATCTGCCTCAGATATTTTATGCTTCCTCTCTCATCCCAAATCCTGAGATTTTTTGGACCAAAACCTGGCATTATGTACCAACCATAGTTGCTCATAGTTTGCCCTTTTAAAGGGGAGATGAGATATCTTCCCTGCAAGAGGGAAATTCAAATCTTATATAAAGTGGCTATTCTTAGATCAAGGTGAAATTAGAGGATTTATTCATTCTCATTTATTAATTGTTAACTGGAGTCAATTGCAACCCATGGTAGCCCTGTGGATGAGGCATCTCCAAAGCTAGGCATGGTTTGGCTCAAGCCATCCAAAATGACAAGGCACTTGTATATATATGTGTGCGTGTGTGCGTGCGTGTGTGTTTCTTCTATGTGGTCTGTGTGAATACACACAAATGGGGTTATCTGCGCCTGCGCAGTCAGCTCCGGAACCTTCTTAGCGCATTTAGAGGCATTATGTCCTCATTGGCCAGTTTCCCGCCTAAACCCTCCATTCCCTTTATCTGCCGAAGCAGCAGCATTTTAAGGAGCCCTTTGGAAATCCATTTTCCTGTCAGACTTTTAAATTTCTATTTGATAGAACCAATCTGCATTTCGGTGGCCATTTTTAAAAACATATTTTAAAAGAAGCGCTGAGATTTCTAAGGGAATCGCATACTTAAATGTGAATTTAAATCCTGTGGTAAAGCTGTTTTAATGGTGGCTGGCCTTGCCTTCGCATTTCGGAAGGCCTTTTATTTTTCTGAGGTAAATTTTTTGAATAAAATGGCTGCTGTCAGTTGGCAGAGTCCCTTTGTTCTCCTGAGGGAAATGTTAAAATGGCGCCCACCTCACTGGCGCACTTGGCAAAGTCTCTTTTTACTCCTGAGGATAATTTTTTAAAATGGCGTCTGCCTCGTTGGCTCACTTTTTACCTTAGTTTACACCTGCCATTTATTATGGACCATTAGGGTCTACCTACAGTCTGTGCAACACACAGTTATATGACAAGTCTGTGACCATGTTTCACCTGCATTGGTGACTGTTTCCACTACGTCTCAGAGCCGCCATATTAGCGGGACTCTTTGTCTCCATGTTTGCATGCCCTTGGGCATGGCCTCACAAATGGCCATTCTGTTTGGGGTCAATGTGCCTTTCTTGTATGGCGTGGCACGCACTCCTCCATTGACCCAAGCTGATCAGTCTAACCCATATTTGTGTGATAAGCAACCTGTCCATTTTATCCCCCCTCGAAATATTCACAAACACTCTCCCAGACATTGCAATGCCTTCCAAAGTTGCCCATGCCATGCCCTGGTAATGCCCACAAGGTGGGCAACTCCACTTCCCTTCTGACCCCATAAAGTCCTATTAGTTTCTTCCAGCTTGGGAATAGGGATGGAAAGAGGAGAGATGGAGGAATTTTATAAGGATGGCTGGGTTTAAAGCAAACGCCAAAGGGCCCTGGCGGCGTACCAAGGCTGGGCAAAGCGGGCAAGAGTCCCATGCAAACAGCCAAGTGACCCTTTGAACAACAGTCCTGTCGAAACATGTCCTCCTCTTTCCAAAAATATCCCACCCTCCCCTTTGCCAGGGAAAGGAAAGCAAGAGGGACTTTGAAAAGCCAGGACTAAGATCACAGGACCCAAACAATGCCCAGGGCATGGCCACGTTTGACCCCTCTCTTCTGGGTGCCAACTTTGGGAGAAATGGGGGCTCATCAGAAAGGGACTGTTTCGGATGACCCTACACAGAATCCCCAGACAGTGCAATGCATTGCAGAATGCATAAATTTTGACAATTGCATCCAAATTTTGCATCTGTCCCCCAAAAAGATAAGCCCTTTTTGCAAACAGTAACAAGAAAATGACTCATATACTGTAAAGTCTGGACTGGGAGACTCAAACCTATTTTTGTGGGATCCCTACCAACCGGCATTTTTTCTTTAATTTAAAATTTCTTATGAAATGCAATTTTGTACAATGTCAGTCATACAATCCTATACACGTTACAAATCGTATATACACCCACCAACATTTACACAGCACCCAGAATCCCCTAAACATCAGCAGACACTATATTCACCCCAAAGTAACTTTCCCAGTCCCACTCTCAAAAAATTTTTTATGCCACTTTATAATGCTAAGCTTTACAGTGTATTAGCCATTCACTTTGGCTTGTTGGGGATTGCAAGGAGGAATGAACCAGCTTGGCCCTTTCTGCCACAGCATCACAACCCTGGCTGGGTTTCATGCAAAACATGCACCTCTTCCAAACATCCTTGCCTTCCTATTCTTTCTCCACCATCTCAAAAAGGCAGAAAGACAAAGAGAGGGTGAACCAACATTTCAGCTCCAAGCCAAGAAGTTGGCAAGGCCGCTGCAAGGTCAGTGGCCACCTGCGCCAGGTGCATCTTCGGGCCTTTCATGGCTTGCCAAGGAGGCTGCGATGTCGAATTTCTCATGCATCATTGTTGGGGGATTTTTGGAAACAAAGGCAGGCCAGGACTAGACATGCCTGTGGTTTTTTTGGGAAGGTCAAACGTCTCCGACAACAGTTGCTGCAGACCAACGTATCTGGCCTGATGTGTGTGTGTTAAAGAAAAAGGTTTGTCCTCCACTCTTTGAGCAACGGAGACATTGAGCCAAAAGTTTCCAAAAGTTTGATCTCAGGGCTTGGCCCTGAATCTCCATTTTTTGTGGGTCATCTCCAGGCAGGAGAGATGGGTCCAAATTCTCCAGTTGTTTGTTTGTGTGTGTAATCCAGCTCAGCCACTAAAGCATCCTCTTGCTACCAAATTTGCAAATATGCTTGTTTTGCTTGCTGTGGCCCCAGGGCTCACTCTCCGCTCTGCTCTGCATCCATTTTGTGGCTAGCAGCAATTCAGCCCCATTAAACCCCCCTTTATCCCATCTTCCTTAGTAAATGAGAAGGAATAATCCCCCCATTTTGCCTTAACCGGGGAACAGCCCTTTAGCTAAGGCTTCAATTTTAATTTCCAAACAGGAAAAGCTCTTATTTGCTTTTTGTTGTTTTGCTCTGGCCGGTTGCTGCGTCCAGTTTCGGTGCCAGGCAGCTGCGGACGTTTCGTCCGACTGGGTTCCAGTTCTCTCTCAGAGGCATGCAAAACGCCCGCTTGGGTCAAGGAGAGGGCTTGGCACATCGTGAGGGTATATTTTTAAAAGCACTTTTAATTGATGTGTCATTTATGACATCCTTGCCAGGTTTGATCCTGGCTGGTTTTTGCAATGGCTTTTGGGCCATTTGAGGGAGCAAAAAACCACCAAGATTTGTATTTAAATATACATTTTAAAGGGATCTGGGGACTTTGGGAGGATTCCGGGCAACCCTTTGAGGACCCAAGGGTCAAATGTGGGCCATCCTTTGCCAGCCTTGCCATTCATCCAATGCACTTAAGTCCAAAGCAAGTCCTTGGGTGCAACTACATTGTAGAAATATTGAGCTTGCATGGCAAACACAACCATTAACATGTAGAGAGATTTTATGGCACCTTTGAGACTAACGGAAAGAAAGAAGTTGGCAGCATCAGCTTTCCTAGACTTAAGCCTACTTCCTCAGATGCACTTAGATCCAGTAATAATAACAGTAATAACAATAATCTGTAGAGAAATCTTGTGCCACCTTTGAGACCAACGGAAAGAAAGAAGTTGGCAGCATGAGCTTTCCTAATCTTAAGTCTGCTTCAGTGGTTCCCAAACTTTGGTCCTCCAGATATTTTGGACTTCAGCTCCCAGAATTCCTGACTCTTGGCCAAAGTGGCTCAAGATTCTGGGAGCTGAAGTCCAAAACACTGGTCTACTTTCAGATGCATTAATGTCAAGGCACCTGAGGAAGGAGCCTTTAGTAGGAAAGCCCCTGCTGCCAACTTCTTTCTTATAATAATAATAATAAAATTTTATTTATATACCGCCCTGTGGCAAACCAATCCGGGCGGTTCTTTCGGTGAGTCTCAAAGCTGCTTCAAGACCTCTCTATGTCGTGATTCCACAGACTATATCTTTGAATGCAACCATTCATAGACCTCTGGCTAAGCTCTCTTCAGAAACGGTGATGTTTACAGGGTATCCCAGTGTCCTCACTGCAAAGGAGGACAGAACGAAGCACCTTCAAGAAAGATGTAGGACGTTGCAAACACAAAAGCTGGAAACCCTGATATATAAATATAAATGCCTGCTTCTTAGTTCTGCTGGAATTGGAGAATGTCTTCCTGGACTAGAAGGGTGAAGTGTAGGAAATGTCCTGGAAAAGGAGGATGCCTGGTCACCTTGCTTTCACAGCTTTTCATCTGCAAAATGTTTTGTTGCTCTCTTCAGGGCTGCTTTGCAAAACAAGGCGACCTGTCAAGCGGAGCAGAATCCGATCCCAGGGCCTAGGTTTCTGATTTTAGCAAAGGCTTTTCTCTCTGTGTTTCCCCCCACCGTGGCTTTGGCTAAACGTTTGCACATGGAGGGAGCTGCCTGGGAGGGAAATGCCGAGGGGCCTGAAAGCTCCCTTTTTTGCTCTTTTCGCTCCTCTTCTGGTGCCAGATCTGGAAGCTGACGGTTTTCGGTGCCAAGGGGTAAAGTTACAAGAAAACAGCCAGGAAGCCAAGGGCTCAAGCTGGGCCAAAATGGGAGCCGAACGTGGCCCACGTGTGAAAAGGCCATGGCACACGCCGGGAGGGCAAATGGTTTGCAGGGCCCTGTGCGGCGCATGCAGAAGAGAGGGCAAACATTGATTTATGTCTAGACGGTTGGGAAAGAATGGCCCTATATATGGTCCTAAAAATGCCCTGAATCCCCCTTTTTGGATCCATGTCCCTCTTCAGGGTCCGCAGGTTTAATCCCACCTCCATTTTGTGGTGGACAAAGACAAGAAGGAACCCGTTTCTGTCCAAATCCATGGCCTGAGCATCAAAGTCCTGGCTGTACCAGCAGAGAAAGATTATTTGGAGTTGGCAGATCGTCATTTATTTTTAAGACAATAAGCCTTATTAAAATTTAAGTAAAGGGGTTTTTCCATAGAATGCGCTTGCGGTGTTTTCGAGTGACTTTCTGTTGTTTTAAATTAGCGGCGCTTTAATGGGATTTAGTTTTACAATAGTTTTTTGTGTTGTGGCTGCCTCTGCACTGCAGAATTAATGCTGCTTGATGCCGCTTCCTATGGGATCTGTAGCTTGGTGAGATATTTCTCCGCTTTCTCTGGTGCCACCACAAACTACAAATCCCAGGATTCTATAGGATGGGAGCCATGAAAAAGCAGTGTCAAGTTGTATTAATTCTGTATTGTGTTGTCATTAATGGGGAACTGAGGTTTGCAGGAGACATTTGTGTTGTGTGCCTTAATGTCGTTTCCAGCTTAATGCAACCCTTGCATGGGGTTTTCTTGGCCAGATTTGTTCAGAGGAGGTTTGCCTTTGAGGCTGAGGAGTGTGACTCAGTGGGTTTCATGGCTGAGCAGGGGTTCGAACCCTGGTCTCTAGAGTCATAGTATTGTGCCACGTTGGCTCTCTGCCCTCTATTAACATTTTATAGAGAAATGTCCCAATCCTGCCTGACCTGTTGGCCTCCTAACCTCTTTCAGGCAACCAGCAAGGACTCAAGCTACCTGAGAGAGAAAACCTAAGATCGCATGAGGACGGGTCATGGATCCGGCCGATCCCATCAAACCCATCGTCCCCATTGTCTCGCCTTCTCCTTCGCAGCCTCAGATCTCCCTTGACCTTCCCTTCCCTCCAAGGTAACAGAGCTCTCTTGGGTCCTCTCTGGCTTCCCTTGCCAGCTCTATCTTTAGAAAGCTAAGTGGTGGGTGACCTACAAACGGGATAAGTCCTCCGGCGCAATCGCTGCTGGCACTTCGAGGGGCACTTCTGGGCGAAAGGGTGGTCAGTCAAGGGCAGCCAGCAGTTCCCTTCCCCTATTTATGGCCTTCCTTTCTCCCCAGATGGGACCTAAGACGGTTTACAACACACTAAACACACTAAAAGGAACTGTAACGCACTGAACCTGGGTCTCAGATGGGATCCCAAGATGGTTTACAGCACAGCAACACACGAAACACACTAAAACGAAAGGCAGCATGCTAAATGCAGCACACTAAACCTGGGTCTCAGATAGGAGCCCAGATGGTGTGTTCATTGTGTTACAGCACAGTAACACACTGAACACACTAAAAGGAAACGCAGCACACTAAATGTAATACAGTACACTGAACTTGGATCCCAAATGGGACCTCAGACAGTTTATAGCACAGTAAACACACTAAACACACTGAAAGGAAATGCAACATACTAAACTTGGGTCTCAGATGGGACTCGAGAGAGTTTACAGCACAGTAACACACTAAACACACTAAATGCAACACACTGAACCTGGCTCTCAGATGGGATCCGAGATGGTTTACAGTACAGTAACGTACTATAAGCACTAAAAGAAATTTGCAGCACACTGAATGCAACACACCAAACTTGCGTCTCAGATGGGACCACAGTTTACAACACAGTAACACACTGAAATAAAACGCAACACACACACGAAATGCAGCAAACTAAACTTGGGTGTCAGATGGGACCCTAGACAGTTTATAGCACAGTAACACACTATACGCACTAAAAGGAAATGCAATGCACTAAATGCTACACACTAAATGCAACACATTAAACTTGGGTCTCAGATGGGGACATTTGACAACAGAGTAACACACTAAGCACACTAAAAGAAAATGCAACACACTAAACTAGGGTCCTACATGGGACCCCATACAGTTTACAACAGTGACACACTAAACACACTAAACGAAAATGTAGTGAGAACGATTCATAATGCAAATGTTTTAAAGGAAGTAAAACTAGCAACCGTAACACAAGGACTCTTTTTTTTCAGGCCTCCCTGGTAATACACAGCTTTGGGGAACTTGATGTTACATTAAACAGTCCTTTTATCGCTTTCCACCATACAAATCCTCTGTTTGTGTATATACATGTGTGTGTTTCCCAGCTATATATCCTGGCTTTAGTCCTAAAGGATCAATAGATACAAAGACGCCGCTTGGAATAGAAGCAACTCCTTGCAATGTCACTTTGCAAAATGGATGCATTAGCAAAAAAGCAGGAGATCAAAGCACGCAGAGTTTTATTGCGAATGTTATAATGTCGCTATGCTGGGTTTGTTTAAGTTATCAAATTCTTAGTTTTCTTCCATTGTAAGATGTTTTCCAGCCTTGCAAAACAAACAGCTTTTTAAATTTTACTGGGGGAAACTTTTAACTGAGGTGGAAACTGATCGGGACAAAGGCAAAAAGGTTGGATGATCAGATTTCGGGACAGGGATGTGTTATCCACGGAGGTCTTGGAATAGTATAACAAGGACGCGCTGTATTTTCGGAGAAGGTAGTCTTTAAGTTTTCTGTTGCTGAATCCCTCCGAGATTTAGCCAGATCAGGGTTGCAAGGAAGCAAAGGCTGATAAAACGGGCTGATAAAACCGAGGGACGGTTATCCTGGTGGTGTTGAGTCACCCACCCATCGAAATATTCTGCGTACTTTGGGTCTAATATTAGCGCCTTTTGGTTTCCTGCCCCTTTGCAAAGGAAATAGGGAGAGAATGAGTCACAGATCTATATATGTGTGGTTCTGTGTGTGAATGCGAGAAAGTGGATTTCAGGAGAGAAGGGAGTTCTTCATCTGGGTCAGGATTCTCCAAGCAGAGTTGGCATGCATTGCATTTTAAATTTCTTTACAACTGTTGTTCTCATTGTGCGCCTAAATTGGTTTCCGACTTATCCAACCCAATCGCCTTCACCTGGACCCACTTGACACTTTTTAAAACTGCAAATATATGTTGTGTTTAGCAACGGCTGCAGGAATGGTGTTCACACAAAAACGGAAAGATTGCGAGTGACCGACAATTGATGAATGGCTAACTAAAAAGATTATGGATATGGATAGACTGACGATTCATTAGGAAAATGGGAGGAGGATTGGGAACCAGTGTTAAATTGGTGTAAGAAGAAGTGGTTATAATGAAAATACATCTCCTATCATCCCAGCCCGCACCAGCCAATGCTTGGGGATTGGCATGGGCCAGTGACTGGGGATTATGGGCTATGTAGTCCCAAACACATAGGTGTCACCTTGCTTAGCCTGGGGAAACAGGTTTCCTAGGGTCTTCTTGGCAGAATTTGTTCAGAATGCCTTTTGCATTGCCCTGAGGCTGAGAGAGTGTGACTTGCCCAAGGTCCCCTTGGCAGTGGGTTTCGTAGCCAAGTGGGGATTCGAACCCAGAGCCGTAGTCTGATGCTCAAACCACCAAGTTGGCTCTGTTATTTACATGAGTTAAGTATATTTATCTAAGCAGCTGATAACAGGATTCCAGCTAATGTTATTATCGGCGGGTTCATTTTCTCCTTGTTGTTGCTCCAGTCTGTCTTCTTTCCTTCCTTTACTTCTCTCTCTCCTATAGTTTGTGGAAAGTTGAGGAATTGCAACGCCTGCCTGCCAAAAATTTGGGATGATCGCCTCATCCCCTCCAGCCACCCCCCAATTTGTAGGGACAATCCCCATTAACCTTCTTCCATCCCACTTTCTCAGCTGCTTTTAAAATGTCCTGGTTTCTCCCTTTTCCTCCCACTTTTCCTCCTTTATGTTCAGCTTACTTCAGCCCCTGCAAACCGAGTTCAAAGTGCAAAAATAGTTTACACTCAAATTAACTCAGTAGGTAGGAAAGGAGGGCAAAATTAATGAATTAATTCCTCGGCTGTGTAGGAATATACACCTAAAACGCTCCTGGGATATGGCCCTCCAAACAGATCCTGCAAGGCTGGAAGTCATATGTTAAATGCTTGTATGTCTGTTGTATTTAGGTTTTGCGGATGATGTAAATATGTGTTGTGTATGTAATAAGTTATGTCTATATATTGTGCATGTTGTTTTAATATAAAGTGGTCCCTTGCTATCCGCTGGAGTTTGGTCCCAGGACCCACCGTCAATACAAGCCATGGATGCTTGAATGTGGATATGGAGGGCTGACTGTATTAAGAAAATGAAAAGTAGAACTATGACAAAGAAAAGAAAAGTAGTTTGCCCTCCATTAAGTCAGCAGCAGGAGAGGAGAGGTTGGAACCTATCTTTTCCCAGTCGGCTTTGGCAAAAGCAAACTTACGCAGCCTTTACTAGCTTGTGGGGTCTTTCCCATTAATATCCCCCCCCCCAAAAGGACCGTACTCTGATGTTTTGTGGCCACAAGCATCCCAGTTTTCATCTCTGAAATGTTGGGAGTCACCCAAAAGGAAGGTCCTCCCAGAGTCCCAGCTCTGAACTCCAGCCACCTGTTTCCTCCAAGCCTCCAACTGTGGACTTAACCATTGAAGCCATGGTGGTTCAGGGGTTTTTCTCCAACCAGCAATTTCCAAAATCTGACCCACACCGCAGATAATCCGAAAACTCAGAATTTTCATTTCCAGCCACATATCGGGAACGGACGGCACCCAAAACAGCCCCCTTCTCTTTGCCCATAACCACCGGCTTCTGCTTCCAAAAACCAACTCCACTCAACCCAAATATTTAATTGTGGTGCAGAGAGGGATTAATCGGTGGAGTGGGTTTTGTTAAGACTTAGGGATGCTTTTAAAACAACATTTAAAAACACGTCCTTTGCCTTGGCAAGAGGTGCTTCGATCTTCTTTGCAGCGAGGGTCATGGTGGGCCACATGCGGCCCCTCAATGCTGTTTACGTGGCCCTTGAACCCTTCTAACTCCCTTATTCTGGCCATAATAGAAAGAGAAGATGGATTGCCTTTTCCAGATGCCTCCTGGCCATTTATCTTATCAAAATCCCAGGCACTACATAATATTTAAATGGAAACATTACTTTTTTGGGGAGTGCGTGTCCGAAGGAGGGTGACCATAATTGTGAAGGGTCTGGAAACCACAAAGCCCTATGAGGAGAGTTTTCTGTCCTTCCTTATTTATTTGTTAAAGGGATTTATGAATAAGAAGGGCACATTCACCCTCCATCTCTGTGTGGCTGCAATATCGGGCATTTTTGCTTCCGTTCTGGCTTTGACGGCTCCTGGTTTGATCCAGGTCCTGTGTATTTTGGATGCCAGGTTGATGTTCTTCTCTGAAGCACTTTTGCACATAAAGGGGGGACTGTTCACGATGGAAGAGGAGGAAAGGAGGGGGAAACCGCCTGCCATCCAGAAAAGGAACAGACGGCGACTGTGCGGCCTTGCCCCATATTCTGAACCAAGCGCTGCGGGAATTGTGACTGAAGGAGCCTCCCTTTTAAGTCTCCAAACGGCGAGAAATCCATTGGTGCGAATACATTCCTTGTAGACTCCCTTTTGATTCTCTTTATTTGATTCTCATGCCAGACCCTTCACCATTTTTGTCACCCTCCTTTGGACACACTCCAGCTTCTCAGCATCCTTTTTGAACAGTGGTACCTAAAACTAGGGACAATATTCCAGGTGACCAAAGCAGAATAGAGTGGCACTTTGACTTCCCTTGATCTAGACACTATACTTCTATTGATGCAGCCTTGAATCGCATTGGCCTTTTGAGCTGCCAATGCTGTCCCTGCTTCCCTTGGGCCAGAAATCTTGTTGGACTTCATTTGGGGCCTAGCTTCGGCCGCTTCCATCAGCTGGATGAACATGAGACCGACCGAGTGGAAATCCATCGTCCGAGGCAACTGACCCTCTTTGCAAAAGACTAATTGAAGGCTGGGGCG
Source organism: Sceloporus undulatus (assembly GCF_019175285.1). Lineage (NCBI taxonomy): Eukaryota > Metazoa > Chordata > Lepidosauria > Squamata > Phrynosomatidae > Sceloporus > Sceloporus undulatus. Next base: position 31,302,608 of record NC_056530.1, read on the forward strand.
AATGCTTGGCCACGGGGACAAGGAGGAGGCAGGGGCCTCATTGCTTCCAGACCATGAGACAGAGAGGACAGATTCCCGGTGGCCCTTTTGACCTGGCAGACATCACAAGTGCTCCCAAAGTCTGTATGGGCAGCATTTGGCAGCGTCTCTTGGGTTTGTGGGTTTTAGCTGGGATTAAGTGCCCTGGCTTTGTCCGCCCTCCCCTCTGTCCCGGAGGGGGGGAGAGAATATCATCCCAGGGAAAGGAGGGGAACCAGAGCCAAACGCACAGCTCTCTTTGGCATTTGCAGTGGGAACGGGCAAACCGTGCCAAATGGCCCCAGTGATGCCCATCCTCATGGCAGCAGGCTTTGTTTCAGTCCGTCTAATGATTACCCTGGTAATACTTGGCCGCCATCCCTTAGACTTGCCCCAACCATTACTTCATATCTTGGCCATCGCTTAGGGTTGGCTCATCCACCATACCTTGGAATTTCACCAGGAATCCATGTTGGCAATCTCTTCCGGTTGCCCCCAGACAAATGACCAGCCATCAGTGACCATTGCCCTGTTGGTCACCCTCCTTGGCCATCACTTAGGATTGCCCAGGTTACACTTGTCCACCTTCGCTTCCAATGGCCCCAATAGCAATAGTCTGCCATTCCTCCAGAATCCTTTATGAAGGAGACATCTGGCATTGGGAGATTTGCTCCTCGAAAGCTGGTAGGACCTGGCCGTGGGCATAATTCAGGCGCATGGGAGAGATATTCAGGGCTGGCTTGTTTCCCCATTATGGCTTTGTGTGTTCAAGGGAAAGGGGAGTGTTAATCAATGGGAAAGTTTTGAGGTTTGTCCCTCAGGGTCAGTTTGGTTTTGAATAAGTCCTGGCTTCATATGGGTTCCCTTGTCTTCCTTGGTTCTTAAAAACATGACATTTCTTTTTTTCCTTCCTCCCCCAATTTCTTCTTTCTCTTTTCCCTTTTATTTTCCTTCCCTTCCCTTTTTTTCTTTCTGTGGCCTTCCTTTATTAGTTTTCTTTCTCTCTCCTTCCTTTCTTCCTCCCTTCTTTCACTCCTATTTTCCCCAGCTTGTTTTCTTCCTTTCTTTCCCTCTCCCCTTTTCCCTTCCTCAGTTTCCTCTCTTTCGTCCTCCTTCTTCCTTCCTTCCTTCCTTCCTGTCTCAGAGGATCACCCCTTTCTCTTCAGGAGTGTGCATCTGGGGGGTGGCTGGGCTTTAGGGTGGCTTTGGGGTCATGATATTCCCCACAGTCACAAACCCACAAACCCACACATACTTGTGAACCCTTTGCACAGGGCTGGGAGTGTGCCAGGTGCCCCTGAGCCTGGAACATGAGCTGGAAGTGTACAAATGTGTTTGCCAGGAATTTGGACTGTCATTGCATGTGTGATCTGTTATATCAAAACATGGAGGGTTTTCTTTTCCTCCCTTCCTTCCTTTCCCGGCGGGACTTTCCTTGATAAACCAGGGTTATGCAAGACTCAATTTGGATCCTGGGGCTTCACATACAGAGCCTGAACTTGGGCCAGAAAATGAAACCTGTCCTTCCTTTACCTTGTGAAGATCTCCCTATCATTCCAGTTTTGGTTGCTCCCTTGCTTCCTATTGATTGTTTGAAAATATTAAGTGTTGCAAAGGCCCTTCTGAAAGCATCTACTGTATGTAACTCATGTATAAGTCTAGAAATTTCGGTCACAAAAATTGTCCCCCCAAAACCCGAGTTGACTTATCCGCAGGTCAATAATGTAAGCCTTAGCTCTTGTTTAAAGGAAGGAACCATCCCCTGGTGAAAAGCAAGAAAGTATAATATGCGAAGCAGCAAACCCCGCTACTCTCTCCTCCATCCAGCCTTAAGAGTAAGCGCAAAGAGCTATGTCTGGAGGCATTTTATAAGTTCCTTGACATTGCATTGCTTTGCTTTGCTTCATCCTTTAGACCCTTTGCTATATGGCCCCTTACGTTTTACCCTCGAATTATCCACAGGTTAAAGCAAAACCCATCATTTTGGCCCAACACTTGCCCTCGACTTATACATGAGGTCGACTTATAGTTGAGTATATACAGTAGTCCTTTCTCTAGTTTGGAGCAGAATCCGGAGCAGATTCTGAGAGTTGCAGTGCTGCTGACCAAGAGCACTTTGAAAGTTCTGTTCAGTGCATAGGGAAAGCGGTCTTGGTGCCACCACAAAGTACAGTCTCCTAGGATTCTCATAGCAATGTAAAATGGTGTCAACCCGGATTATCCCTCTGGTGCGGATGCAGCCCTACTATTTGGTTGCACTTCTGCAAAGGGGATTGGAATTTTAATTCGTGAGGTTTCCCTCCTCGGAGCCCAGCCCTCCTCCAGGCCAAAGAGGAGGGAGGGAGGAAGGGCAAGCCATTGCAAGCAGAAGAGAAGAGGAGGAGGAGGAGGAGGAGGCGTGGATGGGGGGAATGGGAAAGAGCCTGGGAGGATAGATAGATCAGTCACTGGAGCTGGCCAGAGGAGAGTCTTTTGAGGACTGAGCAAAGGAAGGAAAGAAGGAAGGAAAGGGGGACTGGGGGCTTTGCACGTTAATCTTTGCAAGGAGGAGCATTCAGGTTTTTCCTTTTCACAAGCCCCCTCTGCCAGCAAAACTCTGCCAAACTTTGCAAGCTGGCAATTGCAAAAGGAGACGAGGCTGGGGGAAAGCCACCACCAGAGAACCCCCTCTTTCTGGGGGTCCCCCTTTCCCTCCCCCCAAATTTGGAAGAGGAAAGGGGGAGGGAGGGAGGGGAAAGCGGAGAAAGGGAAAGGGAAAAGGAAAGGAAAGGAAAGGAAAGGAAAGGAAAGGAAAGGAGGAACCCTGGAGAAGAGGAGAGGAGAGCCAGGTAAGGGGAGTTGGAGGGGGGGTTCTTCCAGCACCAAGGGACCCTGGACCTGGCACCCCCCACATTCTTCCTTTGGGATCCATCCATCC
>NC_056530.1:31305552-31330395 GCF_019175285.1 Sceloporus undulatus
ATCCACCCATCCTGTCTATAGTCTGTCAATCTATCTTCTGTCTGTCTTTCTGTTACCATCTGTCTGTCTATCTTCTATCTATCTGTTTTCAGTCTGTTTATCTATCTATCCATCCATTCTGTCTATCGGGCTTCAGTCTGTCAATCTATCTTTTGTCTGTTCATCTGTCTATCCCCATCTAGCTTCTGTCTATCTGTCTTGAGTCTGTTTATCCATCCATCCATCCATCCTGTCTAACTGCCTTCAATCTGTCAATCCGTCCATCCATTCATCTTCTATCTATCTTCTGTCTGTTTATCTATCTGTCTGTCCCCATCTGTCTGTCATCTGTCTATCTGAGGAAGTAGACTGAAGTCTATAAAAGTTCATGCTGACAATTTCTTTCTTTCAGTGAGTCTCAAAGGTGCTGCAAGATCTCTCTACATATCTATACATCTATACTGTCGATCTGTCTTTCATCTCCGTCTTTCTGTCAGTCTATGTACCTACCTACCTGTCTGTCCTCTCTCTCTCTCTCTTTCTATCTATCTACTTTTCCTAATGTCTTCTGTCTTCTCCTCCTGCCTTTTGCCTCTTCTGCCCGATCCATCTGTCTTCCTTCCTTCCCCTCTTTCTTTCATTCACACGTGGATCAGTTTCTCTATCCATCTTTCTCTTCATCCATCTTTCCTTCCCCTTCCTTCCCTTTCTTTTTAGCACATTTATTTCACTGTTCTATCTCCCTCTGCCTGTCTATCCAGACACCTTTTCATCTTCTCTTTTCGTCTGTAAGCCTCCATTCTCTTTATCTCTATCTGTTCATCATCCTTCTTTCCTATAGCCCTACTTCTTTGTCTCCTTATCTCCCCATCCATCTGTTCTTCCTTCCTTCGTTTCTGTATGTTTGGCAATCTCTCTGTTTGTCTCTGTCCCTACCTTCTTTCCCACTTTTCTGTGTAGCAATTTCTTCTTCACATAACAGTTTTCCTATCTATCTTATCTTATCTTATCTTATCTTTCTACCCATTTACCCATCTACCCATCCAGCCTTTTTCCTACCTATCCATTCCTTCTCTCCCCTCTCATCTGTCTACCTCCTTCCTTCCTTCCTTCCTTCCTTCCTTCCTTCCTTCCTTCCTTCACCTCTGTCCATTATTCCCTGTTACCCTTCACTCCCTGACCCCCTCCATTTGACCCTTCTCTCCATCCCTTCAGTCTCATTCCTTCCTTCCTTCCTTCCTTTCTTCCTTCCTTCCTTCTTTCCTTCCTTCATTCTTTCTTTCCACAGCCCCCCATTCACCTTCTCCCTCCTTGCTTCCATCTGAGACTCCTCTGGCTCTCCCACCATCCTTTTTTCTGTGGCCTTGCCTCCCTCCATCTCTTCCCTCCATTTCTGCCCTCTTCATATACCTTTTCCATTCATTTTTAACCACTTTGCACTCTTGACATGCCATGTCCCATTCTTCCTCTGTGAATCATATCTATCTTATGTCTTCTTTCCTCTCTTCCTCCCATGTCTTTCTGTCCTTTTCAGTTCCCTATCTGTCTAATCTTCCTTCCTTCCTTCCTTGCCTCTCTGTCCATCTACCTGTTCCTTTCCTCCTTTCTTCCTTTTCTATCCATCTGTTCCTTCCTTCCTTCCTTCTTTCCTTCTTTCCTTCTTTCCCCTTCTTTTGTTTGTCTATCTGTCTACTCCTTCTTTCCTCCCTCTCTCCCTCTTCTGCTCATCTATCTGCCTGTTTTTTCCTTCCTTTTTTTCTCTCCTTTCTTTCCATCTGTCCTTCCTTCCTTTCTCTCGATCTGTCTATAGATTTGGCAAGGACATTCCCAATTGATCCTCTGCTATCCCACATCTATCTATTGGTCCCTTCCTTCTTTCCTTCCCTCCTTTTTTCCTCCCCTGTCCTTTCCATGTTTTTCTTCCTCTTTCTATCTCAGTGACTTCCTTCATGCATTGAACCAGGCTGGCCTGCACCTCCCATCATCCCCGGCCAACAGCAGGGTCCTATTGGCTGGGAGTGATGGGAGTTGTAGTCCAACACACCTCTAAATGTGGCTGAGCTTTGGGGGAAAGGTGGACTCTTCTTCTTGTCCTTTTCATTGTCCTTTCCCAAATATTCTTATATACCTCTTCATCTGTTTGTCTTTCCCCCCTTTAGATCTCAACATATGGAGAAATAAAGAAGTGTCCACCTTTTCTGGAATGAAAAAACACTGGTCAGATTTTCTTAACTCCGAACGTAAAGCTCCAAAGGTAAGTTCACTTACATTTTAACAAGAAATTTGTTTGTTGCTGTTGTGGTTGCAGAGACTGAAGGTATTGCTGAGGCTTGGAAGGAATCCCAGGTGGGACTCCATTCCTTAAAAATCAATTTCGCACTGGGTCCATGCTAAATAGAACCAAAATTGGCTATATATACACACACACACACACACCTTTATTTATAAAGTGCTGTAAATTTACACAGCGCTGTACATGCAAACTTTTAGTTAGAAGACAGGAGTTTGTCACACGAAGGAGATCAGGAGTTTATCCGGTGAATACAGGAAAATCATGTAATTACTTGAAATGATGTCACATGAACAAAACTCGCCATTAAAGTGGTCACAAAGCAGCATTAACACACATCTCTTTACTTTCAGGATTTCAACAACAATGCATTTCCGATACCACTTTATTTTTGCAATTGCGTGTGATGATCATTCGTGCAATTACTTACCATTTCCGCTTTGTTTGTGGGATGCTTTAAATGTGTCTTAATCTCTCTTTAATGCCCAAATTAGCACCAAGAGCCATCCCTTGTCCAAACCCATTCTGCCATGCAAGAACTCACAATCACAGTGTCCCCGGCATATATATATTTCAATGCAAACTGTGCCAGTTGTTCCCATCAATGCACAAAACAAGCTCACGAAGACAACCGAAATGTTATCACACACCAAGTATGGTCCAAGTTGCGTTCTAGAGCAAAAATGGCAGAAATCCAACTTATTTTCTGGGCAAGTTGTTGGCGGATCAGACCCAACACTTCATTGTGGTCTTTCTTGTGCTTCCAACCAATGTCACACCAAACCCAGTGACTCTATGACCCATCATGTGGCACAACAGACCAGGTTTAAATGCATTGCAGAATTAATGCAGTCGGACGCACTGATGTGTTTGGGGTTTAATTTTCACTTATGCACACAGACACAACACAGTGTCTTTGGGTATTATGTGTATTAAAAAATACCAAGCTGGGGCAAAACCCAGTTTTAAGTCCTGCTGCTTTTGCGGGGTAAATTTAAACACATGCTTAAACCTTCCTGGTTTTAAATCGAGGAGACATTCTTTGCTTTTCCCGCCTGGCACTCCTCCGTTTCCTCTCTTTCTCTGTCTGTCGTTCTCTCGACGTTTGGACTAATTCTGACTTGAGGACCACCCAGGGGAAGGAATGCTTTCAAAGGAGGAAAGAAAGAAGCCCAGGGATGGGAAAGCAAAGGCAAGAGGCACCACTGCTGTGTACTTAGGTTTTTCCAAACTAGAATTGGAGAAGGAAGGACAGAGGGGTGGAAAGAAAGAACCCCTGTCTTTTTATAGCAGCTTGTTAAAGCTGTGATCTTGTGACTATTGTCTCTCTCGCTTTCAGCCGGGCATCAAAAAAGCCGGTAACTTGATCCGGGAGTTATGAAATTCTCCGAGGTTTACATAGAGAACGGGCTCGGAAGAGTTGGTTTGAATATGTGGAAGGCAGCTCGCTCTTTCTCTCCGCTGAAAACCGGGCGGAAAAAATTCTGCGTACAGCGGGCTCTTACATAAGCGCTGCCCTTTCTGGAATTTGGGATTTTTTGTATTTTTTGGACCAAAGGCCTGGCGAATTGGATGTTAAATCTCCAATCTCCCAAGCCCAAAGCCATTATGCACGGTCAAGGCTTGAAATGCAACAGGACGGTATTCCAGAGCTAGACTGCTCATCAATAGGGATGTTCAGTCTGGTTTTCGTTGTGTATAGTGTGCCTTCAGGTTATTTCCCTAGTAGTGCTACCAACCACGGTTCATCACAGGTTTGTCATTCAAACACACACGCACAGAGGACATAGGTTCCTTTTTTATTTAGGAAGACAGGATAAAGAATACTTAATCTAGCCTCGGTGGATGCAGAGGAGAGTGAGCCCCTCCGCAATTTGCACACTTGTCTCTTGCCCTGAGTTTACACGCTTGTCTCCCGCCCCGAGTTTTCATGCTTGTTTCCCGCCCTGAGTTTGCACACTTGTCTCCCATCCAGAGTTTGCACACTTGTCTCCCACCCAGAGTTTGCATATTTACCTTGCACCCAGAGTTTGCACACTTGTCTCCTGCCTTGAGTTTGCATACTTACCTTGCACCCAGAGTTTGCACACTAGTCTTCTGCCCAGAGGTGACTCCCAAAACTGGAGACTCAGGGCCAAGCCTAAGACCTGGCTACCTTTAGGAGCAGAAAAACTTTGGGGCGATAAGGGTTATGGCCTGGCGAGGGAGGAAACTGGTAATTAATCGGCTGTGTTTTATTTTCTGCTCTGGAGCCGTTCTCATAATCGCCGTCGTCTCGTTCTTGGAGAGCCCAAGATCGCTCATGTTTTCCAGGTATTTGGGCCTGGTGCAGAGCCAGCGGATGGTTTGGCTGACCGAGGAAGCCTTTTACGATACAGTGGAAAAAAATATCTCTCTCCCTCTTCCCCTTTTGCAGAAGTCTGGCGCAGGGCGTTATGTTTGCAATTTGGACGCACGTATCAAGGGAAAGAAAGAACGAGGAGTTTTCTCCTTCCTGGCTCTCCGTTCTGAGGAGCGTTTTGGGGTGGCATTACTCCCTAATGTGTTGGCACAACGTTGTCTTTTAACATGGCGGAGCAGCCTGTAAAATGACGCACATAAATCGATGACAGTAAAAAGGTCTACTCTCTAATTTGTCCCAATTTGGCAAGGACACTCCTGATCTGTCCCCTGCCATCCCACTTTTCCAGCTGCTTTTGAAATGTCCCGGTTTCTCTATCCTTCTCCCACCTTTGTCCTCTGTTTGCTTCAACTGCCGCAAACTGAGTTCAAACTACAGAAGTCCTTTGCCCTCCCCTCAATTTATATATGACGTCGATTTATGGTAGAGTATATATGGTATATAAACCAGTAGCCCCCCTTTCCCTTAAAGTTTGGACTCAAAGCCAGAGCGGGTTCATCGCCGCGTAAGTTGTGGGCCTGGTCTCCAGTTGTAATTGCACTCAGTTGCGTGTGTATGGGTGCAGTGATGTGGAAAGATGCCCTTTTCCAAATGCGGAGGTGCTCATGCGCTTGGACTTTTGCCAGCGGCGAGAGATGATTTGTTATCTTAGCCATGAGAGTTGTCTCAGACGCCCGGTCATTGGAGAAGTGGAGGCAAAGCCAGTGGGGATCTCTTTGAACTCTTTCCCAACTGTCTAATTGTTTTTTTCAAAGTTTGGAAAATGCTTTCTGACTGCCTGGAGCCCCTTGTCGATTCTAGTCAAGCGGCGGGTTCGAGTCCCACCATGCTACGTGAAAGTGTGACACCTTTGTATGTGAGGAAGGGTCTTCGCTGCAGTGAAGGAAAAAAGAGAATTACAGTAGTCCTTCCACATTTGCTGGGGTTCGTTGGGGTGAAGGACCCCCGTGAATGTGGAAAAACTGCAAATAAAAAAAACAAAACACTATTCTTTATATCTAGGAGACCACCTCTCCAGGAATCTCCAGATCCTCCAGTGCAACTCTGTGGTCAACATCTGCCAGACGCTGGTCATAGAGTCATGCTAGAGGAGCCACAAATGCCTAGAGAAGTGTTTACCTCTATGTTTTCTCTTGTAGGTTCTCCAACAGAACCAATTTGCGCTGGAGGACCTAGAGATTCCTAGAGAGAACGCATTAACCAAAACTGCAAATAATCAGATCTGCAAAAGTCAAAGCCACAGATGTGGAGGGCCAACTGTATTCTGACCCAGTTCGGAGGCTGCGTTTATAACAGGGACGTAAAGCATTACTCATCCCCTTGGCAAGGTCTGTCTTTTTCTGTTTGCACTCCAGTTCAGTTTTGTAGCAAAAAGGACACCCATTTTCCCCACCTCCTTGGCCCTTTTCCACCTGTTTGCTGCAGCTGGGTTAGCTGTGCTTTTCGGATCACGTCCGACTCCCGTGCCGTTGTTTGCGTGGGACTCTCCAGTCCCCATCATTGAGATGATCCATACTCCTCCTTGGAGCAAATGGAGACACAGTAGAGTCGCCTCTCTGCCGACTCCTTATAGTTTCCCCCTCTTTTCTTTCTTTGGAAGGACCCAGAGGACTGGAGGGCGGCCTGGGTTGCTTCATCACATAGCAATGCTCAGATGGATGGTCCTCGTTGGAGGGATCCTCCCGTTTCATGGAAGACTTGGACGGTGGGAACAAAACGAGACCTCATTTTGCTCAACCTCTTTTTATTCCTTTTTGAAAACTTGGATGGGGACAAAATGCATCAGTCCTCTACCCCGTTGCACACTTTGTTTCCAATTTATGGCAACCCTATTGTGAGGTTTGCTTGATGCGTTTCTTCGGAGCGGGTTTGCCATGACCATCCTCTGAAGCTGAGTGAATGTGACGTTTTGCCAAGGTCGCCCATTAGTTTCCATAGCCGAGTTGGGACTCAAACCCTGGTCTCCAAAGTTGTAATCCTGGCTAAGGTTATATCAATAACAACCACAAAGATTAGCAGTCCTTTCACCCTGCATTATCCAGTCACAACTTTTACAATGCCCCTGAGGCTCAGAGAGTGCAGATTGACCAGGATTACCAGTGGGTTTCTATGGCCGAGGAGAGATTCAAACCCTGGTCTGCCGGGGTCTTAGACCAACACTGAAACCACGCTGACTTTATAAGGACCTTTTTAAAACTCTGCAGTGCTCCAAAGTTCTCACTTAATGGATACTTCCTGCTGCAAGGTGAGAAAGGCAGAGGTTTTACCTCTTTGGTCGTTTCCAAATCTGAAAACGGTTGGCGCTCAAAGAGTTAAGATTGCTTCCCCCCCCCCCCCAAAAAAAAATACCCTTTTAGGCCTTAATCCTGAGCGCAAACCATTTAAATCCCTTTGCTGTGTCTGCCTGGAGCTAGTACAGAAGCTTGCTTTACTTGGTTGCTAAACCCTAATAGAAAGCATTGAGGTGGGAGGCGAGTAGAGAAGACGTTTAGACTCTCTTCTGGGTGGCTTTTAAGGGGAATTTTGTGAACCAAAAATGTATTTCTTTCTTCAAATGATGCCCCATTGAATTGGAATGATGCCCCATTGATCCCTTTGAAATGGGATCCGTTGCTTGGCGGCAGCTTGCAATAACTGCAAACAAAGATTCGGCTAAAACCTTGTTTTGCAAAGGTTTTAAAAAGAATTAAGCCACCGTTGTTTTGAAAAACACGGTTTGAAAAAGGATAACACGGCGCAAGTTGCACAACCCAAGCGCTTGAACTCCATGACCCAAAGCACCAATGCATGGATGACTGACGCTCGCTCTGCTCTGGTTCGGAAAAAGCGTGCAAAAATAGGTTGTTGTTTTGGTACGCTGGGTGTGTACATATTTGCGGTGCTGTGCCAAGGTGCAACATGCCAGGGCATTGGGTGTGCCAGGTGTGTGTGCGTGTATCTGTGCCTTCAAGTTGGTTGTCAACTTACAACAGCCGCGTTATGGATTTCATAAGGTTTTCTCATGCAAGGAATCCTCCGAGGTGTTTTTGCCAATTCTGAAATATCCCCTGCAGCACCCTGCGTTCGTTGGCAGGTCTCCCATCCAAGGAGTAACCTGGGCTGACCCTGTTTAGCTTCCCAGATCGGGTGGGATCTGGTGCCTTTAGGATACATAGGCCTTGTTTAATAAATTATTATGGTTAGATGTGCAAGATAAGTGTTTGTGTTTTGCCGAGTGCTTCGGGAAACGCATTCCATGCGCTTGTCATCTTAAGCATTTTACAACATCGAGCTGCATTTCCATTTCATCTTTTCCTCCTAGATTGAGATCATTCCAAGATAACTTGTTGAGTTCCTAATTACTTTTTTCACTGCCTTTGCACTTGAGATCAATAGGATCATAGGGTTGGAAAGGGACCCCAAGGGCCATCTAGTCGGAAACCTTTTGTGCTGGAATAAGCAACTACAACATCCTTGAAAGATGCCCATCCAACCTCTGAGTAAAGACCTCCAAAGAAGGAAAATCCACCACCTTCGTTTTACCAATAAGAAAATGGCACAAGACTCATTCGGCTGCCTTCAAGCGGTTTCCAATTTCTGGTGACCCTAAAGCAACCCTATCATGGGCTTTTATTGGCAAGATTGCTTCAGAGAGAAAGGATTGTTAGTTTATAGAGTAACATATGAATTATGTTATGCTATAGAGCTGTGGTTCCCAACCTTTGGTCCTTAGTTTGCTTTGGACTTCAGATCCCAGAAGCCCAGCCAACATGGCCAAAAGTCAGGAATTATGGGAGCTGAGGTCCAAAACACCTGGAGGACCAAAGGTTGGGAACCATGTGAACAGCAGAGATAACTTTGTTGAGATTGCATCGATGCTTAATTGTCTTCACTTTCCTGCGCAATTTTGCATCTGTTTGCCTCTCTATGCCAAAAATGTGCAGCCATGTGAATCCATTGAAAGCGAATGGATTGCTGCAGGTTTGAGATTTTGCGTCCTTGCAGATACTCCAATAAATCTGTGAATCCTTGTCCAAACTCTGTTTGGAAACAAACAGAGTGGCGGCAACATCTGGAAATGCATTTCCACCGGCAGATTTCTGGAAGGGATAAAGATGACTTTGATGGCTTGTTTGCTCCTGGCGTTGGGGGCCCAGGACTCCTTCCAGTGAGGACCATGGCCAGGACCTCTGACCCAGCTGGCCACCCCTTAAAAACCACATTCCCGGCTGTCCCTCTTCATCTGTGGAATGCTGACCTCTATCATTGGACATCCCTTGGAGATTGCCAAATCCGAGCATGAAGACCCCAGTTGCAGATGACCTCCAAGGTTGCAGATTGTCAGCTTACGTCTTTCTGATATTTTCTTGCATCGGTCAGCAAAGCTGGGAGCTCCAAAGTGCATCGCAATGTCTGTGCAGACTTAGTCGCACACCCAAGATACCAAAGTTGTTGGATCGGTAGAATTCAACAACCTTGCAAAAGTTTGCACGGCGAATTCCTTGCAAAAAAATTCCTTGCAAAAGTTTGCACAGAGCCAAACTGCGTCTTCTGCCCTTGGGGTCATTTCCTCTCCCTGATCACAAATGCTTTGGTGTGTGGGGTTTTCGGACTCCGGTTGCAGAGCTTTGGGGGTACACCTGACACCTGGAGATGGAGGACTATCGAGCCAAAGAGGATTTCCGGAGTTATGCCGCCACCCAGATTGCAAATGGAGCCTGACATATTTGGAGGAGGAGGAGAGGGACTTCTGGCAGCGCTGGATCAGAAATCCTGTTGGGTGATTTCGAACCCCGTCTCGGCCATAAAACCCACTGGGCGACCGTGGCAAGTCACAGTCTCTCAGCCTCAGAGGATGGCAATGGCAAACCACCTCTGAACAAACCTTGCCAAGGAAACCCTGTGATACGTTTGCCTTAGGATCGCCATAAGTCGGAAACGACTTGAAGGCCCACAATAAGAAAGGGATTTCTGACTCAGAAATCCTGTTGGTTCATTTCTTTTAGGGTTAAGGTTAGGGGTTAGGGGATAGGGGTAGGGTTCATTTCGAATGAATCTGTGGATTAACAAATCTGTGGATATGGAGTGCTAACTGTGTTCAAGTGTTCTTTCCAGCTTTATTTACAAACCCTTTTCTTCCTAAACTGTGGGAGTTGGTTTAAAAGGCCTTAAGGATGGACGTCTTAAGGGAACGAGTGGAAAGAGGAGTGTATCCCTTTTGGGGGCAAGGGACGAGAAGGGGAGGTCTCCGAGGGGATATCTGCCAATGTGTGAAACAGTCACCTCGCCCACCCCAAATATGTGGCTCCTGGTGTTGACCTTTTGGACAGTGCCAGGCCATTGACCCTGTCTTGCATCTGCTTGGAGCTGTTTTGCACAGGGGACCCATGCGGGTTTTGGGAAGAGAGCAAGAGCTGGAAGGTGATTGAACAAAGAGAGGGGCGTGCATAGCTCCGTAGATAGCCCTGCAAACCAAAGCACCATCGTGTAAACTCTGAGGAAGGGCCTGGCATGGTGGTTTCTGGTTTGATCCTGGGCAAGGTAAGGCTGAGAAAGGCCCTGAACTTCAAACCCAGGAAAGTATCTGCTGGCCAGTGCCAACTGCATACCTTCCAGTGCCCAGTCTCCCTTAATCCTCCTCCTTCCCACTTTTGCAGCTGCTTTTAAAACGTCCCTGTTTCTCTCTCCCTCCTCCTACTTTCCCCCTTGGTCTTCAGATTAATTTCCATTGCTGCAAAGCGCAAAGGTCGTTTGTTGTGGTTATAGTTGTATGCCTTCAGGTAGTTTCCAACTTACAGCAACCCTCTCACGGGGTTTCTTCCTTGCCGTGACATTTCAAAAGCAGCTGGAAATTGGGAAGGCAGAGGATTAATCAAAATTGCAAAATTGGATAGTGGGTGGCTATGGACTAGGATCTCAGGAATTTTATATGGCTGGACAGGAGGGGGGGGGGAAACCCTGCATGTAGAAAGTCTCAGTTCATTCCCCAAGCCTTGTGGGAGTTGCAGTCCCAAAACATCTGGAGAACACTGAGCTTAGAACAGTGGTCCTCAACCTTTGGGCCTCCAGATGTTTTGGACTTCAATTCCCAAAAGTCCCAGTTAGTATGTTCATGGTTCAGGAATTCTGGGAGTTGAAGTCTCAAAAATTTAGAGGACCAAAGGTGGAGAACCATCGGCTTAGACGGACCAGATGTTTGACATGGTCAACGGCAAATGCCTAGGTTTTGGCCTTCTGGGTGTTTTGGACTCGGACTTCCAGAATCCCAGACCGTTGGCCAAGATGGGAGCTGAAGTCCAGAACACCTGGAGGAGCAGAGTTTGCTAGAATCGTAGAATCAGTTGGAAGAGACCTGCAGAGATGCTGACTTTGCAAAGAGGTGCAGCGTTAGGTATCCCAAGAATTTGTCTTTATCTTTTCTTTTCCAGCCTGGGAAGACCAGGTCAAGCTAAGAAGGAGGACTCAAATACAGCTTCGGACTGAATGTCACCCGGGTCTGGAAGCCCCTCACCCTCCTTCCCTGGGGGCCTGCGGATAAATTATACCCAATAAGCCCCATTTGCATAGATTATCCGGACCAATGCCTCGGAGGTATGCACCGGCTTAGGAACGCCCAGCGTGCCTCAAGTCCCTGTTCCTAGCCTTTCCCATTCCCCCCATTCTGCAGGAAAGAAACCTGGATTCTGCATTTGCAGATCTGTTTCCATGTTTTGAACTAGTTGTAGCGTGTGGTGGATTTGGGGAGTTGCAGTCCCCCAGAAATGCCCTCTTTTAATGCTCTGTACATGGAGAGAATGGCACATGAGAGCATCCTTTGATGTATTTATTTTTTAACCCATTTTATAGGGAAATGAATAGTAGTAGTAGTAGTAGTAGTAAACTTTATTTATAGAGCGCTGTAAATTTACACAATCAGTTAAAAATAGAATAAAATAAAATAAACATGCCTAAGGCATATGTTCCACAAAAATAATTTGATATTATTTTAATTTGCTGTCTGCCTTATTTCATTTAATGTTAACATGTACTGATATGTTATTTTTGTAGAAAGTATGCCGTAGGCAGGTTTATTTCATCTATTTTAATATATATTAATACATATTAACATTAAATAATAAAATATAGGAAGGGAACAAATTAAAAAAAACCTATAATAACAATCAAGTGATTTAAAAATACTTGTAAAATGTTTATATACACACATATATGATCTAGCAAACAATTTGGTACGATAAAACCAGTGTTAGCAAAATGGACAAACAATGTGAGCAATGCAAAATGATTTTTTCAAAAGCGCTCTCTGGGTTTGGTGGGACTTTCCAGGCTCTGGAGGATTCTGGTTGTTGTAGTCTAGCTGGGGAAGGATGATGGATGTTGTAGTCCCAAAGGTTTGGGGTTTCTGGTCACTGGAGTCTGATAATTCACTTTCTTGAGCTGAGTGCAATTTGAGGAATGGATGCAAACGTGCGCAAAGGCTTGCAGTGGAGCTGGAGGACATCTGGGCCCACAGATTTGGGATTGCGAGAACTTGGCCTTGTTCAGCCTCTTTGCGAATCCTCGCAGGGCGTGGGGTGGCGTTGGATTGCGGTCCGGCACAGTGGCCAAATGGAGCGGTTTGGTGGCCGGGGAATTGCGTGGTGTGCTTAACCTTGGCTTTTTAAGTTTCCTTCGGTCTCTTGGCTTTGTTTCCTTGGGACAAGATCCAGAAGTCTTGGCCAAGTGACCGCCAGAGCGACTGGATGGTTTTTATCTCTCTTTTCTTGCGAGCGCTGAAGTAATAAGAGGGGAATGTTACTGTAAAGGTCTGGGCCAAGAAAGGGAAAGGGTGGCGCCGGACCAGGTTTTATTCTTATTATTCTTCTTATTATTATTATTGCAAAGCTGTGATTCCAGTGCAATTCCTCCCCATCTCTTTAAAGATGCTCCAAGGCGCACATCTTCCAGAGCTTGTAGGCAGAAAACAATGGGTCTTGGACTACAACTCCCAGAATCCCCATGCCAGGGGTGTCCATGTGTCTGAGATGCTAGAGATCCCACTGATCTTCTCACCCAAAAATATGTCCAAACTTTAGTTATCAAGTGTGTGAATTGGATGCAGTTCCTCTCTACTTCTTCAAATGGGCTCCGAGTCTCACATCTTTCAGAGCTTACAGAGAGAAAACCACTATAAATGTTGGACTACAAGTCCCAGAATCCCCATGCCAGGGGTGTCTAGGCTGTAATGGCCCTGTATTTGAGATTCTGGGAGTTGCAATCCTGCCTTCCAAAATCCATTTCCAGACTCTGCTTATCAAATGCCGTCCTTCCTCCAGATTGTGGTTGTCTTGGCGCCAACTCCCAGTATCCCCAGTAGCCGCACCACTGGGGATGCTGGGTGTTACAGTCCAGGCAATTCAGTTTCTCAGGCACTGAAACTTATTTTCTTGAAAACAGGAGTGGGAAATGCACAGATTGCTTTCCGGACGCGCGGCGCTCCTCGCCTTTCTTATGGCATTTCCAGCAGCCCCAGCTGTCTTGGCAGCTCTGCTTCGCTCTGTCCATTGTTCGTCGGTTTAAAACGGAGCTTGCTGGACAATTTGTCTTGCCTCTTTGGGATGCGAAAACATCTGTCTCTCTTTCTCTCGGTCGGGTTTGCAGGATGCTTTCTTCAATCCCGCTGGGATCTCTTGGGGATCCTGGGGTATGTAGTTTTGCAAGACTAAAAAAGAAGACTAAAAACCTGCCAAGCGGCATACAATCTAAAACAACAACATTGCATAATTAAAACACCTCTTAAATAATACTAACCAGTATACAATGGTATACAAATGCTAGAATGCACTTGCTATATAAGGTACACAACAACAGCAACCGGGTCACCGTAAATGTGAGTTGACAAATAACAAATCTAGAATAGACACAGAAGAACCCAACCCATGCCATGCTTTGCAGTCTGGCGTCTCTGTCCCAGGTGTGTCTCCTTTTGATTCCCAGCCATTTGCGCTGCTTCTGCGCATGACTGAACAATCGTAAATCGCACCCGCTTTGGAGAGGTGTCCCGAACCCACCTCCGGCAAATGCAATTTAATGGAAATACGTGTGCACCAAAACTCATATAGAGGTGAATGGAGGTTACACAACTCCTGGCAGCCTGGAAATCTGGATGTGAGACAGCTTTGCTCTGGCCCCAAAATCATATGTTTGGACTTCAGGGTTTCCCCCAGGAGCAAAACACACGCAAACAAGTGCCGTGACGCCATGCTTTCCAGCGTTTGCATGGGTTGTCTCCAACGTTTTGCACATGAAAATTGGGGATACGTGTGACCAAGCAACACCAGCAAAAGTTACGGATGAGGAAAGCACACAAGCTAGGAGAGGCTGCAGCGGTTTGCTTTTGCTTGAGTCCACTGGGAAGGGCAAGACCCCATTCCCTCCTTTCACCTCCTGAGTTACTGGAGTAAAACTCAGGAGCAGGAGTTCGAACCTGGTTTCCAGAGGGTTCAAACCACAACATCACACTGGCTTGAGACAGTTGTAAGGTATGGTTTTCTCCTTCATCCTAGAAAGCTGACATGTCTTTCCCTGAGATCATTGCAAACTAGCTACAGAAACCCAGCATGGTGTAGGAGACTAGGATTCAAATCCCTGCTTGACCATGGCAACCCATTGGGTGGGCAACTCACTGTCAGTTTCAGAAGAAGGCAGTTGCTAACCATCTCTGAATAAATCTTGCCAAGAAAAGTCTATGATAGTTCCATCCATCGGAAATGAATTGAAGAAGGTGCACAACAGAGAGTGCCGAGTTCACTATTAAATGGTAAAGAAATGTAAATGCTATTGCTACTGTTACAACAACGACAACAGCAACAACAGACCCAAAACACGGCAAGTGCTCTTCTGCTATAATGTGGCCTCCAAGGATGACTTTGGGATTGGAAATATTTGAAATGCCTATGGGTTTGGCAGCAGATGGCAAAAGGGACGACTGCTAAAAGGCCAAGAACCAGCTCTCCAACCTGCATAGGTGGAGATTCGAACATGATACCCCTTTGGCCTGGCTCTGCCCTTTAAAGTTGGATGGCAAGGGTCCAATTCTCCCTCCATCTCTGACTGACCGCTGTGCAATCTTCTCCCTTCTCTGGAGCCTTGCTTGTTTGCAAACAATCCCATCCAACGTACCCACCAACCTTCACTTTTCCCCTCCCGGGCATCGTGCCAACCTCCTGCCAACTCCATCATCCTTTTCTTCACCCTCCCAAACCCTCCGGCGGGGATTAGCTGGGTGGGAGAAACCCGATCGCATCTCCTAGGCCTTCCAAGAGCGGTTTAGCCGTAATCTCCATCTGCGCGAGCCAAAGGACGACCACCAAAACCTAGCTCTCTGTGTAAGAGATGATGCCCAGCTGGTTGCAGATTGTGGGGTGGGTTTGGGGTTGGACAGTAAGAACGGCTGGACATGGGAGCCAATTGCCTAGAAAGGTGGTGGCTCTCTTTCCCTGGATGTCTTCCAAAAGTGGCTGGACAGCTCCTTTAGATGGACTTCTGCATTGAATAAGAGGGTTGGATTTGATGCCCTTTGGGGGGCCTCTTTAATGGAATGGAAATGTATGGGACAGCAAGCAATTGACATCTCCCTACAAGCATCCAGTGTTTTTCCAGCGTGTCTTTCCTCTTTCCTTAGACTAATAGAAAGATGCAGATCTGCATATAAACCCGGCTCATAACATTTTAGGCCTATTGACCTGTTGTTGTTGTTCTTGTTGTTGTTCTTGTTCTTGTGTGCATTCAAGTCAATTTCCAACTTATGGTGACCCTAAGGCCAGCTTATGATGGGGTTTTCTTGGCAAGACTTGCTCAGAGGAGGTTTGCCATTGCCTTCCCTTGAGGCTGAGAGAATGTGACCTGCCCAAGATAACCCAGTGGGTTTCATGGTCGAGCTGGGAATCGAACCCTGGTCACTGGAGTCATCATCCAAGACTCAAACCATGTATTTGAAACTCAAAGCTTCGTCCGACAGCCCACTATTTCTTCTTGTGGCTGTGTCTTCTGTGGCCATATCTGCCTGGCTTGGCATGGGGCGGCGCGCGTGTGTTTTCTTGGGCACGCTGACCTTTCGGCCGTGTTTTGATTCAACAAAGCAGCGACCTTTCCCACGCGTCCCTTGCGCCAACGCAACCGCCTCGGCCGGGGACTGATTTGGAAAGATAGATGGGGAATTTAGCAGGGGTATATTTGGCTTGGCCACCCGATACGGTGCCACATAACAAAGGATTTGGAGAGTTCCCAACGGGATAAAAATACCCCGAGACCAGATTAAGTCAGAGCCGCGCAAACAAAAGGAGCAGGAGGAGACCTGGACTTTTGCAAAGGCGAAAAGTCCTTCGAGAATCCGCAGCAACTTTGCAAAACCAGGGTGACGTTTCGAGTTTCTTTCCTTTGGCCTCTTTCTTTCCTTTAGCGTCTTTCCCCCAAATACATACAGTCAATACTTTCCTTAGGATTTGGAGACACACAACAACATATTTGCTCTCTCTGCATTCCCTTGCTGCTACTTTTTTTCCTTGCCATGCCCAAACTAGCATTTCTCCATGCCCAAGGGAAGATTTAAATTCCTACAGTGCCAGAAATTGGGGGGTTGAGGATAAATCCAAGGGGAGAATGCAAAATTTGGGGTTGGCAGTGCCTTCGTTTTGCCACACAGATTAAGATATTCTGGGCCTTGGCAACCTTTATTTGCAGAAACTGTTGGCTCTGTGGCACCAAGGCAGTTGTCCGAGTGGAAGTCCGAAAAGCGGGAGAGGTCACCGAGTGGCACGATTGTTTTATGAGCCTATTTCCACATCTCCTTCCCCTTCCCTCCATCACATGCCTCTATTAAGGGCTGAAAATGGCTGGTGGTGAGTCAACAAACGGAGAACAGATAAGCATTTTCTGAGTTCCTCTCCTCAATTAGGTTTGGAAAGTTCAAGAGGAGGGTTAGAAGTTCAGAAGGCCCTCCGAGGTTTTAATAGAGGCCTTGTGTTTGCGCCTGTGTACGCATATATGCATGTGCAACTCAAATGTACCCCATTCCAAAAAAGTCCCCCTTTTAAGTCAATATTTAAGCATTTTTTTAAAGCGGGGGAACCCTACCAGGTTCTGGTTATTGGCTTTATCCTGACATTTATTCTCTCTTTATGTTCCTTTAGGAAAGTGGAAAAAGATTTTGCTGAGAGTCTTCCCCAAAGTGAGGGGCTTGGAGGAAAAGATGGGCAGCTGAGCTTTTGGGAAAGTTTTGTCTCTCTAACAGAATGCACAACAGGTTCGACGGAGTTGGAATGGCAAGCCGAGGTCGGATTGGCAGGTAAGCGGGTACCTTTTCGTAACCCATCATTCACAGACTTCAGGGGTCCATGACATTGGGGATGTGCTTTTGCCAGCCACAAGTCCCCCAGCCAGGATTTTTAATGCAAAATCTGACTATCCCTCTTTGTTTTTAGTTGATGTTTTACATTTCTTTATTGGAACATGTTTTTATCATTGTTATCGTGAGCCACTTTGGGTCCCTTTGGGGAGAAAGGCGGGATCGAAATTACATGAATAAGTACATAAATAAATTACTGCCTCAACAAACTGCGGTTACTCAAATTTCAGAGCGTTGAGCCACGGCAAAACTGGATTATTTCCCCAGTGCAGATGCAGCCTAAGTCTCCGCTTCTAGCCTATACACCTCAAGGCTTGGGATATTTGTACGTTTGCAACCTTTGCTATTAAGGTTTTGTGCCTTTGCCACCATCAGGACTGGAAACCTGTCCCGTCGCCTGCAATCCTCTTTACGCTGGCCTATTTGTTCGACTGCAGATTGTGCAGTTGAAAAATCTCTGTGTTAGAGATATTTTTCGTCCAGGTCAGAAAGAAATCTCTTTTGCCACCTTGGAAGACAGGCCAGGTGCAGCTTGGAATTTCTTGATTTCCTTTGTTGTCTCAAACCATTCAAATAACAGCCATCCCTGCAGGGCTAAGAGGACAGACACAAGCGGAGGCAGGACCTAGGGCTATTTATTACAATAACACCATTTTCTTCCTTTTAACTTTCCTTCCCCATGCACACCAAACACACCCCCCTCTTATCCAAAGCCAGAAATGCAAGCAAACTTATGGCAAGTGGGCATGGAGGGTGCCATAGAGACGTGCTCTTTTGTACCGCTGGTGCTACGCCGAGCCTCAGCAATTAAAAGTGATGTCAAACCGAGTTATTTCTGCAGTGCAGAGGCAACCTCTGTGTGGGTGAGAAAGTGCTCCAAAAGGAACTGTGCGCAAATTTTATTTCCTAATTTGGTGGGTGGATTTTGGATGAAGGAAAGCAGCGCATCCTAAATCTCACGTCCTTGACGGCTTCCTTTATTTTATTTAAGTGCTGCATATGTTTCTTTTCAGAACAGAACAATAAAATAAAGTCCTCTCTTAGAATCTGTTTTTGCAAACAAGAATGTAAACAGATGCAACTTCCAATTATTTGAAACAGAAAACAAAGCGCGCGCGCACACACACACACACACACACACATATGCCACATCTTCAATGCCTTTTTTCTATCTCTCCAAACATCCAAATATCAGTCTAGTCTTCAATCCAAATCAACAGAAAGCAAGATATGTTTCTTTTAAGTAGACAGTTCCAGAAACTGGGGTGAGGGGCACCGTCGAAAATGCCCTTTTTCGATATGAGGATTGTGCCAACTTTTTAATTCATTGCTATTGTAAGTCTAGGCTTCAAAATCCCATCACTGGGGTTTTTTGTGGGTTTTTCAGCCCATGTGGCCATGTTCTGGAAGAGTTTATTCCTGACTTTTCGCCAGCATCTTTCTCTGATGAAATTTTGCACACATTGCAGTTGTTTTTATATTTGTCAGCAAGTGTCTGTTTCTTGTTCTCGGGTCCTTGCTTCATGCACTTGCAATATTTGGTGTCCCTTTGGTGCTGCATTTCACACTGGCGTCCCAAAGTTGCTCAGAAAGGCCGCTTTGAATCCAGCTTTGCCACCCAGGCTGAAAAAAGGGGGGAAAGAAGGGAAAGAAAATATTATTTATTTACTTTGGCGCAAGAAAACTGTTTCAGGTCTAAAGTGGCACATTTCTGGAAGACATTGGGACCGAAGTGACAGGCTGGAGGACTTTAACCCAGAGGGTGGTGATGGTGGGTTATCCTTTGAGCCCATAGGAGAGCTTTACAAATTTGGAAGGATGTGGTACCTTATGTTGTGCAAAAAAAGGATCATTTCTTACAATCTCAGATCCTGTGACACAAGAAAGAAAGACGTTGGCGGCATGAGTTTTCGTAGATTAAAGCCTGCTTCTTCAGATGCATATGTGCCATTGGTGTGTGAGAATGTCAATATATAAGTTTACTCCTGGCTTATATGTATATGTATGTATATATAGATACATCTGTCCCTGGCTTTCCACTCCACTAAATGCATCTGAGGAAGTAGACTCACCGCAAGAAAGAAGTTGGCAGCAGGGGCTTTCCTAGACTTCAGTCTCCTTCCTCCAGTGCATTTACATAAATGCATCTGAGGAAATAGACCAGTGATGTCCAAACTTTGGTCCTCCAGGTGTTTTGGACTTCAGTTCCCAGAAGCAACATCCAGCATGGCTAACAGTCAGGAATTTTGGATGCTGAAGTCCAAAATACCTGTAGGACCAAAGTATAGGAACCACTGAAGCAGACTAGGAAAGCTCATGCTGCCAACTTCTTTCTTTCTCTTGGTGTCAAAGGTGCCACAAGATCTCTTTACACACTGATTCTACAAACTAACACCCTTATATCTTTGAATCCTGATACTAGACCCCTTTGATGGCAATATCAATTGCCGTCACACGTGTCTCTGATGCTGGATTTCAGGGGTCCACACGGTCCCCCTGGACCTGGCTTTTCCCCACACTGAGATACGGGTGCGTTGGCCGAACTCTTTGCTGCGGCACTTTCTATCCCTTCCTCCCTTGCAGCCCACATACCCTCCGGGGAAGGAAATTCCAGAGCGGCCGGCTGGCGTGAGTCACCTCCACCTGCTTTGGCAGCACACCTGCTTTCCGCCTTGTGATCTTGAAAGGTTTTGCGTAGGTTTTGCAAGGGACTGGGTGTTTTGTTTTGCCTGAGCAAGGCAGGCGACAACCCTGGCTTTGTGCCTCCCCTCCACTCTCTTTGCCCAGCTTCTGAAATCATCCCTGGCTTGGAGCAAAGATCGGTTGCTTGACCGTTCAACCATGCGTTGAAGATGGCCATAAAGCGGCTGAGATTGTTCTTGTCCCAACGCAGCCATCACTATGGCTGCTCCCTCTGCTGGCGCAGGGTTTCCCTTTTTGTCCCACGCTTGGTATTTTATTCCTCTTATTCTTATTATTCTTATTCAGGCCAGGACAAGGGAGGAGGAAAGTCCACCGGCCCAAGGGTCGGATGAGTCACTTTGGTAAAAGAACAGGATGGCCCCATCCGTCGTTGCGCAAAAGCGCGGCCAGAAGTGTTTCGGAGGGTATGACACGGAGAGAGTAAACAGGGGACTATTGTAAATCTCGAGGGAAATAGCTGAGAAAAGGATGAAATTATATTTTTAAGGTTAAAAGACAACAACGAGGAGGAACTGAAGTGTACCTCTGAGCTTTAAAGGGTGAAATACAATTTGTTCTTCTTGTCATTGTGTGCCTTCATTTGCGACTTACGGCAACCCTAAAGCAAAGCTTTTGGCATTAAAGAGAGATTAAAGCGCTTTTAAAGCATCCCGGATATAAAGCAAAAACGGCGCGTAATTGCACAAATGATTACCACATGCAATTGCGACTTATATATATTTATATATACAGTGGGTCTTTCCCTTTTGTGGGGGATCCGATCCCCCTGCATAAGGGGAATTCTGCGTATGCCCACACCCCATTGAAAACAATGGGATGGATGCTCATGGCAGCACACATGCCATACATTTTATTGTCATCCGGCTTCAGCATAAGCTTGAAGCCGCATATAGCACACCCATGTATGGCGCAGGTGCACTGTATATAAAAACTCCAAACAGCAAACCTTGATTTTGGCATTTTCTATAAAGGGCACCATTTTAATACACCGTTGTATTTAATGGGACTTGAGCATCCATGGATTTTGGTATCCACGGAGGGGTTCTGGAAACAAACCCTGTCCAAGGAGACTAAGAGCCCCCACTGCACTTTTCTAGACATTTTGTAGGGGTGCATTCCCAATCTGGGTTGCATAAGGATGTGTCCCAGTGTAACCAGTATAATTCTGGCCTGTCCATATTGGTGTAAACATGCATCAAACAGAACCTTGGCCAGAGTATGGCTCATTTTCTTTTTAACCGTGAAGCTTCCAGGTCCTGGTTTGGGGTGGTGGACAGTTGGTGAAGACAGGGAAAACAATGCTGGGTCGGTTGGCACCCTCTACCCCAAGAGGCCACCGCTGTCCCTTTGCCTTGCGTGGCAACCACAGCGACAACAACACCCGTGACCAACGCAATGGCTCTCTTGTTTTTCTTTCCAGGTTTTCCTTGGCTGGCTTTTCGTTGACTCTCTCCGTCCTCGCGGCCGGTTTCAGCCAAGCCATCGAGAAGGTGAGTCACCCTGAAACAATGGGATTACTCATGAGTTGGCCGGAGAACGCGGGTTGTGTTGTTGTTGTGCGTTTATCATTGCCACGGCTCCAGAGCGTCGGCTTTGCTGGATGCTGAGGGCAGCTCTTATCATTATCGTCATCAAAATGAATTCTGAATTTCAGGACTGGTTGATCCTCTGCCATCCCACTTTTACAGCTGCTTTGTAAAACGTCCCGGTTTGACGACACTTTAAGTGCCATGGCTCAGTGCTATGGGATTCTGGGATTTGTGGTTTTATGTGATATTTAGCTATCTTTTTCAGATTACTCTGGTGCCACCACAAACCACAAATCCCAGGATGCCATAGAATCAAGCGATGACATTTAAAGAGGTGACAAACTGCATTAATTCTGCAGTTTATCAGCAGTCTGATTTGGGGGGAAAACATTAACCTTCTCAATCTGTAGAAGGAGTAGGTTTTCCAGATTTCTTCAAAGGACTTTATTCGAATGTTGCCTTTAAGCGTGCATACTGTATATATGTATGTGTGAGAGAAAGTGTGTACATAACGGGACCCATCTATCTTATATCCCCCGTTTTCTGCAAACCTGATAATGAAACATTTTGGCATGTTTTTGGCAAGCGAGCGGCACGCTCCTGACCAAGTCTTTATCCTTCGGATTAACTGTATCTTTGAAAAGTCCAAACAATATTATTTCTGGTTCGTAGCGCATTTATAAATATGTATGTATATATATAGTGTATATCCTATCGTTCTGACTTTTAGTCACCTTTTTTTTCTCCTTGAAAGGGTTTTGCAAAAGAACATACTTAGGAAAAATAATAATAATTTGGCTTAGGATGCAAAACCAGAACTCTGCGTTGGTCACGTTCCTCCTTGTGCAGAACTTGGAGCGCATGTAGTCTTTGCAAACAGAGCCAGAGCAAGTAGAACTGGACTCCAGTTTGCAAGAAAAATCTATTTACTGCAGTCCAAGATCCCTTCAACATACTCTGTGTGTGTGTGTGTGTGTGTGTCTCCTCATGTAGGGAATATGTTACACTAACAACATGCCACCCTTCTGTAAAACAACAACAACATTGCACAGTGTGTGTCAGTGAGTGGCTGTCCTTGTGCAATGTGCAACCACAACTCAAGAATGGACCTTTAGGGTATTTGGGACTTTGTGTCTGCTGTTCCCCATTGACTTATGGCAATCTTGTAAATTTTACCATAGGGTTTTCTTAGGCAAGGAATCCTCAGAGATGGTTTTACCAGGTCCTTCCTCTGAAATATAGCCTATAATTCTTGGTATCCATTGGACTACCCAGGGCTAACCCTGCTTAGTTTCTAAGATCAGATAGGAATCTGGTACCCTTTAGGGGTGTGTGTCTGTGCCTTCAAGTCACCTGTCGACTCACGGCAACCCATACATTTCATGGGGTTTTCTTAGGCAAGGGATCCTCAAAGATGGTTTGGCCAGTCCCTTCCTCTGGAATAAAGCCTCCAGCGTCTGGTATTCATTGGCGCTTTCCAGTCCGAGGACTAACCAGGACTGACCCTGCTCAGCCTCCAAGTTCAGACCAGTTCTGATGTCTTTGGGGACACAGAGGGAATAAAGGCACCCATATTTGCACTTCTTGAGGTCAGCCACACTTGTTCACTCAAACCTGGCTGGAGGCCAACCCAGCTCTGACACCAAGGCCACCAGGAACAGCTGGGCTGAATTTTCACTGGCAAGCCTCAAAAGCCAAGCGCTGGGTGTTGCATCGCTAATAAAAACCAAACCCTTCTGATTACAGTCGCAAGCGGAGCTGGGAATGACAGACAAGGATTCCAGCTAGAGGCCGAAAGGGTTTCCTTGATTCGGTGGGAATAATCAGGGTCCCACTTGGTCATTTTCCAAGCAAAATAGCAGAACCGTGGAGTTGGGAGGGCTGAAACGTTCCTCTCATTCAGCCCCGTTCTGCCATGCGGGAATCTAGAGCTAAAGTGCTGCTAAGTGATGTTCCTGCAACCTTTGTTGGAAGTCCACCAAAAGAGGGGAATCCGCCACTTTCCAAGGCAAGCCATATTCTACTCTTGAACTTCCCTTACAGTCAAGAAGGCCTTCCTAATATTGAGGTGGAATCTCCTTTCTTGCAATTCGAATCCGTCGGTCTCTGGAGAAGCAGAAAACCAAGCTGGCTCCATCTTCTACATGAGATTTCTTCAGGTTTTTAAAGGTGGCTTCATCATATCACCTCTCCGTCCTCTCTTCTCCAATAAAACCCTACCCAGCTCCCTAAGCCATTTCTCATAAGTTTTGGAGGTTTCCGTGCCTTTGATCATCTTGGTCTCCCTTCTCTGGACACCTTCCAGCTTTTCAAAATCCTTCTTGACTTCTGGTGGCCAGAATTGGACACAAGATTCCCCCAGGCGAGGCCTTAACAAAACCACATAACAACCAACAACAACAACAGTAATAATGGTTCATGTTTCCTCTGTGCCCTAAAAGTGCCCCCTACCACCCTCTTGTCTTGATTCAACTGCCAGGGGAAATTCATCCTCCATTCTCAGTTCCCCTTTTTCCACCTCTCTCTCCTTCTCTCTCTTTATCATCCTTTTTAGCTTCTTTAGGGGAAGCCAGTTTCCCCAGTTTTCTGGACAGATCAGGACCCTCCGCTCTCTTCCGTTCCTTTGCCCCATGACTCCCCCCCGCAAGAGTGCCTAGGATGCCCCGGCTCAAAAGCTTGTTCTAATGTTATGAACAGTGTCCTTTTTTGGCTGAAAAATGTGCCCTTTTTGGATTTCTTCTCCTTGGACATCGCTGCCCGCCAGGAGGAAAGGGACGGCTGCCTTGCAAAGCGGTGGACGCCAGCTGGGAAGCGTCTTGAGACACCCGGAACGATAATGTGGAAGAGGGCAGGGAGAAAGAATTTCGGAAACAGAGAGTACATAACATGAAATTAGATCAAGATCCTTAAAAAATAAACAACCCTCATAAACCTATATTTAGATTCCTCTTCCAGACCTTGGAGTTGTTTTTGGACTACAACTCCCACTGTCCCCTAGCCAGCATGGGCATTTCCATTGTTGTGGTTTGCATAAAAGCGGGTTCCTAGATCTCAAAAGAGATTGGGGTAAAAATTATCTATATTTTGGGAGTTGTCATCTTAAATAGGAACTTTCCAACGCTCTTAGATTTGTCCAAGGTCACCTAGTGGGTTTCGAACCCTGGTCTTCCAGTGTCCTATTCCAACATTCAGAACACTACACCATGCTGGCCCTTGTGTGTGTGTAGTGACTTTTTTGAGTTGCATCTGTTCTAATCTTTGTGAGCCATTTTGAATCCCAGACTGATAAAGAGATGGGATGGTAATCAAATTAAATCAGATTAAATTAAGTTAAATTGCAAGCACAAGTCAAAGTAACAGAAGAAGCCAAGATGGGGGTTGGAGGACAAGTGTTCCTTGCAAAAAACATCCCTGACCTCTTCCCATTCCCCCACAGGTCCCGCAACGTGTGCCTCGCCAGGCCTCTGAGGATGATGGTGGAGGCAGCAACCCAGGAACATGGGTACCTGGCGTCTGGAGCACTTGGGGTCCCTGGTCTGCTTGTTCTCAGCACTGTGGCTTGGGGGTCTTGGAGCGAACC
>NC_056530.1:31330405-31371259 GCF_019175285.1 Sceloporus undulatus
CGGAACTGCCAGTCTCCCTACCAACGCGTCCCCTGGGCCGGGAGGACAGATCCAGTGCCACCCCCGGCATATCCTCCTCAGCCTCCTCACCAAGTGGAGAGATCCACCAGGCCACATTTGGCCCGACCGGCCTACCCATTGCACACCGACAGGAACGCTGGTGCAGCCCTGACCCTTCCCAACCAGGGCTCTGTCCTCCCATTTCACAATCCCCGGCCGCCCCCTCCGGCCGCCCCCTATAGCTCCCCAAACCGCTACTCTCGGCGCGGGGCCTTTCCCACTGAGGAGTGGCCCCAGACTCGGCCGCGAAATGTCATGGCCCCCCACCAGAGCCACCGGAGGGACCCCACCTCTCCTCGGGAGCAAATTTCTGCCCACGCTTCATCCCAAAGACCACCACATGGTGCCCATATTAGGACCCCTTCCAGACACGATGGGCCGTCCACTCACGGGTCCCTCCCCTTGTTTAAGCCTCTGAGGAGGGATGGCCAAAGCGCAGGTCCAAGACCTGATGGACCCCATCACAGCAGCCAATCGGATAGTGGGCAGCACCGCTGGGGAGCTTCTCCGACACCTGGGTCTCAGACTGGCCGGAGGTAAGAATCGGGGTCCTACTTTTGGGGTGAAGTCCAGCATGTACTCGTGGCTTCCATGGTTGTGAAGGGGGTGGTGAATTTGCCCCTGGTTTTAGTCATAACATTAAAAGATGTATTGGAAGATCTGTCAAATGTGAATTGGGGAGACAGAGACAGCATACCTTGGAACAACTTGTGTCACAGTTTGGACTAAAACCCAAAGTAGTTTCACCAACCCATTGACAAGGAAGCGAGACCAGAGAGGGTCAGGCAAAGAAACTCATCCATTTGCAATATCGGGTTAGTTTCACATGTGTGTGTTTATGCCTTGATCCATTCTGGCCCATTTCCTCTTAACATTTGCCTTAATTTATTTCAAACCTTGTTGCTATTTATAATTAAATATACTACAGTATATTTAATATAGGAATAAAGTGATGGCTAAAACCAGACACTCCACACAAATATACCTTATGTCTTCTAGGTCTCGGGTTCGAGAGTCCATCAAGCCCGGCAAGTACGGCTATGGGAAGGTGCCCTTTGCCTTGCCCCTCCACAGAGACCCAGCTGATGGAGGTCCCTCCCGATCTAAACGGCACAAAGAGGGACATGTCACTGGACCACCTCCACCGCCACCGCCTCCCCCTCGCCCGCCATCAAGGAAACCCAAAAGCAAAGCAATGCGTTCTTCCTCCTCCCATGAGGAGGTGGCTGGGAGCCGGGAAAAGGACCCTCCATCCACTGCACCTGACCCTCGAACCCGTGACAAACAGAAGCAACCTCCGCCAGCCAACGGTGCAACTCATTCCCACGGGGTGGTCCCAGAGGGACGTGATTTGGGGCACAGCCACACTGAAAAGAGTGGTCCAGAGCACAGTCCTCAACCCTTGGAACCCGGTGCAGCCATGGCGTCACACCACAAGGCCTCGGGGGGAGCAGAGCATCGTGGGAAGATGGGTGATGCTGAACAAGGCTTGGCGGCACGAATGCCTGACCCACCACCGCCACATAACCCAGAAGCCTCTGCAAGACCCCAGGAACAGCCTGGAGGAAGGGAACCCCCTTTCATGGAGTTAAAGGGCAGGGAAGGTGGGGTGGCAGTGGAAGCGGGCACTTTGACATCAAGGGTGGGTGCTCCCGCTTCTCGGTCGCCCTCCTTGGGGGTCGGTCTCCATCCTCAGGGTGAGGTGGAACTGCGTCTAGCTCACCGGGTCCTGAGGAACCACAGCTCTGCTTCCAAACAGAAGGAGCTTGGGGTGGAGAAGAGCCACCGGGCCGCGCCAGAGTCTTTTCATCGCTCCACGGGCCACGCTCACCGGCATTCCCAGGGTCAAGCTCGGACACGGACGCAGAGGCAGAACGAGCCACGGGTGGCTGGTGGCGGCGGCGGCGGCTACGGCACCCGGTTGACCCACAGCCTCTTTGTGGACCAGCCGGTGTCCCCTCCTCGGACGGCGGAACCCGACGTTTGGCTGCTAAACCGTGGGAATCCCATCCAGTTCCAGGCCCAGGGTCAAGGGCCGCCCCAGACGGGAGCCGAAGTGCCGCAGTGGAACCTGTACTATCCTGGAACGGAGATTTTCCACTGCGAGGGAGAAAGCAAGCAGTACAAGGCCTGCAGCCAAGAGGTGAGGAAGGGGGAATTGCTTTGCAGGTGGGCTTCAGCTTGCAAACAAATACACATCAATCAATCAGTCAATCACCCATCAATTGATCGATCAATGGCCCCTCTGTTCCAGGCAGCCTTTTGGGAGATTGATCCCTATGCCACCCATAACTCCTTCATGACAATTGAACCTTTTTTAAAAATCTGGATTATTTGATGAAATGAGTGAATAAACTGGCAATAAATTGGGGAATACTTCTGGAGAGTTTAGATACTTGTGCCGGGTCTTGATAGTTTGAAGAAGCATAATTGAAAAAAGTTTGACAGCCATTCTGGGATACCAGCCAGAAAAGACGAGACAATTCCTCAATTATATAGCCAGCAGACTCATGGTTTTTGAACTCTTCACCTCTGGGAAAACCTTTTCCCCGATGGCTTGTCTGGCACGGATTGGTCCAGTGTAGGAAAAAATTGGACGTATTCTGAAAGGGCCCTTTCACTTGATTCGGGACACTTCAAGGGGGGGAAGCATTTAAAAATGCAAAAATATTGTAAGCGGAAGGCCACCTTGGAGAATGTGGGAATCCCAGTTAGACTGGGAGGCATAGATTGGTTGGTATTGAGACTTGTAGCACAAAAATAAAAAATCCTCCTGCATCCTTCATTAAAATTCCTATCTGGGGTGGTTTAAACGAACAAGCAAACCCATACTGTAGCATTGCTAAGTTCGCAAAATAGCGATAAGAGCCATAAGCAATAAGACTAAATACCAAAAGAAAGTACTGTGTTGGTTTTTAAAACCTAGCCATGCATGCTTCAGCAAAATGAACGTATTGTCCGCAATAATGGATTGTGAAGTTTGCACAATCCTTTGTCTTTAGGAAGGACCCACACCCCAAAATGTGAGATTTAATTTTATTTTTTTTTGGCATCTTGTTCAGTCTGTGTAAAAGCAAAATAATTTCCTATTCCCAAACAGAGAACATGCCTTAAAATAAGGGACACTTACTACCCTTCGAATAAGGGACATCCTTTATAATAAGGGACACTTGCCAGCCCTATAAGGGACAAATATTCTGGCTTTAAAATAAGGGATATCCCTTCTAAAAAGGGACACCCAGCCATCCTATACAGGACAAGCTTTCTGGTCTGCAAGTAAGGGATAGCTTTTATAGTAAGGCCCTATAAGGGGCAAACTTTCCAGTCATCCTTTACAATAAGGGACACCTGGTGACCCTACTGTAGTGTGTCCAAATTTGTACCCAGAGCACAGATCTGGAGTCCTGTTCTGCTTTTGTCTCTCTCTTTTATTCTCCTTTTATTGAATAAAAAAGAGGGTTTTATGAAAAGAAGAAGAAAATAATAATAATAACAGGGTTTCATGTTCCAAGTAAAGGCCCTGATGAGTTCCCAGGGACCAGAGCCATAGGCGTTGGTTCTGACGCTTTCCAAATTCGCCGGATCGGCCCACCGGGACGAAAGGGCCAGCGTTTTTTGGCTGAACTGGGGTCGAGGTCTCCTCCGTGGAATAGGAGGGGCGTCCTTGGACTGACGTTACTCTGAGAATTAAACCAGAGCTCATGGAAAGTGTGTTGTTTTGGACTGCAAGTCCCAGTATTCCCCGATTCTGGGACTTGCAGAATCAAATCACATTCTCTCAGCCTCAAGGGGAACGCAATGGTGGCAAACCTCCTCTGAACAAACCTTGCCAAGAAAATCCCAGGATAGGGTTGTGATAAGTTGGAAACAACTTGACGGCACACAACAAGCAAAGTTACTTTTTTGGACTACAACTCCCAGAACCCTTCCACGCCAAGTAATAACAGTAGCACTCTCCAAGGCAAGTACCATTCCCAGACACTTGGAAGTAGTATCCAGAGGCTGTGTTTCAATGTCATGATGGTTTGAAATCTCCCTGCCTCCCTTCTCTGCTCCCATCCCTGGTCATTGTCCTTTTTTCCTTTCCACAGCCCTGTCCAGCTGAGCGCCCCGATCCAAGGGCCGTCCAGTGCGCCGCCTACAACCGCCAGGAGTTTATGGGCCGCTTTTACGAATGGGAGCCCTTCACGGACGGTAAGACTCCGCCAAGCAAAGCCCCAAAGCCCCAGCTTCCTAATGCAGATACGATACGAGGCTGGCTACTTTAATGGCAGGTTTTGTG
Source organism: Sceloporus undulatus (assembly GCF_019175285.1). NCBI lineage: Eukaryota > Metazoa > Chordata > Lepidosauria > Squamata > Phrynosomatidae > Sceloporus > Sceloporus undulatus. The sequence continues at coordinate 31,334,748 of NC_056530.1, forward strand.
CGACGTCGTGCGAAATCATTTCGCGTAATTACATGATTTTTCTGGCATAGTCACGATATGAACTCCTGATCTCTTTTGTGTGATAAACTTCTATGATGATGATGATGATGATTGGTTTGCCTTAGGGTAGCCACAAGTTGGAAACAACTTGAAGGCATGCTATGACAATTTTTCATGGACTCATCCTCTACAACGCTAGAAATTTTGGGGGAAGGAAATTTTCATTGCGGGGAAAGAAGGAGAGCCCGCCGACCATTCTGCCTGGTCCGGTCCTAGCAGTCTATGCTTGCATGCAAAGGCCACCCACCATCGTTGCCCACCAGATTTTTTTAGGACAAAGTGGCTTGGTTTTTAGACACTTGCAGGAAGGACGGCTGCCCGCATCCCGTCCTGTGGCAATTAGCTTCCTCCGTGGCTTTCTCTTCCATCTCCCTTGTGGCTGCCTCTCCGTTCCCTCGCTGAGATCTTGGCTGTGCCACAGAGGGAAGAGAGCCAGCTCTCACGGAAACCGAGAAATAGGATCCAGACCGTTCTTTCGGTGCCAAATCCTGCCCGCCTCCCTCCGAAAGCAGCAGCTGAGACCTTCAGCGATGGATGGGTGCCCTTCTCCGTCTTCTCTCCCACTCTTTAATTTTTTAATTATGAGTTTATAACAGCCCCAGGAGGAATGCTTCTCACCACTGTTTATATAATAATCCACTTTGGAGAGGCTGGAGGAGACCCAAAAAGCTGAGAGCACACACCCTGCAGCTGTCCAGATTTCATAAAAAGCATAGAGTTGGAAGAGACCTTAAGGGCCATGTAGTCCAGCCCCATTCTGCCATCCAGATTTGACAAGGAGGATCCCTATTAACCCTTTGCTAATTAAAATTGTTAATTATTTAATGTTTAACGGTTGTTTTAATCACTGGTAATATAACTGTATTTGATGGGAGGGTAGGGTTATAATGTATGATATGGTATTGATATGGTATTTTATTGGTTTGTTTTAATGTAAGCCGCTTCGATCATTTGGAGGCACCGGATATTATTATTATTATTATTATTATTATTATTATTATTATTATTATTTGCCATCCCACTTCTTCAGCTGCTTGTAAAATGTCCTGGTTTCTCTTGCTTCCTCCTACTTTTGCTTCTATTGCTGCAAACAAAGTCCAAATTGCAAAAGTCCTTTGCACACAATTCAGGATGGAGAGAAAGGAAGGGGATAAATCTTGCCCTTCTCAGTTGGATCAAGCAAAAGCAAACTGCTGCAGCATCTCCTAATTTGTGTGTTTTTCCCCATTGATAACTTTTGCCATCCTGACCACATCAAGGCCTCCAAGAAATGTCCCTCTTTACCCCCAAAATGATCTGATTCTTCACGAACCATTCTTGGAGTTTGGGGACAAAAGTCCCCAGATTGAAAAAGAAAAGAATAATGTGTGGGAGAGGAAACGGTGTTAGTCAGAACATGGAGATGTTGTGCATTTTTTACTACGATACCCAGCATCCTCTAGCAAACTGGCATGATTTGGGATTCTGGGAGATATACTCCACAAAGGAACATTTCTTCACTCTCGTCCCAGCATTTCGTAACTATGCTGGCTGGGGATGCTGGATGCTGTAATAAAACAGAGCAACTTCTCTATATGCTTTGGTCCCAGCATCCCATGAGCTGTGCTGGCTGGGGATTCTGGGAGCTGCAATCCAAACACAGAGAGAACCTTCCTATTATTTGGTCCCAGCATTTTGTGGCTGTGATGGCTGCGGATTCTGGGAGCTGCAATCCTCCCCAAAAGCAACTTTTCTATGCTTTGGCTCCAGCGTATCACGGCTGTGTTTGCTGCAGATTATGGGAGTTGTCATTTATTAATAAGGCACCTTTTCTGAGCAGTGGGATTCTGGAATTTGTAGTCCAAGAGACTGGGGATGCTGGGTGGTGTTGTCAAAAAAAGAACCAGCAACTCTTCCAGGCTCAGTCCACTGCAGCGAAGGCTTTAGATAAACATTTTTCCTGGGAAGTACCAAAATAATACCCTTTAGATAAACAGGAGGAGGGGAAGGGGAGGTTTAGAAAGCCTGCCTCCGCCGTTTATAATCCGGAGCCAATATTTATGTTTTTTGGCCTGGATGGGAGAGCGAAGGAAGCCGCACAAGGAAGGCTTTGTCTCTCTCTCTCTCTCTCTCTCTCGCACTCGGGCCCTGCCAGGTTGGAGTCCGAGTCGAAGTCTGGCCTCTGCATCCCAGAGGCTCGTCTTTATTTTTCTTATTTTATTTTATTTTTTGCAAAAAAACAACATTAAATAAATTGAGAAATGTCAGGAAAGACTTCAGTTGCGACGAAAAACACACATTTGTGGCTCTTGGGTGGAAGAGACACACAGGGACTTTTTAACCCCTGGCTGCACAAGAACTTAAAATCCCTTTAGTTTCTTACTTCAAATTAAGAAATGCATTGAATCCAAATTGCCCTTTTGTCCTGTTTGTTATGAGTACGAAGTGCATATGCAACATAAATGAATTTTGTGCTTGGATTCGGGTCCCATCTCCAGAACATCTCATTATGGACATATATATTCATAATACGGATGTGGCCCAGAAGGTTACCTGGGTGCCTGGGAATGGGTCCTTGCTTGTTCGCAATCCTATGAACGCACAACCCATCCTTTTGCTGTGTGTCTTTGTGTCTTGCAGTGCAGGGCTCCCAGCGCTGTGAGCTCAATTGCCGGCCCATCGGCTACCGATTCTACGTCCGTCACACGGAGAAGGTGCAAGATGGCACGCCGTGCGAGGTAGACTCCCCAGAGATCTGTGTCGCTGGACAGTGCCTGGTGAGGTTTTCTCATGAATTTGGGAAGTCATTGGGCTTTTGGGAGGTTTGGGGGGTGGCAGGGTGATCCTTTTTTTGGAACCCATAATCCTTCCGTCCTGGGAGTAACATTTCCAAATGTCAGACTCCTTAGGAACAGGGGAGAGGATGGATGGATGGATGGATGGATGGATGGATGGATGGACGGATGGTGATATATAGCTAGTTGAGAGATGGATGAGAGATAAATAGATGGATGCTGTATATACTCGTGTATTAGTCGACTTTGAGTGAACCGAGGGCAAGTTTTGGGGCCAAAATTATGGATTTTGATATGAGAGAATGAAAGATAGACAGACAGAAGTAGGCAGGTAGGTTGATAGTTGAGAGATAGAGAGACAGATGGTATGTAGCTGCTAGATAGATTAGATAGATAGATGATGGACAGATTGGTGAATGGATAGATAGACAGATGATACATAACTACATGATACATGGATGATTGATAGATGGATGGATGAAAGATAAATAGATAGATGGATACCATATATACCCATGTATAAGTCAACCTCGTGTAAGTCAAGGACAGGTTTTGGGCCCAGAACTATAGATTTTAATATGATAAATGAGAGAGAGAGAGAGAGATAGTTAATACTAGATTAGATGCATAGATGGATGGACAGATGATATATGACTAAAAGATAGATAAAGGAGGATGGGTGAGTAGATGGATGGATGGGTAAATGGATAGTAGATAGGTTGATAGAAAGGACAGATAGATGATTAATCTCAGGAGGAGAAGGGACAGTTGAGGCCATTGAAGGGACGGAAGGGGATTCCTTCTCCTTGTGGGTGATACTCAGCTCTGCAGTATTTCCATATGCATTCACCATGTCTCTTCCCTCACCAGAGACCCGGCTGTGACGGGATCCTGGGTTCAAATCGCACACTGGACAGTTGTGGGGTGTGTGACGGGGATCACACCACTTGCAAGCTGGTGGTCGGCAACTATACCGACACGGACGTGCCCATCGGTTACCACCGCATCTTGGAGATCCCCGCGGGGGCGACACGGATCCAAGTCAAAGAGATGAGCGGCAGCCCCAACTATCTCGGTTGGTAAACTACCATTCCTGTGGACCCTAAGATGGCTTACTTAACTGTCACAGTCACAATTTTGAATAAGTTTACTTAAAACTTCATTTTCTTATTTCTCTGAAGTCACTAAATTAAATGCTATGACAGGCTGAGTATCCTTTATCCAAAATGCTCCGGGCTAGAAGTGCTTTGGATTTTGGAATACCTATATTTACATATATACGTGTAATGAAATACTTCATTTGCCACAACAAACCACAGATCCCAGGAGTCCATAGGATGGAGCCATGGCAATTAAAGTGATGTCCAACTGCATTATTTCTGCAGTGCAGATGCAGCCCGAGAGTCTCTGTGTTTCAACGGCGACTCCATTTTGTTGTCCCTCTCTTCTTTTCCCAGCCCTTCGGAACCACAACGGCAAATCCATCATCAATGGAAACTGGGCGGTGAACCCGCCAGGCAGCTATGAGGCGGCTGGCACCGTTTTCGTCTACAGCCGTCCAGGGAACGACAGGCGGGAGGGTGAATCCCTGACGGCAGAGGGTCCCACCACGGAGCCCATAGATGTGTATGTGAGTACGCAGTGGGGGGAGGGCAGGGGAGGGAGAGGCGCATCCCCATCAGCACACTTCTGACTGTGAGAAAGGACCACCTTCCATTTGGGTCTTAAAAATCAAGATTCTAGTCCTTAAGGCGGGATGGTGGCAGTCAGTTGAGTAATCTTAACAAAGCTCTACAGATGGAGACTACTGGATACGGAGTTTCCCAGTTCTTTTATGTCTGGGGATGCACTAGGACTAGGCCCACCTTTGGCGGGATGACAAGCCAAAGAGCATCTTCCTCAGAGCTGTTTGATATGAAAGCCACCCTTAAGCTTTGCGTTGGCAGATGCCAGCAGCCTAACCTTACAAAGACTATTCAGTATATCACAGGAAAGACCATTCAGCCTAACCCCACAAAGAGATCCTTCGCCTTTCCTTCCTGAGCGCCGTTCGGCCTTTCCTGGGTGATTTTTCTCTCCTGCCCTGGTTTCTGCAGATGATCTTCCAGCAAGACAACCCCGGGATCTCCTACCAGTTCTTCCTGGCCTCACCCCCGGCGGAGACCCCTCACCACAAACCGCCCCGTAACCCCCGGCAAGAGTTTGGTGAGACGACCTGCCTCTTTTACCTATCAGTACCAATAGCGGGAAGCTATTTTCCCATGTATTGCCTTCCAATGCATAATCATTGTTAATATTTCATATTATTTTTCATATTGTTTTTCCATTGCTCGGTTAGTTTGATTACCCTCGTTGAAGTGGCTGCTTATTTTTTCTGGTGCCTGTCAAAGAAGTTGGGAATTAGTGCTAAGGGTTCGAGTTATGCCACCTCTTTCTGAACCCCACTTTTCCTCTCTTTTCCGCCCCATAACAGGTGCATTGACGCTGGTGTCCCCTGTCCACCCGCTGGAATCTCCGACTGGTCACCTGCGGCCGCTGGCGGGCAATTCCCGGAGCCTGACCCCTCCGCGCCTCTCGGTCTCCTCCAGCCAATCCAGACGGACTCAAGGTGTGGCACCTCCCCCGGCTGGCCAATCGGGACGGAGCCCCGGGACGCTGCAGCGGAACGTCCGCGTGCCCCCTTTGCCCCCTCCGCCGCACCCCATCCAGCATCACCCCGAAAGCCCCCATGACTTTTACTGGCGCCGGGCCGGAAACACGGAGTGCTCAGCCACCTGCGGGAAAGGTGAGTCCGTTCGTCAGCCTTTTCTGCTGTGTCCCTCTAGTTGACTGCTCCTGTGCATGGAGGTTCACCATTTCATGGTTTTGCAGAGCGGTCCCCCTCCTATCCTTTTGAAAGATTGCTGATACACACACACACACACACACGTGTGTATGTGTACGATTCTATGATTCCATGTATATGCACAGGTATATGTACATATTATTATTATATATATGCTGTGTGTGTGTGTGTGTGTGTGTGTGTGTGTATGGTGATTGAAAGCTGCAGCTGGAGATCAAGAGATGTCTGGTTGAAATCTCCCCTTCATCCTAAACTCACTGGATGACCTTAGGCAAGCTGCTCTTTCAAAGCCTCACTCCTCATCTCTGCAGTTATAATCCTGGCTGACTTTAAAGGGTTGTTGTAAAGGTTGTGACTGGACAACACAGGTAAAACACTGTTAAGCTTTGCTGTTGTCATTGTCGTTCTTTGTATCCAACATTGCAAAGTGGTTTGGATGTTGGACTATGATTCCGGAGACCAGGGTTCGATTCCGCGCTTGGCCCTGAAACTCAAGCTCTGTTCGTCCAGATGTTTGGGATTGCAGATTCTGGGACTTTTGGGGAGATGACATCCAAGGCCTCTGGAGGACCAGAGTTTGAGAGCTGCTCCTCTTACTGACAGAAACCCCATGAAGCCCTAATTTTTTTGGAATTTTATTTGGCATCTTCTTGCAAGTCTTAAGGACTAGAAACTGGGCGGTGGGCTTTTTCCGCCCCCAAACCAACCAAAAATCATTGCCATGAGTGTCCTTTCTTTGCAGGCTTCTGGCATTCGGTCTACATCTGCATCTCTAGGGTTTCCCAAGAAGAGGTGGGGGATGAGAAATGCCACCTTGTTCCCAAACCCATTGTGTCCGAAGAGGTCTGCAACACGGAGCCTTGCCCAGCCTAGTGAGTGTCTTCAATTCCTTCCCAAAACCTTTTCTATACAGAAAGGCTGCTGCTGCCCTCTGCCGGCGCGAGAGGCACACGGAAACCTCCTGTGTTTCCCACCATGTTCAATCCTTTTCTCTGGTGTTTCAGTAGATTACAAACTAGTGAACAGCTTGTTCCTGATGGTCAATCCTGCTTTGATCATGAATTTCAACTGCCCCTTACTGCTGTTTTGCAAACTTGGTCACCAGAGTGACCAGACGTCCTAACTGCAAGGGAGTAGAAGGCGCCATAAAACGTTGGTAAGCCAAGGGAGAAAAAACGGAGAACGTTACAAAAGGAAAGCTACAAATACTCATTTATATCAATATCAGTTGACCCCTGGAGTCTACATAAATGATCAGGGGCCACATGTCATTCACAAGTCACACTTTTGGGACCAGCCTAGCAGCCCTTGGAAAGGGGATTCCACATCCTGGGAGTCGGCACAAAGGAGGCCCTGATGTTTGGGTGACGTTACAAGCGGTTTGGTTTGCTTTCTGCTCACCGTCTCTCTCTCTCTCTTCTGTCTGCCTTGTTCCAGCTGGGATGTGGGCGACTGGTCGGCCTGCAGCAAATCCTGTGGCCTGGGCACCCAGCACCGCCAGGTCCTCTGCCGGCAGATCTACGCCAACCGCAGCACTATGGTCCACCCACAGCGTTGTGGACAACTGGCCAAGCCCAACGCCACCCAGACCTGCCAGGTCCAAGTCTGCAGCCACTGGGAGATCCACACCAATTGGAGCTCGGTAAGCAGGTTGCGTGTATATGGAAGGGGTAACCTACCTAGGTTTAGCTTTAGTTTTGGCAGATGCTCAATTCTTGTTGGAGTGAAAGTGGACTGTGGAGGGACAGTCAACACAAACTTAGGCATTTGGGGTGATCTTTGGGTTCAAAATGAGTGGGGCTCAGCCCTTTTGAGGGTGTCTCCGTGGGTCGCACTTGTCCCACCCCAAGGTAGATGAAAAGCCAAACGGAGAAAGAGAAAAGTAATGGAAGAAACTTGGATATATGGTCTACGCTCAGAGATGGAGAGACAACAATTCCCTCTCAAGAAGATTGGCTCTTTCAACCTTACGGATTTGGGTAGAAATTGATAAGATGACGATGATGATACATGAGAAAACCATGACAATCCAGGGATTAGGTTAAGAAATAACAGAAGATGTTGATTTAATCCATGTAAAATATAGAGAGATTTTTAAAATAAGAAATGTGTTGTATTTGTGGAGGATCTGATAGGAAATATTTCATTTACACTTAAGTCCAGGATAAGGACTCATATTCCTGATTAAAAGAGAGATGTCTATGTTAGGAAGCCTGGAAGCCATAGTTCCCTTGTATTTTATTTAGTTTTAGTTTAGATCCTGTGTTAGGTATGTTATCCCTGTGTGTGTGTGTGTGTGTGTGTGTGTGTGTGTGTATATATATATATATATATATATAGTAGATAGGAAGTGTGTATAGGAAGTGTGTATTTGTTTGTCAGAACACAGAAAAGCTATTTTGCCCTAAATATCGCAACCTAGGAAGGAAAACAATGCAAAGAACCTCATTATTATTATTATGAACGTTTATTTATAGAGCGTGGTAAGGTTTGCACACCAGAGATCAGCCCTGGTTGGAGTTTTGCATTCCCTTCCCACTTTTTAAACCACCTTGCTTTATCCCTGGTGGCTCAGTGGTTAAATGCCTGTACTGCAGCCATTCACTCAAAACCACAAGGTTGCGAGTTCAAGACCAGCAAAAGGGCCCAAGCTCGACTCAGGCTTGCATCCTTCCGAGGTCGCTAAAATGAGTACCCAGACTGTTGGGGGCATATTAGCTTACTTGCTAATTAGCTTACTTGCTGTTCACCACTATGATCTTTGGAATAGCGGTATATAAATAAAACAAATTAATTAATTATTTTCTCTCCTCGCCCATTTTTAGTGCTCCGTCTTGTGTGGCACGGGCCACCGGACGCGCCGTGTCCGCTGCGTCAGCAACGAGGGTACCTTGCTGAGCGACGGCGAATGCCCGGGCAACCACCGGCCCAAGACCAGTGAGGCGTGCGACATGGGGCCTTGCGTGCGGACCTGGTTCTACAGCGAGTGGAGCAACACGGTACCTCTCCATTTCTCCCTCCTTCGCTCTCCTCTTTTCCAACCCTTTGGTGCCATCCTTCTGTCCCTTTGAGCATCCATTTTGTAGCCTTATTGCTAATTGAAAGACAGAGAGGTGCATGTGGGGTACTGGTTTGAGTGTTGGACTATGGCTCTGGAGACCAGGGTTTGATTCCTTACTTTGGCCACGAAACCATTGGGTGACTTCTGTAAGCTAACACTTTTTGGAGTTCAATCTAAAACCCAGAATGGACTCGGCAGCCCAGTTGTAGAAGCTGCCCTTTTCCTAATGCCTGACACTTGTTTCTCATTCGCTATTTTCCTTCTTCCCAGTGTTCAGCCGAATGTGGCACTGGGATCCAGCGGCGTTCGGTGGTGTGCCTCTCCAGCGACGCCAGCGGAGAAGCCGAGGAGAATTGCGCAGGCACCAAACCGGCCGACATGCGGGCATGCAGTGGCGGTCCTTGCCGGAGGGTGACCCATTGGTACACAGGGCCCTGGAGCCTGGTGAGCGATGTCAGATTGGAGGGGGGACGGGGTAACCCACGCGACCCTTTGGAACAAGAGCTGGGAAAATACGGCCCATGGGCAATCTACAGGACAGGGATGAGAAAATGTGGCTCGCAGGCCACATATGAAACAGGGTTGGGAAATATGGCCCACAGCCATATATAGAACAATGGTGGGGAAATGTGGTCTGCAAATCAATTTTAAATCATGTAAAGTGGGTTCTTGGTATCTGGTGGGACTTAACCCGAAATCTGTGGATGTTCAAGTCCCATTAAGTACAGTGGCATAGTGAAATGGCACCCCTTATATAAAATGGCAACATCAAGGTTTGCATTTTGTAATTTTCCTTTTGGGAACATTTTCAAGCTATGGATGGCTGAATCCATTGATGCAGAATCCATGGGTACAGAGGGCCAACTGTACACAGTACAAGTTATTTTAAACTATATTTGACAAGTTAAAAGAAGACAGATGAAAACCAGTCAAAACTCTGTTGGAACTCGCTGAATTCTTTCCCCCCCTAGTTTGGGGAAGTTACCCTTTTACAGATTACAGGTCCCTGAATTCCCCAACCCCTGTGGCTGTGCTAGTTTGGGGATTTTGGAAGATGTAGTCTTTTTCTGCTCTCCTCCCATCTACTGACCATCGGCTGTCATTTCTCCATTCTCTCGCATACACAACAGTGCTCCTCCGACTGTGGCACCGGCACCCAACGGCGCGACATTGTCTGCGTCAGCAAACTGGGGACGGATGTGAACGTGACGGAGGCCTCAGAGTGCGCCCACCTGGAGAAGCCGCCCTCTCTCCAGCCTTGTCTCGGCACTGCGTGCGAAGCGCTCTGGTTCTCCACCGCCTGGAGCGCAGTGAGTGGGGGAGAGGATCGCACTGGACACTGTCCCAGAGGCTGGGAATTCATTTGGACACATGGGCGAAGACCCATTTTGTCCTTGGATTACAACTCCAAGAATCCCCCTGGGCAGTAGAGGTTGAGTCTCCCTTACCAGAAATGCTCAGGACCAGAAGTGTTTTGGAATCCCTGAATTTGCACATAGGTCTGTAATGAGATGTTTAGACCAAAGTCTAAACTTGAATTTTGAGTTTAGACTTGTGTCCCATCTCCAAAAGGTATGCTTCATATACATCTTACGCACATAGCATGAAGGTAGTTTTATACACAGTACTTGAAATAATTTGGTGCATGAAACAAAGCTTGTGTAGACTGAACCACCAGAAAGCAAAGGTGTCGCTATTTCAGCCACTCATGAAACAAGTTTCAGATTTTGGAGTATTTTCGGATTTCTGGATAAGGGCAACTCAACCTCTATGGGGGATTCTGGGAAGCTATAGTAAATGGGGAAAGTCCTCTTCAGCTTCCAATGGCACACCTTTGTCTGGCATTTCTGATCCCATGTGTCCAGGCGAGGGAGGTCCCCCGCTTGACCCAGAACAAGAAATGGCTTGTGCTCTCTGCCATCTGTTTGCAAAGTTTCCCACGGCACCGTTTTCGTTTCTCCCTCCCCAGTGCTCCCGGTCATGCATGGGTGGCGTCCAGGTGAGGGAGGTTCAGTGCTTGACTCAAAACAAGACCCTGAGCAGCCTCTGCCCGCCGGACCTCAAGCCGGCCAAGAAGCGCCCCTGCAACCCCCAGCCCTGCCTCCAGGAACTTGGTAAGAAACCCTGCCCGGACCCCGCTTGCGACTCAAGGCCGGAGCCCTAAAGGTGGGACTGGGAGGTAGGACCATTTTCTACGAAACGCAAACAACCCGTGTGGCGTGCATTTCGTCCAATCCATACGTCTGGGGAAAGGGCAGGCATGATGGGAGACATCTGCGCTTGGAAAAGGTGGGCAATCACAGCTCCCAGAACCCCCCATGTTTGCTGGAGATTGGGAGGACTGTCCAATTTCCAGACCTTTGCTTTGAAGATGAAGAGATTTTTTGGTTGGGTTTAACTCCTCTTCCCTCTGAAAAATCCCCTGGGATTGCAAATTTGGTGCAGGGCGGACACCCCCAAAAACATATTAGGGTTAAAATCCAAGCAATGATAATGTCCTTGTTTCCCCAAATACTAATTACAGATAACGCAATTGCTTGTAACATATTATCTCCAGTTTTCCAATGCTTCTAACATCATATTTCTCAGCCTCTTGTGCATTATTTCCAAACTTTTCTATATAACACTCTAAACAATACTAAATAAAACAATTAAAGTGTTGTTTCTCAGCTTCTAACACAGTATGAACTTCTGAATTGAGAGCAGCATGGCGTCATGGTTTGCGCGTTGGACTATGACTCTGGAGACTAGGGTTCGATTCCCAGCTCAGTCATAAAACCCAATGGGTGACCTTTGGGCAAGTGACACTCTCTCAGCCTCAGAGGAAGGCAATGGCAAACCTCCTCTGAACCAATCTTGCCAAGAAAACCCCCAGGATAGGCCCAGTTTAGGGTTGCCATAAGTTGGAAACGACTAGAAGGCACACAACACTCTGTTTCCAAGGGTTACTTTCAGGTAAGTTATCCATTTTGGAGCACGATTCCCGTAATATCTGAGATTGCTGAACAATGTGGTCCAAAGAGGTAGCTTTCCTAAGCTCTTTGCTGTTTGGGACAAAGTCTTGCTGCTCCATATCACTGTTCTGTTATCTTTCCCCGGCAGATGAGAACTGCAAGGACGTCCTCCACAACTGTCCGGTGATTGTTCAGGCTCGCCTCTGCGTCTACGCATACTACAAGTCGATCTGCTGCGCCTCTTGCACCCACGCCTTGGAGAGGCGCCACGTGGGACCCAGCCGGTAACCCTGGCCGACGGCGGACAAGTGGGATCTGACGTTTGCATCTTTGCTTGAACCGGAAAGTTGGGGCCCCGTTTGTTCGCGATCCCCAAACCCAGTGTCGTTCCACAGCAGACCAGGAGGGAGACTGTGGCAAAAGACATCCGAGACAAAAAGGAACGAAAGGGATTCGAACTAAAGAATGGAGGCGCCTCAGTCCGTTTCTGGAGGAAGCATCCTGTAAAGTATCGGGAGAAAAACGCACCTCTGTTTGAAGGACCTCGGCGGAGTCTTCTACAATTCCTTGAGACTCACTTCCCTTCCACGACGGTGAGAACAGAAAGGAGACAACGCACAAACTAGTTGTGTATGGTGAAAAAAAATGTGGCGATAAGAGCGAGGCTAGAGAGAGACGGAGCCCGTTCGAAACTGTGCGGACAGTCGAATCCCAAAACGCTTCTCCTTCCGCTACAAAAGTGCATTCTGCAACCCCACTTTTTGAGATACTCAACCAGACACAAGGGATCCACATTTCCACTGTGCCAGTGTAAGACTATATCAGTGTGATAGTAGCCAGTTGTTTGGAGAGACGTTGTGCATGGATTTTTTACAGCTCTGTTGTTGCAGGGTCTTTTTCTCCAGAGTGCTGGCAGGCTTTTCTTCTCCAAGACCCACATATGCATGGCACCAAATATTTGAGCAGTGCCGAATTTAGCAACCAGACGCCGATAAATGCACCGGATGAAGCAAAGAGGTCCTGGCCTCTGCAAGGGTTTGGACCTGCCAGCCATTTTGTATTTTGCCTCTGGTCCGAAGCATGGTTTTTAAATATATATATATGTGTCTTTATGACAATAGCATTTCAGTGGGATGGCAGAACAGTTACGATGCTCCTTTCTGTTGCAAAACCCACTTTGTAAAGGTTTTCTGGATATAGCCGTTCTCTCTTGGCGCAATTTGGGGATGTCTAGGACAGAGGGTCCTGGAAATGGTGACAGTAAACACCAGATCTCGCCATCATCTCAGAAAACGTTTGGATGGTTCCATCTGCGGAAAGATGATTTCCAGAGATAGCCGAGGGATCTTTCCTTTCCAGACCAGTTTGCCGATCTTCCCAATTCGGGAACCTCGAGTTTTTAAGGGAACGCTGCCATTTTAGAGAACGCAACTCTAGAAGGATGACTAGTCTCAATTTCTGCAGTCTTTTCTAGGTCTCTGCTATTGCTGAGTTTTCTATGCAACCCGGAAGGTGGCCAACTCTTTCATGAGCCCCTGTTCTTGTGCCTTTTAAGCTGCCGTTCAAAGGCACAAGAAGAGGGTTATTAGCAACTGTAAACCTGGTGCAAATGGTTGTTTCAGTTGTTTCCCTTCTTTCCTACCAGTGTTGTCAACTGACCAGAAAAGCTTGCTCTTGTGCTTCTTGCAGAACCACCAACCACTGAAATTAGGCAGTGAAGGTTTGGAGGGGTAGCATTGAGATAAAACACCCCCCTCAATGGTATATCTGCAGATGAAGTGGCTTTTAAAAGACGGAGGAGCATGGCCCAGTGAAATAGTTGGCAAACATGGACTATCCTAGAAGCGCACCTACACAATGGAGCGATAAGAAAAGAAAAATAAGCATTTTATATATATTTTAAAAAGGCCTTTTATAGAAATGGTTCAGAGTCCTCAAATTATATAAAATGACAAAGTATAAATATAAATATATTATATTATAGATAAAGCTCTATGATGAAGCTGAATGTATCTCTAGATTGGTTTTGATGCCCTCACATCCCATACTTTTGTTTTCTCTTTCCGGTCCAGATCTAATTTATTTTGTATTAAAGATTATTTGACGTTTGCGGCTGGTGTTTCCGTCTTCCGACCTGAAAAAGACACTCACTTTTCTAGGAACATACAACTTTGCACACAGAAAACGACACAAACAACTATCTCCTGCACAGAAAATGCTTCAGTCCATGTGAGTTTGGACTTGGGTCCCACCTCCAAGAGAATCCCACTATGTACCTATATGTATCTATAGGTATTCCAAGACATGGATCAATCAATACGTATCCAAAATCCCAAAGAGTCCTGGTCCCAAGTGTTTCGGACAAGGAAGGCTCAACCTGCATTTCGTCCCCAAAGGATTTGGCTGCCATATTGGACAACTCCAGAAGCTGGGGCTTGCCTCTTATTCCAGCCTTTCCTGGCTTTGACCCCATTTGTAGATCCTCTGGAACCTAATCTGATCCCTAAAGAGTGTTTAGAAAGCGCCCCGTGCAAACGGCATGCGCCAACGCATCCGTCTTGGGCCACTCCTCTGCTTTCCACCGCGTATATATATTGACCCAGGGGGCTTCCTATTAAAACTGTATGGCGGCTATGTGGGGTTGTTTTCCCCACTTTCTTTTGCAGCTCCTGTTTTGTCTTCCAGGATATATTCAAAGATAGATTGCGCTTGCATGTGGAAGCTCTGTTTAACTACATCTATCAAGGAATCCATCATCCCCAAGACCTCTTTTCACCGTTGCACCAATGCCTTTGGGCCGATGAGGCTCATGTAACCCTAACCCTGTATTTATGTATTATATCTATTTGTACCCCGCTCTTTCCCCATATATGTGTGTGTGTGTGTGTGTGTGTGTGCGCATGCAAATAGTCTGCAATGTCTGATCCCAAGCATTCTGGATAAGGGAAACCCAACCTAGAACTCCTTGGAGTTTAGCATTAATCCCAATAAAAGATTCAGATTGGGGCAGTAAAACTGGACTCTTCTTTTAGATGCTGTTGGACTAGAGGTCCCAGCAGCCCCAAGCCAGCGTAGCCAATGGGGCGCTGGGGATTGTAGTCCCTAAGCCCTGAAACAGGGAGCTGGGGTTTGGACACTGTTTGGTTTCCTTTTTCCTTGAGTGACGGAAGCGTCCTCCAGATGCAAAGGTCAGAGACTATGGCAACCAAGCCCAGGGCAAAGGATGCCTTCTCCTGCCCTGCCTCCAGTTCTCGTTTCTGGCTCAGCTGCTGATAAAGACACTGGGAATCGCACCCAGAGCCCTGAAAAACAGAGTCTGCAGCGGAATGCAAAGCCACGTCACAAACGTTGTAACGCAACAACATGGGAAAACACAGCGTCTCTGTCTCACGGGCGGCTGGTCTCTCAAATGAGGATAGAGACATGTTTGGAGCATGTCCGCTATCAGACATGCAGGAGTTCCCTGTCGTTTCCTCCTCCGCCAGATTTTACGGAGGCTCCTATAGGGTTTGCCTGAGTTATAAGTTTAGGATCATTGCAGGCCTTGAGATTTCGTGCACTCATGTATTTCCCCCACAAATATTACAGTATATAGATTATATAGAATATAATATTATATATTATATATAGTGAGATTTTATACACTCATCTATTTCCCTATGAATATATATACACATATACATATACATATATATATATATATACACACACACATATGTATATGTACATATGTGTGTGTATATATATATATAATTATATAGTATATTACACATATATGTGTGTGTATATATTTATATAATACATTATATATATATATATATATATATATAGAATATAGAATATTAAATAGTGCATTATATATTATATAGCACATGCCTTGAAATTTATATATATATATTATATATATATATATATATATATATATATATAATTCATTACATACATTATGTATGTATATATCGAGCACATGCCTTGAGATTCTGTGCACTCATCTGTTTCCCCAATATACTGTATATAGAATATTATACATTATATAGTACATTATATATTATATTGAGATTTTGTGCAGTCATTTATTTCCCCCACGAACATTATTATATATATATATATATATATATATATATATAGTACATAGAATAGAATAT
Organism: Sceloporus undulatus; assembly: GCF_019175285.1. Taxonomy (NCBI): domain Eukaryota; kingdom Metazoa; phylum Chordata; class Lepidosauria; order Squamata; family Phrynosomatidae; genus Sceloporus; species Sceloporus undulatus. The sequence continues at coordinate 31,350,587 of NC_056530.1, forward strand.
TATATATTATTTAGCCTTGCCTCTTACTCCCCTGTAGACCCATAGACACCCATTGCAAAGCCGAGGGGCGCAATGCGCATGCGCGGTCTCAGGAGTGCGCTCTTCCCCCTCCCTCCTGGAAGGGCTTTTCATTTTCCGATCAGGCGTTTGGCGCGGACACCTAAAAAACCCCATTGCCGCCAATGGCTTCCTCAGGGGTCCTTCGCCCCCCCCCCCGCGTCATGAGGGGAGAAAAAAAAATCCCGACTGGTCTATTGTGAAAGTGGGGTCTGTGTTATTGGCGTTAATATTATTCCCGTCGCCGTTTTGTGTCTGAGGAGGGGGAGGGACCCGGGGGAAAGATCCCTTCAGGCGAACGGCGAGGGCAGCCCTGGCGCGGGGCCTTTGCTGCGAGTGAGACGGAGGAGCCAGGCTCTGGAGGAGCAGAGGGACCTTCTCCTTCTTCTTCGGCCGGAGACGGAGCCTCCCCCATGGGATGAGGTGAGCCAGGCAGGCACTGCGCAGGACGCCCCTGGGGTCCTCCCGACCCTCTGCCAACTGCCCCCAAAGCCCCCTCCCTCCTCCGGCCCCAGAGGCTCATGGGACCAAGACCCTGCCCTCAGCACTTGCCCCTGCTGCAGCTGCCCCAGGGGCTCATGGGAGTTTGGCTCTTACCTCCCATACTCCAGTCCCAAGGGCTCAGGGGGGAATGCCTGCCCCAGAGGCTCATGGGAGTTTGGCTCCTGCTGCCCCAGGGGCTCATGGGAAGACTTCTTGCCCCTTCTCGTGCCCCAAAGGCTCATGGGAATTGGGTTCTTTCCTCCCCAGCCCCAGGGACCCATGGGAAACTGATTGCCCCAGAGGCTCATGGGAGTTTGGCTCCTGCCCCAGAGGCTCATTGGAAGATTACTTGTCCCCCTCTCCTCTTTCCCCAGGGGCTCATGGGAAAGGTTCTTGTACCCTTCTCTTGCCCCAAAGGCTCATGGGAGTTGGGCTCCTTCCTCCCCACTCCCAGGGGCTCATGGGAAAAGCTATCATTGCCCCCAAAGGCTCATGGGAGTTTAGTTCCTGGCCCTGTATCCTCTTGCCCCAGGGGCTCATGGGGAGGTTTCTTGTCCCCTCCTCTTGCCCCAAAGGCTTAGGGGAGGTTGGTTCCGGCCCCAGGGGCTCATGAGAAGGTTTTTTGTCCCCTTCCCTCTTGCCCCAGGGGCTCATGGGAGTTTGGCTCCTGTCCCCTCACCTAAGGACTCATGGGAAAGTTTCTTGTCCACTTCTCTTGCCCCAAAGGCTCATGGGACTTTGGCTCCTTCCTCCCCAGTTCCAGGGGCTCATGGGAAACTCCGTTATTACCCCAAAGGCTCATGGGAGTTTGGTTCCTGCCCCCCCCCCCATTCTCTTGCCACAGGGGCTCATGGAAAACTCTTGCCCCAAAGGCTTTGGCGACTCTAAGGCGAATCTATCACAGGGCTTCCTTGGTAGGTTTCTTCAGATGGGGTTTGCCATTGCCTGAGGCTGAGAGACTGTGACTTGCCCAAGGTCCCCAGACTCATAGTCCCAACACTCAAACCCCTACAGAACATCATAAATATACACGCTAGTTTTATGGTGACTTGTAGTTCATCCAAGTGCTCCTAATGTTTGCCTCCCCCTGTGAGAAGAGGCATGAGGTTGGTTCTCAACTTGAACATAGCATTCTGATCTTATGCAGCAGCTTCCTTCTGAGTTTTCACTTAACCATGTTGCCAAGGAAGCAACCAGCAACCATGCGTTCTCTTCTCTCTCACTCCAAACTCATACCTATCAAATATCTTTCTGGGCTGCATGACAAGGAGGCCAAATCCTGCCAAACAGGTGAGTGGCCCTGAAAGGCCGACCTTCCCTTGGCCGGCGGCAAAAGGACCCATGCTTTTTTTCTGACGTATTCTGTTTCTCCTCCTGCCCTCAGGTGCCTAGCGTCGGTGCGGAGAACCCCTCTTAGACTCCATCTCCGGAGATGGCCGACTCGGCCACTGTTGCGGTCCTGCATCTGAGGAAGGGCCGGCTGCCCGGTTGGACGAGAATGAGACAGGTAAGCGATGGATCGGGACTCTGCTTTTGTTTGCAGCGTCTCTGGTTTGTATTCTCCCTGGATTTGCAAGACGAGGGTGGGAAGGTCTCAATCGATACTTGAACTTGGGGAAAAGTGTGTATGAATCCTCTCCGTAGTCTTGCATGTAAAATATCCTCCCAGTAGGACAAGGAGGGTGATCCTACTCATGGTGTGTGTTGTGAACAGCGAAATGGGTTTCCACCTCTAGCAGACGCTGCATCTCCAAATACAGATTCCTCTTTCTGTGATATTCCAGCCAGGAAACACGACAGGAGCCACACTTCTTATGGCTGCGCTCAGACGTCGCCTCCGCTCCTGTGTGACTCAGTGGCGACGGGAATCCGTTCAGGCTTGCCCCTTGTTGTGTGCCTTTTGTAAACCCTTCTGTAGTTAGTGAAGAACACGCAGACACATAGCCAAACCTGTTTCCTTGTCCGTGTCGCAAGAGCCTTATACTGGTTTGCATCTTGTTGACTTTCCTACCTGACACTTTGCACTTCATGGGTCAAGATGACTTAGTTTCACCTTTCTGGAGAAGTGGGAATTGAAATCCCATAGGGCACATGGGCTATCCGGACTTAAAACCATGGAGCTGGAAAGGGTCCCAAGGGTTATTTGGTTCAGTGTTTTTTATCTTTGGTCTTGTAGATATTTTGGATTTCACTTCCTCAAGGTCTCAGACATCTTAGGTAATGGACAGGGATTCTGGAAGCTGAAATCCCAGTTATCTGGAGGACCAAAGTTTGAGAGCCGCTGATCTAATCCAATGCTTCACCAGTGTAGGAAATCATAAATGAAGCATCCCTAACAGGTGCCCAGCCTCCGTTTAGAGATTTCCAAGAGTCCATTCCAGCCGAACAGCCATTACTTTCAGAACGTTCTTCCTAGTGGAATCTCCTTTTCATGTGATTTGAATCCATTGGTGTCTCATCCTTTGGAGCTGCAGAAGCAAGCTGCAGAAGACAAGCTCCATCTTCTGCATGAGCTCCTCTCAGATACTCAAAGATGGCTCTGTCATGCCACCTCTCCAAGTTAAACACCCCCAGTTCCCTCAGCCTAGGCTTTGACTTCCAGGCCTTTTAGCATCTTGCTTCCCTTCTTTTGGCCACTTTCCTGCTTGCCAGCAGCTTGTTCTTAAACTGTAGCTCATTCAGTGATCGTGTCGATCAGGAGAATCCTAGCACTATCCAAACAGAACTTTTCCCAGAGAGAAAGAAAGATCACCAACCACCCAGCAAACATAGGCTACAATGTCAGAGCTCAGGGAAGTTATTTCTTTGGACTGTGGAGCCCAGAATTGCGTATTTCTGATGGATAGTGGTGCACATCAGACGGCTGTCTTCTGATTTTCAAGCAGTTTATTAATGTGAAGTTGGAGACAGAGACAGGGCTATACCACAGTGCTAGGAGTATGCATTTTAAGCCCAGGCAGCAAAGGAGAACGGCGTGCTGAGCCTCTCTGGGATGGAGGCGGCAAGGGGTGGGATGGATGTACAGTAAATCTGCAAAATGCTGAGCGCAGGGAAAAAGCTTTGCGGCCTGATGGGATCCAGATGTCTGCTGCTTATATCCAGGGGTGTATGTGTCAGTTTGGCAGGCCAAAGCTCTTATGCAATGCGTATTGAACTCAGAGGGCTACCTCATTGTCCTTCCCCTAAGTTTACGTACGGTGCCGAGGGATTTGGAGTGCGCCCAGGGCGGATTACACCTTTTAGAAGTGAAGGAACGCATTTTCCAGAAGGACACTATGCATGCCGAGTTGGAATTCTCTTCCCTTCCCTCTGTCGTTGTTGTTGTCTTTAAATCATTTCCAATTTAAGGCAACTCTCACAAAGTTTTGGCAAGATTTGTTCCAGGGAGGTTTGCCATTGCTTTTGTCATAGGCTGAGAGAGTGCAATTTGGCCAAAGTTTCCACGGCTAAGCGGGAATTCGAGCCCTCGTCTGCTGGAGTCCTGGTCCAACACTCAAATGTTCTACATGGTTTTACCTTACAAGGTTGTTGTAAGGGAGAGGTGACAAGACTCCGTATGCTGTAGTGTTTGAGCCTTGGTCTACAACTCTGCAGACCAGGGTTTGAATTCTTGTTTTTGAATGCCTGGATGCTCTTGGCATTCGCTCATCCTGAAAGGAAGGCAAAGGCAAACTGAACAATTCTTGCCAAGAAAACCCTGTGATAGGGTTGCCTTAGGGTCACCATAAGTCAGAAACAACTTGAAGGCACGCAACAACAACAACAACAACAAGGAAGGGGTGGGAGGAGTGAATTGTATCTCCTGGAAGGTCGCAGAATGGCAGTCCCCCTTTGAAATAGGCTTTGGGGCCTTTGTGCAATGGCCATACTTGCCTCCCTCCTCAGGATCAGCTAGAGTAACAGCAGCCAGGCTTGAGTAGCCTGGAGTTATTCCCTGCAGCGTTCCATGGGAGAAATCGACATGGAAAGGAGACGAGAAGGACAGACAGTTTGGAAAACTCCTGCTTTTACAGACCGGAACCGTGCACTAGATAGGCCAGGAAGGTCCCTTCTTGAGCTAATCTCTGGATTACCCCGAGGAAAACAGTGTGCATCTCCTTGTCTTGCTGGCACACATGAAGAGGGAGAGATCACAGAAAGCAGAACAGCTCAGAAGCATGTGATGAAAGCAGCTCGCTCCGTAGGTTGCTCCACCTCCGGTGGGGGTTACATCACACGTTAAGCTGATAAACTGGCTATCTGTTCTTGAATAAAACTCTGCCCTTGAATTGGCAAGCGGGGAGCGTTGGGGAGGCATTCCAATCAAGACCCTGTGCGCCAAAACCATGCCCTGCCTGGTGCTTGAATGGGAATCATTCTTGGGAGGTGGGGAGCCACTGAGTAAAAGCTTCCTTTCCAGGGCAGAGATTAAGCCTTGCTCCGGCTGCTGTGTGGGTGACTTTGCCTAATCCCCAGATGGAGTTGGAGCCAAACTCCATTGAAATGGCTCTAAGTCGTAATGTTTTTCCCCTGAATGATCAGATGTCAGCTTCCCCAGCCTGGTGTCCAAAATCAAGCCACCTCAGGGATAATGGGAGTTGTCATCTAACCTGTCTAGTGAGCACTACTTTAGGGAAAACTGCTATCTGGGAATGGGTTTCCACAGGTTTGCCAGTCATTGGGCTCCTTTCCTTTATTCTCATCCTCTGCATAGATCAGGGGTGATAGCTGGGAAGAACTGAGCTTTGGAGCACTTTTTAGGACTCATTGGGCAGAGCCCAGGAACAACAGGCTTTGCTCCTACCTTTCTCAGGCCTTCCCATCTGCCAGTGGACCTTGGAGCACCTTTCCTCCTTGGGCCTCCTGTAGATCTTTCTCAGTTCAACGTCTACCTTCCCCTCCTCACTTCATCTAATGGGATTGCATCTGTACAGTCATCCCTTATGATTCATGGGGATCTGTTCTCTCACACACACACACCTCGCAAATTAGAAAAACTGCACATATTGGAACCCCATTGTTTTTAGTGGTCGCACACTCCCGCAAGCACGCTTGCCTTTTTGTCCCTGCTGGCTTTCCATCTTCAGAAATTCAAAACCATGAATGGAAAGTTTGTGAATCTGGAGGGACGACTGTATTTCTTTTTTTATAAAGCCCTATACAGTTCAAGTAAGGGTTATTTGAGGGACCATAGAATCGTAGTAACATAGAATTGAAAGGGGCCTCATGGGTCATTGATCAAACTCTCTGCTCAATGCAGGATCTAGAGCAGCCTCAGCAAACAGTTTTCTAGCCGCTTTTTGAAGATGTCCAGAGAAGGAAACCCCATCATCTCTATTAGGCAATTGGTTCCATTGCAGAACTCCTCTCACTGTCAAGACCTTTCTTCTTATGTTCAGTTGAAATCTCCCCTCTTGTAACTTAAATTGTTAGACCCTCAGAGGCAGCAAAGAACCATATGCTTCCATATAAACCTCTGTATGATTTCAGATCTTCTGGGAAGGCAACTCCTCTCTGTTCCTTTACCCTTACAGATACACTGTTCCTACATGGGAGACCCAGACTCTGCAACACCCTTCTTAGCAAAGCTAAGCTGGTTCCCTTCTTGCTATCTTTCCACAAGACCTTTTAATTCTCCCATGTCTTTCATTTTTTTTTAGGGGAAACAGGCCCAGAACCTGTGGGATCTGAGTAGAGCAGTTCAGGATAGAGGATAGTCGCTGTGAGTCGAGGCCAACTTGACTCGAAGGAAGTTAACAACAGACTACAGGCCTTGCATAATGTGCTGGACTTTTATTTATTGTTGTGGTTTTAAATGGTTTTATATTTTTGACTTGTGCTAATTTTATGATGGTTTATTTCCTTTTTAATTTTTGTAGGCTATGAATTTTTTTAACTACGTTTTAACTTTTGTAAGCCAAACTAATAGTCTCAGACTCTCAAATTAACAGTAATGGTATTTATAATATTTTATGCAATCCAATGCCAATGGCATCTCACTCCAGTTTTCCTGCCTTCCACTCCAGCTTTGAAGAAACACCACCGCCTAGGATATGAGCGACTCCACCGTAGACTCCTCACCATCACCCGAGGAAGCTTCAGGGGAGATGCCGGCAGCGGCGGCACCAGGAACACCCCCCCAGGGGAACGGTGGGGGCACAGCGACGGCACTGGGGGTCATCACGGAAGGGGTGGGTGAGCTGGCCGTCATTGACCCTGAGGTGGCCAAGAAAGCCTGCGAGGAGGTGCTGGAGAAAGTCAAGCTGATGCACTGCATCTCGCCTGATGGATCCATCCGGTTGCGGGAGGGCGGGGGTTCCCCGCGGCACCTCGGCCCGTCCCTGCCCAACGGGGAGTGCTGCGAGATCCGCTGTCTGGACGACCCCCCGGAGGACAAGATCCAGGAGGAAGAGGAGCAGCAGCAACAGGAGCAGATGCCAGCAGGGTTCAGTTCGGTGAAGAGTGCCCGTCGCCGGCAGAAAAACAACTCGGCCAAGCAGTCGTGGCTGCTGCGTCTCTTTGAGTCGAAGCTCTTTGACATCTCCATGGCCATCTCATACCTGTACAACTCCAAGGAGCCCGGGGTGCAGGCCTACATCGGGAACCGGCTCTTCTGTTTCCGGAACGAGGACGTGGACTTCTACCTGCCGCAGCTGCTCAACATGTACATCCACATGGATGAAGATGTGGGGGACGCCATCAAGCCGTACATCGTGCACCGCTGCCGCCAGAGCATCAACTTCTCCCTCCAGTGCGCCCTCCTTCTGGGGGCCTACTCCTCTGACATGCACATCTCCACCCAGCGCCACTCCCGCGGGACCAAGCTGCGCAAGCTGATCCTCTCGGATGAGCTCAAGCCAGCCCAGAGGAAGAGGGAGCTGCCGGCCCTTGGCCCAGCACCTGACATGGGCCTCTCGCCGTCCAAAAGGACTCACCAGCGCTCCAAGTCGGACGCCACTGTTAGCATTAGCCTCAGCAGCAACCTGAAGCGGACGGCCAGCAACCCCAAAGTGGAGAATGAGGATGAGGTGAGAGCCAGGGTTTCTGAGTACTTCCCCCCAGACGTTGTTCTTGACTTGGTTTGCTGGGGAGGAGGTTTATTTCTTGGATTTATATCCTGCCTTTCTCCCAAAATGCTGCAACATCTGTAGTGGTTACAGGTTTTCACGTAAGCTCTGACTTAGGTTACTATATGACAGGGTTTTCTTGGCATGGTTTTTTTCACAGGGGGGTTACCACCATGGCCACCTTCTGAGGCTGAGAAAGTGTGACTACTTCTGGAGTATTAACCCAATACTCAAACTACTAAACCAACCTTGCTCTATCCTGAAGTATGACTGGTTTTTAACATTGTCAGTTCTGGGTTCTTTGGTCAGATTCCTGGATTGTAATGTTATGTTTGTCCTCTACTCTTCAAGCAGCTTAAAGTTAAAACCAGAACTGGTGAAAGTGACTTTTTGGTAACAACAGAACCCTTGCCAGCCAATATGTCCCCCAGTTATGGTGCTCAAGGAGTCCTTCCTCCTTCTCGTCTTCTCCTTTTTCTCCTTCTCTCATTTCTGTTCTTCCTTTTCTTCAAAACTGAGAGTTGAAGCATCTTGCAGAAATTAAACCTAATACAGATTAAAAACATTAATGTTTCCAGGCTCTGGATGGGTAGCCCTGATGAATCTCAACATTGGTGGATGTAATGGGAGACCTCTGGCAACTCTGTGTAAAATTACAAGTTGGAATGTAATACCTTTCTCCAAAAAATTAAGTGAGAAGCTGGGAAGCTCTGTCTCAGGGCCCCTCCAGATATTTTCCAGGCCTTCTCTGATGCTATTCCCTTCCAGGCCTACAGTCTTGTGCTTTGTTTGAGCATTCGGTTTCCCTCCTAGGGTGTCTATAGTTCACAAACGCCCACCGCCAAACTAGCAAAGGCAAGCGAGGGCGGTTTTGGTTTCTTTTTGTGCCTTGCTCCGTGTTTGGGCCTTAGGAGATCATTAGAGAAGGAAAAAAGCCGGGTGGAATTTCAGTCTCGCTGGAGAGTAGGAAATGAATATTTGATGCCACGAAAGAACTTCTCCCCTCCTCCCTCTGCAGCGTTCCTAGAGGAGGATTGGAGTGTGACTCATAGGTATGATGCAGGACAGCTTGAGCGAAACTGGGGCAGAGGGACAGAAGGCAGCTCCTCCAGACAACCGTGTCAGAACTAGAAAACTCTGGCTGCGTTGCCTGTGACCTTTATAACAAGCTGGCTAGGGGATGCTGGGAGTTGTAATAACATCTACAGACTATAGTCATCTGCAGCATGCTGATTTACAAAGAGTGTACATATGTGTGTTTGTGAGTGGGTTTTTTTTCTTCCACCAAGTAAGACCAAGCACCTTGTGCTTGGCTTCCCATCCCAAGTTTCCAGCTGGCAGCAAGCAAAAAAAACCCAAAAAACAAAAAACCTGTTGGCTCAAGAGATGCCAAGTCAGAAATTCACTACTGCTCCTGAACGTTTCATTGTTCATAGGGAGGAACAACAGACCGACACAGAGCCAGAGGAGCCTCAGAGGCCTCCGGTCTCCTGTCACTGGCCATCTGGAAACCAGTGCCCCCCGCTCATGATTAATACAGAATACCACCTTTGTCAGGTTTCCTTTGGCAGCCCTCTGGATCTTTTTGATCAGTGATTGTTGGGACCCTCAACAATATCATGCTTCTCCTCTCATTATCCACATAACCGCCAACATTTCACAGGTGAAAAGCTGGACACATGTAGCCAAGTGTGGTCAGGTCAAGTAGGCACAAGAAGAAGAACATACAAGCCACAGTTTGTTTTTGCCAGAGCCTCCTGGGAAGGGCAGAATTCTGCCCTCTCCTCCCATTGTGTGTCTTTGTGTTACGGCAACCCTAAGGCAAACCTAGTTTAGGATTTTCTTGGCTAGTTTTCTTCAGTGTGGGTTTGTCATTGCCTTCCTCTGAGGCTGAGAGAGTGTGACACTGAGCAGGGATTCAGATCTTGTTCTCCCAGAATCCCAGTCCAAGACTCAAGCCATTACAGCGTACTGGCTCTTAAAAAGGCCGGAGGTTTGTCATTGCTTTCCTCTGAGACAGAGAGTAAGCCTCTGCTCCGGTCCTGTCTTCCTCTCTTTCTGCTTCCCTCCACCTTTCCTAGCATTATTGCCTTTTTGAGAGCATCATCTCTTCTCATGATGTGGCCAAAGTATGACAGCCTCAGTTTCATCATCTTGGCTTCCAGGGAGAGTTCAGGCTTGATCTAATCTAGAAGACATTTCTTGGTCTTCTTGGCCACCCATGGCATCCTAAGCACTCTTCTCCAGCACCACATCTCAGTTGAACTTTTCCCTATCTGCTATCTTCTCTGTCCAGTTGTCAGATCCATACATCGTGATGGGAAATACAATGGCTTGGACCATCCTCACTTTAGTGTTCGGAGTTATGCACTTTAGGATCTTATCTAGTTCCTTCATAGCTGCCCTTGCCTGTCCTAGTGTTCTTCTTGTTTCTTGACCGCAGTCCTCATTCTGATGAATGATGGCACTACAGTATGGGCAATCCTCTCAGGTTGCGTGATTTGGCCCCAATAGTTTTGCTTAATATGCCGGGGAAGAATGTGATCTTCCTCTGTGTATGTGTGTTTGTCTGGGTAACAAGGGCTGTCTCTGTGCTGGAGAGAGGCACCCTCTGCCTCGATGGCGAGGGGGGTCAGTATGAAACAGTTGGTGATTCATCTCCTTGGCACCCCGTCGTCATCAGGCTGCAAGCAGAAAATGCTCATTAATGGCCAGTTTGTAGGAGTTTGTGGGGCAAAGTCCATCCCTCTTGGTTGCTGTGTCACGTCTTGCCCTTCGCCCATAACTTGGATGCACACCTCCCCTCTCTGGTTGTGCTACTCTCTTCCTCTCTTCCACCTCTGATGGGGGCAAGCAGTCTTTGCCACCATCTTCCATTTTCTCCTCCTGAATCTTCAGTTTCTCCTTCCTCATTCAAAATCCTCTGCCCAGGTCTGATGGCCTCCATTCTTCTCCATTAGTCTTCCATGGAGCAGGGGGAGTCTGGAGACCCAGGATGCTGCCCTTGTCCGAAGTCAGGCCCTTAGGGGTCCATCCACCCCACCAGTCTCCACTCTGATCTCTAGTGTCTCTAGAAGGGTTCTTTTCCCAGACCCACCTCTACACTCCTGGGCTGTTTTGTTTTTTAAACAGCACTGAAGAGTTTCCTTTCTGATTAAGCATGGACAGAGTTAGCTTGCCACCCATGCAGGGAATAAAGGGCAAAAGCAGGGAAGTTGGAAGTTGGCCATTGCAAAAGTGGTTCACGGGAGAGAAGCATGTTTGGGAAATGCCACAGAGGGTCACCACAGCCCCCTTATGTTCACTAGATCTACCCCTATTTATTGATTTAAATGTTGTTGTGCCAATTATTGTTGTCCTGCTTATGGGGAGGGGGGGTCTCTCCTTTAAATCCTCAAGGTTCGCTCAGAACATCCTGACTTCAGGTGGCTGGGAAGGGAGTGCTTTGGAGAAGAGATGGAAATCAGTGCAGGCTGTTCCTCTGCTCACAGCTCTTTGCCATTGCCATCTAAGATGGTTAAATCCACATCTAGGGCACAGCCACTTTTCTCCCTCCAACTTGGGATGTCGAAGTTGTACCAGGTTTTGTCTCTGATTTAGGGAGCCTGGCAGCTGGTGATTCTAGATCTCTCTCTTTCTTCTTCTATTTCTCTGTCCCTCTGTTTTTGAGCAAATTGTTTTATTTTATATTTAAAACATTACTGAGATTTTTGTAGACTGGACATATCCAAGCAGCACTCCCATGCCCCTAAGCCAGTGTTTTTCATTATCTTCTCTATCATGCTTCCCACCCTCAGTTCCTCTTCCATTTCCCCAGTGCTTTTTTCATTTGCCCACATGCCCACCTCTTGCCATCCCAGAAGACCTAGGGTGGGGGGGGTCTCTTTTCTTCCCAGTTAAAAGTACAGAATGTGGGTGCCACAGAATGAAGGAGGCTGGTGCTTCTGGAAAGAGGAGACACAGGAGAGGCCAGCTGACCGCTGGATGGCTAAATGGAGCCTCCACACTCTTGAAACATAACCCCTGCTCCTTTGAGCTGCTTTGGGGTGCTCCAGTGCCATTCCTGATGTCCTCCGTTCGATGCAGAACGCTAGGTCTGAGTCCCCAGGCACATGCGGGACTATGGGAAGGAGAGTTGGCAGCAACATACTGGGGAGAGGGTTGCATTTGCTGTGCCAATGGTGGGAAAGCTGGTGTTTCCGTTGCTTGGGCAGAAATCATTTTGGGGAGGGGGGGACAGTTGTAGCAGAGGGGGAAACAAGAGGTTGGTTTTAAACTGTGCCTTTTCTCTCCTCACCTTTCCTCCCTCCCTCAAACCCTTTCCTTTAAAAACAAAAACCCAAAACCACCCACTGCTTCCCTCCCTCTCATCCGTTTCCTAGGAGTTGTCATCGAGTACGGACAGTGTTGATAGATCCTTTTGCTCCGTAAGTGGCCCGCGTGTTCAGTCTGCCCCCGGCCGTTGGGCTGCTTGCCTGGTTTCCCTCCCTTCTTCTGCCTTGTCATTTCTTTTTTGGACGCACTTCTTTCTTTTCGACAGCAGCATTTCCTCTGGGCCGGCCCCACCGTCTTCACCGCTGCCATTGCCCAAAGCTGTCCCGTCACCTGGGCTGTGCAGCTTGTCTTGCCAGAGCAGCGAAGGCAGAGCCATTCTCTCTCCTGCCAACGCACTTTGCTCCCATCCCCAGCGAGCAAATTCTGCACGGACAGTAGCCCTTTTCAGCCTAGCCTTTGGCGGGTGGACTTCCTTAAAAGCCGAGCCGCTTTCTTCCTCTCCACTGCTCACACGCCTCGTGCATGCGTTGCCCGGCTCTAGAAATATATCGCCCATTTCATCGGCCCGGCTCTTGCATGGCACCAGGCACCCGATTTGCAGCCAGGAACAACATCTTGTTTCAAAATTGGGTTTGTTTTTATACCTTAAAATATTTATTACATCCCTTCCCCAGGGCACAGATTGCAGAACAAGAGCAGTCACCCGGTTAAAACAATGTTTTAAAAAACAAAACATTCAGCGAGGTAAAAGAAATCCATGATGTGATAGATCAGGGTCAAACTCTGGTCGCCATACCTCCAAGGCGAAAAAGAGTTGCATTTTAAACTTGGCTGCAGAATGAGGCCAAATTTGGCACCAATGATGCCTCCAAGAATAAAAAGGGCATTGTACAGGCAGGGTGCCAGCGCAAAGGAGTCCCTGTCCCTCATATCTACATGAAGCTTTGCCCTGAGAGGTGAAGCACTAGGGAAAGTGGACGTCCGAGGATGCTTTTGTATCTTTCTTTACCATAGTCTAACCAGGATGTCTGTGAACAGGGGAAAACCAAGTCTCCCTTTCAAGACAGGGCCATAGCTGACATGCCAGCTTAACTGAGTAAATGGGTACCTTACTGTAATTAAGTCATTCTCTCAAGCCTCTCCCCCGCTTTCAAGCAGAGTTATCCATAAAAAGAGGAAATGCTGTTCTCTCGCTACCTTAAATTGTTTTCCTCCCCTTTTGAAATTTTAAGTTAGCACATCGTGTGTTTGGTTCAGATTATCAGCTTCTTCTGTCCTCTGCCCCCTGCCTCACTTTGCATAAAACCAAATTTAATAATCCGTACTTATCTTTCTGTTGCATTTCCCCTTCCTCTTTCCAATCATACCTCAAGTCCTTTCCCAGCAAATAATCCCACCTTCCCCTGATTCAAGTGGGAAGGCCATATATATATATAAGAAGTTGTCAGGGGAGAGGACTTCAGGGATATATTTCTCCCAGTTAATTTCTCCCAGTTAATTCCAGTCACCCGTATCTCACTGGCTGCTAAACTGGTTCTTTCCATTGTTCCAATCAGTTGCATCTCCCTGTCTCTGAAGCAATCCTCTCACTTCTCTCTTGATGTCGGTCCTTGGATTCTTCTCCTTCACATGGGCTTTGCAGTCATTCAAGCTCTTGTGTAATGGAAAACCTCATAGTCCATAGTCAAAAACGTAATTTGCACCCGTGGATCCTGGGGTCTGTTGACACTGAAGTGGGCAGAGAGGAGCAGAGATTTACCTGCTTTTTGTTGATGATTGATTGATCGATTGCAATTATCCTTTTTATTTGCATGCGCCATGATTTACTGAGCAATGATAAGCCCCAAGGAACTGTAAGAGGAGAAGGGGGACAAAATGACCCAGCAGCCTTTGACCCAGCATTCTCCAAATATGCTAGACTATAGTTCCCATCATCTCTACCCAGCAAGATGGTGGCTGTAGTTCCACGCATCTGAAAGGGAGCCACATCAGAAGAGACTTCCATGAGGGAAAAGTCTGAGTAAACTTAAACCTGCTCTTAACTTATACACAAGGGCAATTTATACATGAAGGTATACAGTAATTGCCTCTCTTGGGAAATCTTGGGAGCTGTGACTCCCAAGTGAGCCATAGGCCAGAGATGGGGAAGGTGAGGCCCACAGAATGCTTCTGTGACTCTCAGACTTTGGGGGAATAAAATTGACCATGCCAGCAAATGGTGGACAAATTTGCCCCCATCTTACACCCTCCCCCTCCCACAAGGAAGTGACTTGGAGTTTGTGCATATTTGCAATTATTCCCATTCTTTTCCCTTCCCATCCTCCTTCCTAAGGGAAGCAGCCGTGTCAGGCATTTGGCACTTGCTCAGAGGCACTGTTTTTTATAGGAGTATAGTGGAAGATGGGAGTCTAGGAAGAGCACAAAACAGACGCTGAGGAAAAGAACTTGAACCCAAATCCCTTGCAACAGGGTTAATCTATTGGTAGGCTGAGCTGGCCCTCAAAAGTCCCTGGGTATCGGTTCCAGGAGGTGGATGTGTTGCAGCTGTGAATTTCCATTCACAGGGCCATTAGGAGAAAATAAAGGCCTGAGCTGAGGACCCTCTTTTCCCTAATCCAGCATTATCAAAGTAGAAAAGTTGAGAAACAAGATAACCGAATAGGTTCTTGATGGAGAGTGCTAAGTGGGTTGACATGCCTGCATAGAGGTAGATACAAATGTAATGGCTCCAAGGTCTCTCTTTTTTTCTTCCTCCCTGGATTAAAATGACAAAACAACCACATCATTTCCTCATGCCCTCTGCAGCCCGTCCGCTTGGCCCCCGAGCGTGAATTCATCAAGTCACTGATGGCCATTGGGAAACGCCTGACGACGCTGCCCACCAAAGAGCAGAAGACCCAGCGCCTCATCTCTGAGCTCTCCCTGCTCAACCACAAGCTGCCGGCGCGCGTCTGGCTCCCCACTGCCGGCTTCGACCACCACGTGGTGCGGGTCCCGCACACCCAGGCTGTCGTGCTGAATTCCAAGGACAAGGTAAGGAAAGGGTGGCCCACAACTGGAGCCAGAAAACTGAGAGTGCTTTGGCAGAATCATCATGAGTTGCAATGCATTATTCCCTCCAAGAGATCTCCATTCTCAGGTAGGTGTGTATAGGGAGAAAGGCTCCTTCAAGTACCAGGGTCCCAATCCTTTTAGGACTTTGAATGCCAGTGTCAGCAGCTTGGATTCAGACCAGAAGTGAATTGGCAGCCTCTGCAGTGCAACTTGTGTCTCTTTCCCCGCTTCTCTTCCTCTCAGGCTCCTTACCTAATCTACGTGGAAGTACTTGAATGTGAAAACTTTGATACCACTAACGTCCCGGCCCGGATTCCAGAGAACCGTATCCGCAGCACGCGCTCTGTGGAGAACCTTCCAGAGTGTGGGATCACCCACGAGCAGCGAGCCAGCAGCTTCACCACCGTGCCCAACTACGACAATGACGACGAGGCCTGGTCCGTGGATGATATTGGGGAGCTGCAAGTGGAGGTAGTGCCCCCAGCCCCACCTGGCCTTCTCCAAACTGACTGCTTCATCTAAAATCAGGGAGGGAAGGAGAGTTGGACATTATGGAAATCCAGAAGTCGTCTGGTGTCACGAAGGAGACCTGCCTGACCTTTTCTGTCCCTTTCTTTTTGCCATCCCTGTGTTGCTCCTATTCGCAGGGAAAGCAAGACATTAGGGCAGAAGTGGGAGGCTAGGGGTCTGGTTGGGGGCTGTTCCTTCAAAGGTGCTTCCTCAAAGTGAGGAGGTGCATCCATTTCTTCCCAGACATGTTTTCCATTCTCTCCTTCCCAGCTGCCAGAGATGCACACCAACAGTTGTGACAACATCTCCCAGTTCTCTGTGGACAGCATCACCAGCCAGGAGAGCAAGGAACCTGTCTTCATTGCTGCAGGAGATATCAGGTGAGCGAACGTGTAGGCATAACTTAGAAGATGATGAGTTGAGGAAGAAGGCTGTGGATTTCCCACTGTCCCCCAAGGGTTTCCATCAGCGACTGCCTTGAAACAATATGCAAGAAGAGGGGCTATATAAATTAATACATGTTGAGTATTCCTTACCTGAAAATCCAAAATGCTCCAAAACATTTTTTTTCCTGGGTGACTGAGATGTGACACCTTTGTTTCCGATGATTCATTGTGCACAAACGTCATTTCATGTGCACACTTATTAAAAATATTCTGTGCAAGATTACTTTTGGGGGTGGGGATCCAAAACACTCTTGGTCCCAAACATTTAGGATAAGGGATACTCAACCTGTATGCAAATATGTGCTTATTGTGCACAACTCTGGCTTGTTGTTCAGCTGGTTCCTACTTCCTAATCTGTTCTGCAGATTTTCCCCCCTTGGCATTGCCTGGATTCTTCTAATCTTGCAAACCTCCCTATAAAAACTAAAGAAGATCCTCAGAATGCTTCATTAAAGCCCTGGAGCAAATGCAGCATTTATTCAAGTCAAATGTCTTGCCTTAGAAAATCTGGCCTCTGTTTTATAAAAGAATAAATTTTCTGTAGTTGTTCTGCAGAATTGTTGAGCTTTTTCACACAAAACAGTCCTTTTGAGCCTGTCTTTTTCTCTCTCTCTCATGACAGATTATATATAGCAAGAGAATTGTACCTTTAAACTGAGCACTAGCCAGGGAAGGAAAGAGTATTTCCAATTATTCGTTTCCTCACTTTCTGGTTAAAAATAGGTTTCCCGACTGTCAGGAAACATTCTGGATTTAAAACAAGAGGCGTGAGACTTTTGCACCGTATTCTCCCAGTAAGAGAGCCAGCCTGGTGTAGTGGTTTTAACGTTGGACTGCAACTCTGGAGACTATGGTTCAAATTCCCACTCGCCCCCTGAGGAATCTATCTCAGAGGAAGGCAAAGGGAAACCCCCTCTGAACAAATCTTGCCAAGAAAGTGCCATGATAGGATTGCCATCAGTAGGAAACAACTTCAGTGCGCACAAGAACAACATTGCACAGTATTTGATCACCCTGAAATGTTCTGGAGGATTATTCTGTGCGGAAAACCTCCCCACTCCCCACAAATCCGGTCTCTTTTTCTGCAGTCTTCCAGGAAAACACTAGGCTTGGGGAATGCCAATTCACCAGTCCCTTTTACTGAACACATGCACCCTGCTTTAAACTGCCAGAGAAATCTGCCCGGGGATGCCCCTGACCTTAACCCTGCCAACTTTTGTCTGCAGGCGACGCCTCTCTGAGCAGCTTGCTCACACTCCAACGTCGTTCAAGAGGGACCCCGAGGACCCCTCTGCTGTCGCCCTGAAGGAGCCTTGGCAGGAGAAAGTCAGGTAAGGAGTGAATGGGGCTGGCAAGATACCCTGGAGCCATTGGGTAGGGGCTGAAAATGGAGAAGGGAATGGATGGAGGGAAGGTTTGGGGGTTGTTGTGCCTCCCCCAACACCTTTGGCCCCTTATGCTTTACTTGTTGTTGTTGTTATCCACACCCAAGTGGATCTCAACCCATGGTGACCCAGAGATAATTGGCGTTTCCTGAGTTCCCACCTGGAAATTTCTGAAGTTTAGCCAGCTCTAACTCTCTCCCCTCACTCTTCCTTTCAGGCGGATCCGGGAGGGCTCTCCATACGGCCACCTCCCTAACTGGCGCCTGCTCTCTGTCATCGTGAAATGTGGCGACGATCTCCGGCAAGAGCTGCTGGCCTTCCAAGTTCTTAAACAGCTGCAGGTAAGGGAGTGGCAGCGTGGCTCAGTAGGTAGACCTCCTGAAGGGCATGCAGAAAGGCCCATGGCTGGCTGAGGGATTTTGGGGATTCTCCAAAAACTAATCTGCAGAAGCTCAACTTGGCATGTTTTGTTTTGTTTTATTTTTATTTTCTACATATACCCCTACTTTCTCCTTCCAAGACAACTTACAAAATTTAAAAACAGAAGATGGCTAGAATGTTACATTATAAAAATAGAAAAACAAAACAAATAAACAGTGTTGCTAAAAATCAGTTGTGTAAAAAGCAATTTAAAATACATTTAAAACATGATTAAAAATATGCCAGGATTAAAAAAACACACCATTATCAACTAGCTCTATTAACACAGAATAATCTTTCTTTCTTTCTTTCTTTCTTTCTTTCTTTCTTTCTTTCTTTTTCAGTCCATCTGGGAACAGGAGCGTGTCCCACTATGGATCAAGCCATACAAGATCTTGGTCATCTCGGCCGACAGCGGCATGATCGAGCCAGTAGTCAACGCCGTCTCCATCCACCAAGTGAAGAAGCAGTCGCAGCTCTCCCTCCTGGACTACTTTCTCCAGGAGCATGGCAACTACACCACCGAAGCCTTCCTGACTGCCCAGCGCAACTTCGTCCAGAGCTGCGCTGGCTACTGCTTGGTCTGCTACCTGCTCCAGGTCAAGGATAGGTAAGAGAAAGGAAGAGTCTCTCTGTCTGTTTGTTGGGGTTGTTGGTTAGACCTCTTGACGGGAAAGGAATGAGATAGGGTTGAGTGACCCAGCTGCATGGGAGATGCAGCCCACATATTATCCCAGGGAGTAACCTCACATCACTTCTCCTCTCCATTTATGACAGATTTTTTCAGCCTGTTTTGTTTTGTTTTGTTTTCCCCCTCTTTCTGGGAAGTGGGCAAAGTACGCCACCCCTTTTTCAGGCTGTTTAAACCTTTGGAGCCCTTTTCCATTGAAGGAACACCCGCTCTGGGAAAAGGGGCGAAGGGTTACACTTACACTTACACATTTTGGTTTACTTCATTGGTCTGCACACTGCAGAACTCATGGGAGCCCATCTTCCATTGGCCTTGGCCCGGGAGAGAATATACCCCAATCCAGCTGCCCTGTATATTTCCATCAATAGAAATGTGATTTAATTGCTGGCTGAGGGATAAGGCTGGGTAGAGGTTGTGTAGGGGTCCTGTTCTTCCCCTGGCTATTAGAGGATGGTGGACCCTGCCAGCAAAAGGGCTAGGATGTTACATACTATTTGCTTTATTATTATGTTAGGAAGAGATTTGCTATTTGAACTGCCTTTTGAAATGCAATGCTACACAACTGACAGCTCATTTTTCCTTTTTTGCCCCCTCCCCAAAAAGGCACAACGGCAATATCTTGCTGGACGCTGAGGGTCACATCATCCATATTGATTTTGGCTTCATCCTCTCCAGCTCACCCCGAAATCTTGGCTTTGAGACCTCAGCTTTCAAGCTCACCACTGAGTTCGTGGACGTAAGTTTGGGGAGAACCAAAATTGTGGATCGTCAGGGCTTCGGAGTTAAGGAATGGGTATGAGAGCCAGTGTGGCATAGGAGGAGGATCTCCAAGAAGAGAGGAGGTAGACCACCATACCCCATTGACCCAATGTTCCTGTTCCTAGAAGTGAAATAGAAAGTCTTTAGTGTAAGAACTGTTTGCCATTGGAAGAGGCCGCCTGAGAAAGTGCTGGACTATTATCTTTAAAGGTTTTTAAACAGAAGTTGGATGGGCATCTTTCAGGAGCGCTACAGACTAGATGCCCCTTGAGACTGATCTAAATTGCTTTTGATTATTGAAGAACAACATGTTAGCAGACAGACACCATTTGCTTTTCTCTTTTGGACGCCTCCTCCCCTTCTTCTCTTTTCTTATTTCAAAATGTACTTCTCCCTCCCTGGCTTGAATTCCTAGGTCATGGGTGGCCTGGATGGTGACATGTTCAACTACTACAAGATGCTCATGCTGCAAGGTCTCATCGCTGCTCGGAAGCACATGGACAAAGTGGTGCAGATTGTGGAGATCATGCAACAAGGTACCAGTCATTGGGGTGGGCTAGAGGTTATTTATTTTTGGAGACGGGGAGTTTCTGAGTGGCTAAAATTTATGAAGAGGTACCTGCATTGTGAAGCTCTTGCAGATGTGTAGAAAATGTTTCCCATTCAAGTGTACCCACCAAGGTTTATCTATATCTTCGCTGCAGAATCCTTCCAGGTTGCAAAGGATTCTGAGAGACAGGTCCAAGACCTGGAATGGAGTCAGGGCTCTCGGGCCCAAAGCCCCAGAATGTTTTGATCAGCAGGGACAATTTATCATGCATCCCACAACCATGCATCCCACAACCCTCCCTCTTCCTCTAAATTTGGCTAACATCCTCCCAGTAGCTGGGAAGAAATACACAGATATGAGCTATCCCTCTTATACTGTACTGCCACTGTGGCCTTACTCCTGAGCAGGCAGTCAAGACCCATTAGCTTTACAAAGACCTCCTCTTCTTGGAGATTGAGATAGCTAGAACAGAATGCTTATTTTTGGGGTGTGGGCTCTCCTTTGAGTGGATGCATTTGTGGGAACCCTCATGAGGAGTGCCTTCACTTCAGACCCAGCCATCTCTGAGCCCAAATGCTTAGCTTTCCCACAACACAAAACCGGTGGAGGTGGCCAGCAGGTTTAAAGAACCTACTCTTTAGTTCCATGAAGGGTTCTATTGAAATCTCCACCACTACATGGACTGTCTTCCTTCAAAGTTGGCCAAAGCAGGCCTAAATGCCAAAGAGTGCTGTTGAGGCAAGCATAGCAAAGGAGATCTTAAAGTAATGAGCGCTTCTATCAGTTTGTCCTCCAGGTTGCCAGCGGTGCTTAGGAGAAACGCAGGAGAGTCAGGGTCCTACAGTAGCGCAGGTCATCTGTGAGTGTCAAGAGCAGCGCGATCAGATAAGTTAAGAACTTCCGTGCTCTTAAACAGAGGCCGCTCTTGTCCAGAGTTTTGGTTAGCCACAGTGGCTGAGGAGACATCTCTGGAATCTGATGAAACACAGCATCATGA
>NC_056530.1:31371269-31402910 GCF_019175285.1 Sceloporus undulatus
CAGGAGGAGCAGCCAAACCCAGCTTAACCCCCAGCATCAAGCATGGGTTCATACGCTGCCCCTGAGGCTGGAGCTGGCCACTTTTATTGCTCCATTCATCTTCCACAAGTTTGCTCACAGCAGGCTTTTGTTGCCTTCTGGCTGCCATCAAAAACTAGGGCTTGTCTGCAGGGCGAGTGCTTGCTTCGCAGATTCCGGAATTGCTCCGCCATCAGGATGGGGAACCAGAATTAGACACATAACATCAGTGAAAAAGAACATATAAAACCAATTTGTATATTTTAAAACTCATTATTTAAAAACCACCTGGGTAGGATTGCTGGAAGAGATTAGTCTTTAAACTGGTTTTGAATCGAGGCAGTATGTCTCCAGCTGACCAATCTCTTCTGGCAGGTTATTCCATAATGTTGGAGCAGCAAAATAAAGCATCCCGCGAGTAACAGTCAGCCTGGTTTTGGGCGACTGAAATCAGTGTCCCCCAGGTTATGTGTCAGATTATATAGAAAAAGGTGATCCTCTAGGTAACCTGGACCCAATCTATGTAGGGCTTTACAGGTGGAAAAACAACGCTTTGTACTTTGCCCAGGAACAAATTGGCAGCCAGTGGAGTGCTTTTAATGTTGTGGTAATAGGATCAGTCCTAGATGTGCCAGGATCCAATCTGGCTGCCGTGGTTTGGATTAATTGAATTAAAAACGTGGTGCAGAGGTCGCCCCACGTATAGCGCATTGCGGGAGTCCAGCCTCGAGGCTATCAGCACCTGGACCGCCATCTCTAAATCTTCCCGCTCTAGGAATCCTTTAAAACTGCCTTTTAAAACTATTCTTGCCATTTATGGATGGCAGGGTCCTTTTTTAAAAACTGCTTTTGATGTGTCAAATGGTTACGTGGCCATGTTTTCTGTTCTTCTAATGGTTTCATGGCTCGGTGTGTTTCTGATTCTCCCATTAGCTGCCCTAGGCGTTGTTGTTGTTAACTTTTCAAGCTCATAAGTGGGGTGAAAATCCAATAAAATAAATCAGAAACAGCCTGTGTTTCGGCTTCAGCTGCTGAAAGAGCTATGGGTGAGGTGAGCCCCAGCAGCAGGCAATGGGAATGATCTGACCTTCAAATGTTCCCCTGCTTTTGCTTTATTCGTTAATTTATTGTAATTTTCATATCTAGGGATACCAGGGTATCTGATACAATAAAATCAATCTTAACTAGTTTAGGAGAGTCAGTGTTGCGTAGTGGTTTGAGTGTTGGTCTAAGACTCTGGGAACCAGGCTTCACTTCCCTGCTCTCTCAGCCTCAGAGCAAAGTCATGGCAAACCTCTGAACAAATATTGCTGAGAAATCCCAGTGATGGGGGCGCCATAAGTAGACACTACTTGAAAGTGCACAACAACAATTTCGATAAGCAAAAAGAGTCTAACGCCACAGGTTAAAATAAAACAACGGAAGCACTGTGAGGCCATTTTAGGCCAAAGTCGCTTGCAAATTTGGATGCGATGATAGCTGGATGCGCTGGGGATTCATAGAATCAGAGTTGGAAGAGACCGCAAGGGCCCTGATCCAGTCCAATCCCATTCTGCCATGCAGGAAATCTAAATCAAAGCATCCCCATTGAGAGATGGCCATCCAGCCTCTGTTTAAAGACCTCTAAGGAAGGAGACTCCACTACACTCCGAGGGAGTTTGTTCCACTGTTGAACAGCCCTTACTCACCGCCAGCAACGTCCATTCCAGCACGCAATCCCCGCTTTTGTACTGACCCCCGTTTCTCTTCTTCCTTGAACCCACTGCAGGTTCCCAGCTGCCCTGCTTCCATGGCTCCAGCACCATCCGGAACCTGAAGGAGCGTTTCCACATGAACATGACGGAGGAACAGCTCCAGCTGCTAGTTGAACAGATGGTGGACGGCAGCATGCGCTCCATCACCACCAAGCTCTACGACGGCTTCCAGTACCTCACCAACGGCATCATGTGACCAGAGGCTGCGCTGGACTCTCTTGCCGCCGCTGCCGCCTCTTCCTCCTCGCTTCCCTTCTCCGTACCGGATACAAACCGAGGAGACAAAAACTTCATAGAGGGAGAAGGGGGAATGGAAGGAAAAACCAACGGGTTTCTCCTCCTCCTTCTCTTCCTCCTCTTCCTGCCCCAAGGAGACGTCGCAGTGGCCATCTTGAACCAGGCCTCCACTTTTAACTCAGGATTCCTTTTAGACCCCTGAGGCGGTGGTGGGTGTTTGTGGGACGGCGACGGAAGGAGGAACCTCGAAGACTCGTAGAAAAACTTGCCACGTGGCATTGTGTAGGATCATGTGGGGGGGGGGGGGGGGGAAGAAACCCACAAAACAAAAACCTCTGGGTATTGGCTTTGGACACAACCGGCGAGGACAGAACCTTCCGGGTGTCAGGAAAAGGCAAAAAGGAAACCTACAGAACCATGTTCGCCCATTCCTCCCTCGCCCTCCTTCCTCTGGACCTTTTATTTCAGTATTATTGTACCTCTTCATGTTCTCCGAACTCTTTTCTTCCCTCCCACCCATGCACCCCTTCTAAATCTCACAAATGTGTTTTTTGGGTCCAGGTGAGACAGGGAAAGAGGGAGCCAGAAAGAGGTTTGTTCTTGCGCAGGGTCAGGAAACTTCGCTGTTTCTGAGCCTCCCCCTTCCCCCCTCTTTTCTTTTTTTAAAGCGTCGTCTTTCCTTCTTCCCTTCCAGTTCTTTCCTCCCCACTTTCCACCCGGTGCATGTTGTTGTTATTATTTTTTAAAATGTGTGTGCATTTCCGTCAAGGTGATTAAATCCCCTCCCCGCCGCTGTCTCCACCCCGTTTTTTTCTTTTCCCCCTTTAGTTCACGTTTTCAACGCAAAGGGTTGTGTAAACATGATTTCCGGAGGGCGGTAACCAGATGCCTGTCATTCCTCTCTTTTCTCGTAGTACGGTCCAGGGATTTGGGGAGAGGTCTTGCCATAGTGTCTTGCTTTCTGCAGAAATGCACCCCAGCCTTTTCTCATCCACTTTTGGTTTGTTATATATGTGTGTGTGTGAGAGTCTGTGTTGCACAGTTTGCGGTGTGGGGAACACTCAATCTTCAGTCACCATCATTGATGGCTGGAGCTCACCATCTTAGTTTGTGCTGCATTCTAGCCGTTTTACACACTTGCAGAAGATCCCCCATCACACTAAGTTTACTCATAACCGATTCAGTTGTGGCCCCCAACTTCTTTGCCACACTTTTCGTTTCTCCCACCTGCGTTTCCGCGTTTCATGTTTCCACTTCGCGTCTTTCTCTCCCTGCCTCTTCTTCTCTTTTGCATCGCTGAGGCTGCCGCTTCTTAGCCGAATAGTCCTCCGCCAGCTTAGACAGTGCCTTCTCCATCTTTGCTGCAACGGTGAATGTTTCCGAATCCCCCGTTTGGGGTTTTTTCATGGCATATGGGGAAAGCATTTACCTTTGGGTAGAATAAGGCTGCCACCAGGACCCACAAGTGTCTGAAAACGTGAATGTTTTGCAGCATGGGTTTTGGAAACGGCTCTCCTTGTGTGTTTGCTGGATCGCCTAGGATCATGTCTTTTCAACACCTCCCTGGAAAAGACGATTTCGGGTCAGTACTTTTTGGCTCACTGAAAAATAAGGTGACTTGTTAGTCCTTTTTTAACGTAAAAAAGAAATGTCAGTGTATGCAAATCTTTTGCAAGGGTTGGTGGGTGGAATAATGTCATGGCTGTGTGTGTGTGTGTTTATAAATACATCCATGTTAACCTCTATTTTTCCCTCTGTTTCCTGCGCAATCTTTTTCTCAATCTTTCTCCCGAATCCTTTCTCTTTTCTGAGTATATTTCCCCCCTTCTATAGCGTACAGTTTGGTTGTGTAGCACTTAACACTGAGGCACAAAAACTCTTCTGGGGGGGGGAATATTACTTATATTTTGATGATTTTTTGAAACAATTATGTGGGTGGGAAAGCATCCGTTGGATGGGAAAGCGCAGTAAAAAACGGAAGGCA
This sequence comes from Sceloporus undulatus, assembly GCF_019175285.1. Classification (NCBI taxonomy): domain Eukaryota; kingdom Metazoa; phylum Chordata; class Lepidosauria; order Squamata; family Phrynosomatidae; genus Sceloporus; species Sceloporus undulatus. The sequence continues at coordinate 31,375,263 of NC_056530.1, forward strand.
AGAAGGTGGAGCATCCCATTCCTCGTCTCTTTCTCCGTCTCCATTGCTTTGTCGTTGTCTTTCTTAACCAAACTATTGAGCCCTTAAAAACACACTCAAAAGCCCCAGTATCGCAAGGAGGCAAAATTGCCATTTGGGCCACTTGGTGCCATCCTTTCAGGGGAGGATCCCAAAACGTTGACACTTCGGGAGAGATGCAAGAAGCCTTGCTTTTGTTCTGTGTGTAAGAGTGACGAGAATGGATTGTGTTATCGAGAGAGAGATCTTTCTGAGCATCCCATTCTGGCAGTCAGGGTTTGCAAAGCCGATCCTGGATAAAGAGGCACTCTGTGGCTTGGATTTTGGGGAGAAAACAGGGGTCTGGCTTTGGCCCCAATTCTCCTTCTGGTCTCTATCTCTTGTGGGTTGTCTTTCTGAAAAGTCTCGCTTTGTTGGACACCCCTTTTGGGTTTTTTTCGTCTTTCTCTTGTGGGAAAGGGGTGCGAAGGAGAGAGTCAAATGGAAAAGAAGGGGGCATGGCCGATAGAGGCCTATGATTGTTGAGAAAAGCCACCCATCTTGGCTGGTCATGGGCACCTTTCCCCAAATTTGGTAGAATACGTTACTCTAAACCAGTGCTTCCGAAATTCTTGTCCTCCAGGTATTTGGACTGCAGAGCCTAGAAGCCTCCACCATTTGGGGTAGTGGTCTGGCATTCTGGGAGCCGAAGTCCAAAACACCTGGAAGGACAGAGTTTGGGGATCGCTGCTTCTAAACTATGGCCCCTTCAGGCTGCTAGACAGCAACTCCCATCAGCCCCAGGTGATGAAGGGGGTGATCGGAGCTCTAGTCCAAGAGCATCAGGAGGATTGGGCATGCCCCACATTTGTGGTTAATGCGTGTCCGTGCGGAGTGGAGACATGAAGCTTTTTCTTGGTCAAGATTGGTTGGGAGAAGCTTCCAGTGGACCAGTTTTGTTGCTTTAACCCAATTGTCACACACACAACCATGGATTCCCCTTGTTTTCTCCAAGGGGCTTGGGTTTTGCGGTTGATCTAGCAGGGGAGAAGTTCATTTGGACCCATTGCCGTAACCATTTGCCTTTTTGTCTTTCCAGGAGCTTCCGGGTGACTGTGGCAGCCGCTGGCGGCCGGGAGAGATTGCAACCATCACATTGTGACTTTTGGCAGCAACAAAGAACACAACACAACGCAGGTGGTTTGCCAGAAGGCGAGAAGAAACGGATGGGCAAAGAAGGGATTGCTGCAACTCTCCAAACCAGCAGCGACTACGACAGTCACGCGGAGGCTTCCGGGCGTCTTTCGGAATATCCACACATCCCTCTTTTCCTGCTCTTCGAGTCTGGGTTCTTCTCTCTTTTCATTACCAGTTTGCATTAACACATTCTTTGTTAAAAAGCGTTCCGCATGTTTTGCAAAGAATGGCGGGCGGCTCCCCGGTTTTTCCGCGCGCCTCGCTCTGCGTTTTGTGTCCCGTCGCCTTTCCCCCTTCCCTCCCTCCCAACGCTCTGTTCAGTAAGGATGGGCCAAGCCCCCCAAGATACTATGAAACAAACCAATATTTCTAATAATTATAATAATAATAAAAAGCACCCTCCAGGGGGACCGTGCTCGATATTTGCAGAGACGTTGTGCGCTTTGGTCTTGTTTTTGGGGCACAATGGCGGGAGGATTGTCAAGAGATTGTTTGGAGAGGTCGCCTCCATCCTATGGAGTCCTGGGACTTGTAGTTTGTCATGGTTTCATAGAGTCAAGTAGAGCTTGGGGGAAAGTTCCAGTTTGGGACTACAGCTCCCATAATCCCCCGCCACATCCAGTTGGATTCTCGGGGAGATGCAACCCAAGACAACAACTTTGCAAGAATGAATAACACAACACCTGGCCTTCCAGGTGTTTAGGACTTCACCTCCCAGCAGCCTCAGCCACCTTGGTCTGGGATTCTGGGAGCCGAAGTCCAAAACTCCTGGAAGGCCAGGTTTGGGAATCACTGACGCACCCCATAATCCCCCTCCACCAGTTGCTTCCTGCAATAACTCCCAAAATCCACAGATGAGACACCGTTATTGGTACGACCAAAATGCACAATGTATACGTTGCAAGCTTTTGCGGCTCCAGCGGAAGGAAGGATGGAAAAAAGGAAAGAAGAGAGAGAGAATGAAAGGAAAAGAAGGAAGGAAGGAAGCCGAGGAAGGAAGGAAAGAGGAAAAGTGAAGGAAACTGAAGGTAGGAAGAACAAAAGGAAGGAAGGAAGGAAGTGGGAAAAGTGGGAAAAAAACAAGAAGGAAAAGAATGAAAAGGAAGCAAAGAAAGGAAAAAGTGAAGGAAACAAGGTAGGAAGAACAAAAGGAAGGAAGGGAGAAAAAGAATGAAAAGAAAACAGGAAGGAAGGAAGAATGAAAAGGAAGGAAGGGGAAAAAAGTGAAGAAAACTGAAGTTAGGAAGAACAAAAGGAAGGAAGGAAGTGGGAAAAGAAAGAATGAAAAGAGGAAGAATGAAAAGGAAGGAAATGGGAAGAAAGAACGAAAAAAACAGGAAGGAAGAAAAGGAAGGGAATGGAAAGGAATGAAAGAGAAAAAGAAAAGAAGGAAAAGAGGATAGAAAGAAAGGAAAGGAGGAAAAAGAAGACTATAGCCCAGTTGCCGGTGGGTCAGCGCTGCAGTTTCCCCTTTTGTCCAGGAGAGGCTAGTGTTGCGCCACGGAGGCGCCCTGAGCTGCGCTGCTGGGCGCGTGTGCTCCACCAGGGGGCGCCAGGGAGCTTAGTCTGCTGCCTCCCCTTTGCCTCCCTTTCTTTTCCATTTGCAACCAAGTCCCAACCTTTTCTCCCAGCAAGCCAGAAAGGCAAGGCAACCTTGCAACAAGGCTACCTGTCCCTGCCTGCCTCCTTCCTTCCTTCTTTCCTTCCTGGTGGCCCAGCCCATACCTGCCCAGAGGAAGAGGAAGAACCAGAGAGCAGGGAAAGGTTGTTGCAACTGGAGAGAAGGAAGGAAGAGGGGGATTAAGTTTGGAAAGAGGAATAAAGGGGAGCAAAGCCTCCCAGGGGATTGCATTGATCTCACCTGGAGCCAAGATGGGACCCTGAGCAGCCCTCCACCTACAAAAAGGACCTTTCCTGGAGCCATCATGGTAAGTGCCTTGGCTTTTTATTCCTCCCTTTGCAGACAGCTTTAAAAGTTACCTTCCTTCCTTTTCTCATGTTTAATGGGTTTTTAAAAGGGGGATTGAGAAACCCAAGGGCACCCAAACAGAGAATCAAAAGTTAATCCCAAGGGGTTTTTTTGCAAAGACTCAAAGTGCTGCATCCAAACACTTTGACAAAGTTTTTAAGTCCAACTCTTGCCCCCTTAATTTTAAATTTCAAGGAAACTCTCCTTTCTCCAAAGCCTCCAAGATGTGTGTGTTTCTTCCCAGTGAGTTTAAATGGAGGAAAGAAAACTCTGAGGAGTTAAATAAAGCCATTTATCAAAGCAATAGGCCACAGCTGCTTTAGTTTTGGGGCAACAGGGGCCCTTTCCTTTTAAATCCCTTGGCATTGGAAGGAATTAAACTCTATCCAAAAATTCAGGATTTATCATTATTATTATAATTATTTCTATTATTACATCATTGCAATTTCAAACAGCCTCATATAAAATAATATTATACACACACACACATATATATATACACATATACATAATATTCCAAGGGACTGCTTGAAATTGCAATATCATATCAGAAATAATGATAATAATAATGACGATTCCTGAACTCTTGAATAGAGTCTATCCAAGATTTCAGGCATCATTACTATTATAATTATTTATATTATTATATAATTGCAATTTCAAACAGCCCTTTGGATATATCACCTTCAGAAAGGACAATCTGAGAGCTGTAAAAGTTAGTATTTGCTTCAATTTCAGGAGGATTGTTTGGCAAAAGAAATCCCAAAGAGAAGTAGTTTTGTTTGGCTTTTTAAAACCCAATCCCTCTTTCCTCCTTCCGAAAAGAGAGGACCGAAAGAGAGACCCTTGTTTTATTTCCATCCCTCTCCGCTTCCGCCTGGGTTGAATCACGCTCCCAAATTGCAAGTTAGAGGAACTATAGTTTACAGAAATAGCCCTTCAGATCTGTTATTCTTTTTCTCCAGTTTTAGGAACAGCCAAAACGAGAGAGAGAGAGAGAAAATGAACTAAGGCTGCGTCCAGATTGCAGAAACGATCCACTTTGACACTGCTTTAACTGCCATGGCTCCATGCGATGGGATCCTGGGGTTTAGTTTGGTGAGACACTTAGCTTTCTGTGCCAGAGATCTCTGGGGACACAAGGAACTACACATCCCAGGATGCCATTGCATGCCGCCGTGGGAGTCAAAGCAGCGTCGAACTGCATTAATTCTGCCGTGCGGATGCAGCCGCCGACTCTATTTTGGTGTTGCTTGATAAGAAATGGCTGGGTCTTCAGAAGAGGCTTGGCGCCATTGCCTTCCTCGATTAGGCTGAGAGTGTGACTTGGCCAAGGCTACCTTGCAAGGATTTGAACCCTCATCTCCTGGAGTCCCAAGGCTCAAACTAATACGGCACATTGGTTCTCATGTTGAAAGACCTCACCGATTCTTGTACAAAAATGGCAAATTTGGGGCACATTTCCTTGGCTTTGGCCACCGGGCGTGACGTGGGACATGTTTGCGGCGTCAGACGAATGTTGAGATGATGCTTCAAGCCCAGAGCAAGCAAACAACATTAACATGTGCCCACATGGCTATGTATGTATTAAAGGACTGCTCTCCATTCCTACTCATAAAGGGTGTCTTAGGATGAGTAAAACCAAATACATCCTCTCCTCCCTTCTGGTCTTTTCCCTTCCTTCCTTCCTTCCTTCTTTCCTTCCTTCCTTCTTTCCCATTTCTCCTTCTTCCTTTCCATTTCGCATCGGAAGCACCTTCTGGTTCTTGCAAAGGGTCTACTGCACACAGATGCATAGAAGGATGGAGCATACCTCATTTCTTTGGACTCTGGGGCCATGTCCTAGAAGAGTTTATTCCTGACGTTTCGGCAGCATCTGTGGCTTTGGCATCTTCAGAGACGGTTATATATGATTCCCTGAAAATGCCAAAGCCAGAGATGCCAGCAAAACATCAGGAATAAGCTCTTCCAGGACATGGCCACAGCCCCCAAAACCCCACAAAAACACTATGGATGCCGGCCACAAAAGCCTTCGACTTCACTGTTGACATTCTTGCAAATAAGCCTGTTAAAATGTGGGCCAGAGAATGCAGTTATTAAATGGGTTTGTAGATGGTTGATTGTCCGGACCTGAAGGTGGTCAGCAATGGTTCCTCTTCTTCATCCTGGAGAGAAGTGACCGATGGGGTGTCCAGTGGGAGTCTGTCCTGGGACCAGTTTGCTATTCAACACCTTTATCAATGACTTGGATGAAGGAATAGAGGGCATGCTTATCACATTTGCAGAAGCGACTCAACAGCGCGCGACAGCAACTTTCTCCGTTTCCGTCTGACGCAAACACACACCGAAAATGGTTTTTATCCCAGGCAGCTGTTCCTTTTATGCTTTATCTACCCTTGGCTAATGTTTAACTCTTTTCCGTGGCGTTTGAGCACATGTTTTCAAGAAAAGGGCCGTCCGCGTACCAAACCTTTGCACCCGTTTTGAGCAGAACTGGAACTCAGGTCCAGGCTTGACCCGACATGTCAGGGATTGCGATGGGTTTGAGTCACGCATCCTTTGCATTCCTAACCCTTTCCTCTCTTCTTCCAAAACATGGAGCAAAACCATCCTGATTCAGAGTTTCCAAACCTCTCCCTTGATCACCGGTTCGGGATCGTTCCTACAGTTTCTGATCCAAACCGCGACGCCTACGGACAGAAATTAAGATGTTAATTACCAATATTGATATCAATAATTAATAATTATTGATAATAATCTAAATGCATCCTTCATATTTAGATACAGAAGACATGTTTTCCCGCTTGGAACTTAAACGCGAAGTCTTAGCGAAAGGGGGTCCCCAAAACCTAGGTGGAAAGAGACGGGTTTTTCCTTCTGGTTTGTACAGGTAGATGAGGAAAGGACCAATTAATCCCTAATTAATTAGCCTAATTAATCCTAGCGGATGCAGAGAAGGATGAAGGGTCAGTCCTGGGAACGCAATGGCTGGGAGGCAATGAAAATTAAATACCGGAGGGCTGTCCCTCTTTGGGAAGTTGGTCAAGAAAATGGTGGAAGCGACATTTGAACCCAGGGCTTTTTCAAAAGTGGGAAATGGTTTCCTTGCCTGGAAAGGGTTCAAAGAAATGGAGGTTTGTTGTACTGATCCTACAGACTAACATGGCTACGTCTTTGCATTCATGCAGAACTATTGGACATTGCCAGGGAAAGGAAACAGAGCATGGTTTTGCAACATTTCTGGGGAGCGCGGGATTTTTTGTTTTCCATGCATATATTTTTGCAAACCCAAGATTTGGTCTTGGATATCTATCTATCTTTCTTTCTTTCTTTCTTTCTTTCTTTCTTTCTTTCTTTCTTTCTTTCTATATAAAACACCTTTTCTTTGAGCCTGGGCAGTAAAGGGTGCTAACGCCACTCCACTGGCATAAAGTACACTTGGCCCTCGCCTCCCAACCCTTCATTAATAGGAATGTGCCAACGCCGACCTTGCAGGGCGGGGTTGTGTTTGTGTGTGTTTGCACTGCAAATAAGGCTTTGGCATTCCTTCTGCCAGACGAATTTGCAAAGAGGGCATTTCAAAACCTGTTCCTTTCTTCACATTTTTTGGCCAAACCCGAGTTTGCGCATCTTAACCGTCGAGGGACACTGATGCTCCCCCATTTACTACTAGTTGCAATCCTTGGAGGACTTTGTTATTCAGTTTTCCTCCAAGACGGATGGGAATCTCCAAAGGTGCCCAACCCAAGTTAATGGGCGAGAGGCCCATTTTGCAACCGACGCAGACGGTTTCTGCGCATGGCGCATATGAGGGCGGGGATGTTTAACCCCGGGGAAGGAAACCCGGCTGGTCCAGCTTTTAAGGTTGTCAAGACCTCAGGTTTCCAGGCCAAAACCAAGGGACGACGCAGATGCCATAAAGGTTATGCGCTGTGCATCCATGGATTCAAGCGTATACATACATATATTCTGCAATGCAGTGATATTGCCATTTGATATAGGGGACACCTATTTTCATAGCGTCGTAGAGTCTATGTCCCTATATAAAGTGGTGTCCCCTATATAAAATGGCAAAACTAATATAGAAAGTGTCCCACTTTTTGGGTTTATGGGACCTAAAATGGCCCATAGTCTAAAAGCACAACTTGTCATTCAAACACCAAACATTTTGGGATATAAGGCCTCTGTTTTGCTGCTTTTCCTCTGTCTCTTGTTTTCCCTTCCTTCCCTGTTTCTTTCCCGTAAACCCTTCTGTCCGTAAGTCGCATGGCAACGGCCGGCCGGCTTTGTCTCAGAAGCCTTGGCAACCCGCCTTTTCTAAAGTTTGATCCCCAAAAATGTTGCTGCGGAGGGACTGAGAAAGAGGCCGTCCAAGGAAGGCATTTCGGTGAGGAGCGAGGAAAGGAACCGGACGTAAAAATCCGAATTTGTGGATCAAATTGATTTAAAAAGGGAGGAAAGTGCTTGCATTTCAAGGAAAAGGTGACCAAGGACGAGTTTGCACAAAGTTTGTGCCTTGCACACATGCGCACACCAAGTTTCTCTAAGCATTTGCAATCCAGAAAGTGGAAAGGTCCATAGAGGCTCCTAGATTGGACAATCTGACCACCTTTTTGGGCCACTTTTGCAAAGGTCGAGGGCCACAAAACCGTCTCAGGGGCCATATCATCATCATCATCATCAATATTGTTTATTTATATTCCACCTCTCCATTAAGACAGGCGTCATTAGTGGACTGGGACCAATCTGGTTGCATCCACACTGCGGAAATAATCCCAATTTGGCACCGCTTTAACTTCTGTGGCTCAATGCAATGCAATTCTGGGATTTGTAGTTCGGTGAGATGTTTAACCTCCTTTTTCTGAGAGCTCTGGTGCAAATGAACCAATTAAAAATCAGATAAGATGGAGCCAGGGCAGTTAAAGCGGCGTCAAACTGCGTTAATTTCTGCAGTGCAGATGCAAATAAAGAGACTGTATGACAACAACGTCCATGTTAACAAGCAAAAACCAATACACAGATCTGTATGTTTGAGATTTTGGAAGCCTGGGCTGAGACGTGTCATGCGTTGTGGAGTGCGCCGCATGCGCTGATGCGACCTGCCATGTTGACTCCTCTTTCTTTTCCTCTGTCCCAACAGGGCAGCAAAGAGCGTTACCATTGGCAGGCGCAAAATGTGAAGCAGAGCGGCGTGGACGACATGGTGCTCCTCTCCAAGATCAGCGAAGACGCCATCGTGGACAACCTCCACAAGCGCTTCTCCGATGACTACATCTTCGTATCCATTTCCACGTTTTTTGGGGCGATGTTGGGCGCAAGAAGGGCTTTGGCGTCTTGGCTGCATCTCGCAGGCAAAAACGGGCCAGTTGTGGCCAAAATAGGGTCAAGGTGGGAAAATGGCGCATGGTGCAGTGGGCAGCCTTTGGCCACCACTGATGTCTGAGAACCGGGCAAGTCTCCAGACTCACAACTCTTTTAGCCAACTTTCCCCGAAGTTGCATTTTTACTCTAAGCTGCCTTTTCCTTTTCTTATTAAAGTGAGATTGTAATGCAATATTTCACCGATGTTCTTAGGCATCTCATTTCATATATCCTTCATGTTTTAATTCCAAAATGAAAGCCTTATTATAATTACAATTTTGTGTGTGTGTGTGTGTGTGTGTGTGTATATATATATGTATGTGTATATGGTCCTTAACTTGAGAAAACCCAGACTTATATTGGTCCGGTGCTGATTTCCGTCAACCCTTTCAAGCCGTTGCCGTACTTCACCGACCGCGAGGTCGACTTGTACCAAGGAGCCGTGAGTACCTTTCCGTCCATTTGGCTTTTCTTCTTCTGGCAGAGCAATTGCAGGCTGAGACCGTGTGCCTCCTGAGCATGTGCAGAGTGCATTCCTCCCTCAGGAAAAACAAGCCCCGCCAAAGATGCTTCCATGAATGCAAGCAGCCCCTGAGCATACGCAGAGCGACTTCTTTTTAAGATCTAAAGACAAATACTTTCCCACTTTCCGCTTAAAGTCATTTTCTTATTCTAATCGCAGTTATCATTTTGAAAGCTCCAAATACTGAAGTTAGATTTTTTAAATCTGACTGCCAATTATTTTCCTATTGATAGTTAGTTATTGTTAGTTTTATTATTTGTTATATATATATATGTGTGTGTGTGCGTGTATATATTTTTAATTTTTTTAACTCTTACCTTTAGTCCAAAAATACATATTTTTAAATGTTTTACCTTTGCCTTTAGTCCAATATTTTTACTGCTCTGGTGCTGCCGCCTTGTGGCCATTGTGGGGACTGCTTTTTAAAAAGGAATTTGAATCTATTTTCATCAGATTTTCCTTTTCTTTCATCCTTTTAAAATGTTGTCACTCATTATTTTGGGGACCCTGTCGGGCCAAGAAGCCACAAAAAGGATGATTTTAATAACTAAATCGATAACCGAGGCGTGTTTCCCCGCAGGCTCAGTATGAAAACCCTCCGCACATCTATGCACTGGCGGACAACATGTATCGCAACATGATGATCGACGGGGAGAACCAATGTGTCATTATCAGGTAATGCGGAAAAGGGTCTTGTCCCCGTATTTGGGGTCCAGAGTGGGTTGGCATTCATGGGGGAGATTGTGGGATTTTTGTCTTTTTATTCTGTTTTAAATGTTGTTATTGTTATTCCTCTCCTTCCCCTCTTCTTCTTTTTCTCTCCTCCTCTTTCTCTCTTCCTCTTCCTCTTCTCTTCTTTTTTCTTCCTCCTCCACTTCTCCTCTTCTTCTCTTTTTCTTCTCTTCCTCCTTTTTTTCCTCTTACCTCTCCTCCTTTTTCTCCTCCTCTTCTTTTCTTTTCTTCCTCCTCTTTTCTCTTCCTCTTCTTGTTCTCTACTCCTCTTCCTCTACTTTTCTTCTCTTACTTCTTGTCCTTTTTCTTCTCCTCTTCTTATCTTCTTTTCTTTTTCTCCACCATTTCCCTTCCTCCTCCTCCTCCTCTTTTCTCTTCCTTTCGTTCTTTTCTTCTTCCTTCTCCTTTTACCTATCCTTCTTCTTTTTTCCTCCTTCTCCCTCCTCTGGCTCTTCTTCTTTCTTTTCTTTCTCCTTCATTCCCTTCCTATTATTCTTTTTCTTCCTCTTCCTTCTCTTCCTCCTTCTCCTCATCCTTTTCCTCCTTCACATTATTGTCCTCCTCTTCTTCCTTTCCTTCTCCTCCATCTTCTTCTTCTCCTTTTCTTCCTTCACTATCTCCTTCTCCTCCTCCTCCTTCTCTCCTTTTCCTCTTCCTTCTTTTAACTCTCCTCTTTTTTCTCCTTCTCCTCCTCTTCTCCTTCTTTTCCCTCCTCTGCCTCCCCTTACTCTCCTCCTCCTCTTCTTCTCTTCCTTCCCTTCCTCTTCTTCTCTTCCTCCTCCTCTTCTTACTCCTTCTCCTCCTCCTCCTTTTCCTCCTCCATGTTATTCTCTTCTTCCCTTCCTTCTCCTTCTTTTCTTCCCTTTCCTTTGCAGCGGAGAGAGCGGAGCCGGGAAGACGGTGGCAGCCAAGTACATCATGAGCTACATCTCCAGAGTCTCCGGCGGAGGACCCAAAGTCCAGGTAAAAACCCATGATGGACAAATATAGGACTCCCATTGCTTCCCCTTGGCTTTCCTGATTCCAGCAACCCAGGGATCCCTTCTTGGGGATCCGCTCTCTCCAAATGGAGAGGATCCTCAGTCAGGAAGGACTTTCTCAAGAGTAAGCGTTTCCTGTCTTTTGCAGCATGTGAAGGACATCATCCTGAAGTCGAACCCGCTCCTGGAGGCCTTTGGGAATGCCAAGACGGTGCGCAACAACAACTCCAGCCGATTCGTGAGTACCAATTTGGGGGCCACACAAAGCCCAGGACAAAGGGGAGATTGTGGGTCCTGAAATCACAAAGTAGTTTTCCCATGGTTGGATTATAGCTCCCAGAATCCCCGTTTCCACAATAGCCTCCCCCAATCCAGTTCCTTCCCAACATATTGGATTGCAGTTCCAGTGATCCCCAACACCAGCATAGAGCCCTTCCAATGAGTTGGACCACAACTCCCCAAATCCCCCAAAGATGCCCAGCGTTAACCAACCTGGTGCCTTTTCCAATGTGTTGGACCACAGTTCCTAGCATTTTTGGCCTCAGGGATGCTGGGAATTGTAGTCCAATGTCTTGGAATAGTTGGAGATGCCTGCCTTTGCAATGTAATGATGGGATAATTCTTGTCTTTTCAGGGAAAGAAGGGTGTATCCTTTATAGCAGCGATTCCCAAGCTTTGGTCTCCCAGTTGTTTTGAACTTCAGTTCCCAGAAGCCCCAGCCATTTTGGCCAACAGTCAGGAGCTGGGATCTGAAGTCCAAAACATCTGGAGGACCAAAGTTTGGAAACTGCCATCTTATTGCAATCTTGTATGGCCAGTTTGGGAATCCTTTCAGTTGTCATAGGACTGCAACGCCCATCTTTTGCTCCCAAGCCATTTAAAGCTATCTTTTCGGAAAGGTGTGTATTTTTGATCATTATCCAATCTTTGCAAAACGTTTGCAGAATCGAAAGGACTTTTTAACTGAAGCTACCTTTGTGGAAAGCTACATATCTTTCATTATTACTATCCAAGGCTTTGCACATTTAATATCCGAGGCTTTGCAAAACCTTTGCAGAATCGAAAGGACTTCTTACCTGAAGCTACCTTTTCGGAAAGGTACGTATCTTGGATCATTAGTATCCAACGCGTTGCAAAAGGCTTTGCAAACCCTTTGGAGAACCGAAAGGACTTAATTTGAAGTATGCCTGTCGATATCACTCCGTTGTAAAGAGACGTCTGGTTGTTTGAACCCAACAAACTCAGCCTTTTCTCGCATTTCGATTTGGGCGGCCAGGGCAAATACTTTGAGATCCAGTTCAGCCGAGGCGGAGAACCCGACGGAGGCAAGATCTCCAACTTTTTGCTTGAGAAGTCCCGGGTGGTCAGCCAAAACCCCGGCGAGAGGAACTTCCACATCTACTACCAGGTGAGCCCACGAAAACGTTGGGGTTATTTTACTCTCTGTTGTTACTAAGTGCCTTCAAGTCAACCTCAACGGATGAGACGTCTCCAAGACTCCTGGTCCTCCATTGCTTTTGCTCAGGTCCTGCAAATTCAAACCCAAGACGTCCTTAATCCATTTAGTTCATCCAAGCCTTTTGGACCTATATCTCAATATCATCCCTCTTTCTCTCCACCCCATTCAGCTCCTCTCCCTTTTTACTTTTCCTAATATACTCATTTTCCCTAAGAGAGATGGCAGCGAACCTATTCTTTTGGACTGCAGTGCCCAGCATCCCGTAACCAGCGTGGATTATGGCATTTGCAGTCCCAAAAGAGTTCCCTTCTGCGCAGTGCTGTCTTCCCGTCTCGCAAGGGTTTTGCATCACCAAGTTAATGGATGTAAACCTCTTTGGAAATCTTTTAACGCTTTCTTGTGGGTTTGGTATTTAGGGTCTGTGTTGAACTTTCCCCAAACTAATGTCAGCAGCCACTTCCATGATAATATCCCCAAATTAGAGCATGTTTTGTTAGTTCATGTATCTTGCAAACTCAAATGTATGTTTCCAAAAACCCAAATGTTGGTGCATTGGGATATTACGGTGCTCAGTTTTTGGACCTTATCGAACTTTCCCATCTTCTCCCCAGTTGCTGGAAGGAGCCAGTCCAGAGCAGAGGGAGAATTTGGGCATAACTACTCCGGATTATTACTACTACCTGAACCAATCGGCGTCCTACAAAGTGGAGGACGTTGATGACAGCCAGGAGTTCCAGGAGACGTTGGTAGGTTGGGTTTCCATTCTGGAACCGGGTTCAGATCCAGGTAAACAGATGCCATCTTGTCTCCTCTTCCTCCTAGCAGATACCAAGGACCCACAATATTAATAATAATGATGATGATGATGATAATTATAATGGTAATAACCCATTGTATGTCATTGGACCTGAGCATCTAGGGATATTTGGTACCCATAGGGGGTCACTCCAGTGAATACCAAGGGTCCACTGTATTGATGATGATGATGATGATGATGATGATGATGATGATGATAGTTTCCCTTGTATTTAATGGCACATGAGCCTCCATGGATTTTGGTATCCATAAGGGATCCTGGGACCAAACCACAGTGGATATTAATGGCCAACTATATTAATAATAATGATGATTGATTATAATGGTAATAACCCATTGTACGTCAGGAGACTTGAACATCCGGGGATTTGGTACCCATAGGGAGTCCTTAGTTCATCTTAGGCTGCATCTACATGGCAGAATTAATGCAGTTTGATGCCTCTGGGGAGAATATTAGTCTTGGGTGATTTCCAGAGTTTTGACCATCTTGGCTATTCTTCCCGGACACCTTCCATCTTATCTTCTCCTTCTTCCTCCAGACAGCCATGGAGGTGGTGGGTCTCTCTGGAGAAGAGCAAGCCCTGGTCCTCCAAATTGTGGCCGGCATCCTCCATTTGGGCAACATCACTTTCCGGGAATCCGGCAACTATGCCTCAGTGGAGAGCGAGGACTGTACGCCAAATCTTTATTTGTATTTTGCATACCAATAGAGTACATATAGAATTTAAGATACACTTTGTCCATTACATTAGTTTCCCGTTTCTGTTATACTTCCTTATTATATATGATAAGTGCTTAAATGAGAACCTAAATGATTGGCGATGGCTTCCCCTCTGCAGTCCTGGCATTCCCTTCCTACCTCTTGGCCATTGACCAGCAGCGGCTCAAGGAGAAGCTGACCAGCCGCAAGATGGACAGCAAGTGGGGCGGTCGGCAAGAGGTCATCGACGTGACGCTCAACGTGGAGCAGGCCAGCTTCACCCGCGACGCTCTCTCCAAGGCCCTCTACGCCCGGCTCTTTGACTTCCTTGTCGATGTGAGTTGCAAACTATGGACATCTGGCAGGGGTCCCACACTTAAACCATGCGCCGTGCCACGAAATCTGTCCCAAATTTGTGTTGTTTGGTGTTATGCGGCAAACATCTCCTTTTTGCACCCTCAGTCCTTTTTGTACACCTCTTTAGCGTTTGAGCCTCTTTCTTCCTTTGTCTTTCTATTTTCCGTATCCACCTTCCTTCCTTCCTCTCCTTTTTCTATCCCTCGTCCTGCGTCCCTCGTTTGCAGATCCGATTTACTAATTCCCTTCTTTTTTCCAGGCTGTGAACAAAGCCATGCAGAAGGAGCGCCAGGAGTACAGCATCGGCGTCTTGGACATCTACGGCTTCGAAATCTTCCAGGTACATCCCCCAAAAAGACGGGCTGCGGTTGCCATTTAATTCCTCGAATGGGTCACTTTGCAAGGGCCAGGGAGCCAAGCATCTCCATTTCATTTCATGGCCCTTCTCAAAATGGCAGCATGACATCCTTCTGCCATTTTGGGAAGGACTGCAGAAGAAAATTCCTTAGGCAGATAAGACAAGGAGCTTTTAATCTAATTTAATTGCAAAGCCCAGCATTGCAGAGGGTGAGCCCTGGCAATGCAAAGATGGCGGAGAGCGTGAAGCCAACTTCAAACACAATTCTTGTTTTGATGTTGTGTTTTTATATTGTATGGATTTTATTGTTGTAGCCTGCCTCGGTCTTATTGGAGAGGCAGGATAGAAACAAAATGTGTTGTTGTTGTTGTTGCTTTGGGGTCCCTGACTTGCTGCCATTTCTTGCAGAAAAACGGCTTTGAGCAGTTTTGCATCAACTTTGTGAATGAGAAACTCCAGCAGATCTTCATCGAACTGACACTGAAAGCGGAGCAGGTGAGAAACTGGACCCAGTTGTGCGTTTTCGGTAACAGGTTGCGCGCAAAGCCCCGAGTTCGAGCGATGGGTTTGGCCGAGGAATCCCTCGTCGGACTGAGATACGAAGGTGTGCTTTAATTTTGGATAAGGAGCATGCATTCTTCCAGATGCATTTGGGTTGCAAGTCCCATTAGCCTAGAATAATGAATGCTAGGACTTGGAGTAGTAGAATATTTGGGGGAGAGAGTGGCATGACTGAAACCTCTTGAATTATGGGCCCACTGTGTATGTATGTTCTTCAACGCAACCAATGCTACTCAGTGCATAAATAGCTTTTAGGTGTACAATAGGGAATGCGGAAGTTGTCCCATCAATACATTGATTTTTATATCTACATTTTACTTCAACATTAAAAAAGAAACATCCGTTCATTTTTACATGCATACCTGACTTATATATAATACATGTATATACATAGCCATAGACGCTACACCTATCCCCATACATACATGTTTTAAATTGTATCTTTTATGGCATTAAAAGTCAGTAACAATTATTTAAAACAAAATAAAATGATTCTAGCTAGTATACAGTGGATAAAAAGACACAAAGAGTGCTTTGAGTGTGTATTCCTGTATGTCAGGATGGGTCAGATTGGATGACCCTTGGGATCCCTTCCAACTCTATGGTTCTCTGACCGTTTCCTATGTGTTCGTAGGAAGAATACGTCCAGGAGGGCATCCGTTGGAGCCCCATTGACTACTTTAACAACAAAGTGGTGTGCGACCTCATCGAGAACAAAGTGGTGAGTGCGACAACAACGGGCGCATTATGCACCTTTTGGTGAAGCGCCTCTGTTTACGAGGGAGGGAAGCGATGTTCCAAAATGGCTAACGGGACAAAAGACGCACCCCTTTCCTTCCCCCAGAACCCCCCGGGGCTTATGAGCATCCTGGACGACACCTGCGCCACCATGCATGCCAAGGGCGAAGGTGCCGACCACACGCTCCTCCAGAAGCTCCAGTCGGCACTGGGCACCCACCCGCACTTCAACAGCTGGAACAAGGGCTTCGTCATCCACCATTATGCTGGGAAGGTAAGGGCCCCGTGGACGCGCATGCGCACCCACACACCCTTCGCCATGCTGGTCCTCACGGAGGGTCTCTGTGGGGCAGATGCTTGAACTATAAAACTCCAATGGATGCTCCCAAACCCCAAATTCTACCAAACATCCATCCGTCATTTTGCTGGAGCAGAAGGCGCATTGTTTTGCCAAAAGGGAACGCCTTTGCGTGGCTTCTCTTGCCGTTTTCCCTTTGACAATGCCTTTAAATTAGCACAGAGTTGTATTTGGCATTGACTGTCCTTTTGAAAGAGCGCTATGCGTCCCAATGGCCTATGTCTTCTTTGCATTCTGCAGGTTTCATACGACGTGGACGGCTTCTGCGAGCGCAACCGCGACGTCCTCTTTGCCGACCTCATTGAGCTGATGCAAAGCAGCGAGATGTGAGTCTCCCCGTGAAACCCTCCAAAATAATCCACGGTGGAAACTGTACTGGGGAAAAAAGCTTATATTGTTTTAAATAATAATCTAATAAATAATAATATTAATAATTATAAAATTAAAATAATTTTAAAATTATTTAATGTTTTAATTATTATTTTAGAGGCAAAAGAACGCTTTCAATAGGATTGGAAAGAGCATTGGCTTAATAGAAGCACGAGCCAACATTTTGGTGGAAGGACTCAAATAGCAAAGGATAAGAATAAATGTCTAATTAACATAGGAACATAGGATCATAGGAACGGTGGTATATAAATAAATAAATAAATTTTCAATCAATCAATTTGTAAGCCTTTTGTATGAAGAGCAGAGTATTAATAATAATAATAATAATATATTTAAAACAATAAAATATAGCGTATGTTACCGTTGACGACTGTTCTGTTTCATGAATATATACATCATCTCTATAATAATAACAACAAAAAATGATTGTTCTCAGCCAAAGTCCCTTTCATCCGATGACCTCTTCCCCGAGAACCCGCGAGGTGTGAGAGAAGAGGGAGACCCACCACAGCCGGAAGCAGATCAAGGTTAATAATAGAATAATCATAATAATAATAATAAATATATATTAATAATGATAAGAATAATAAAGCCACACTTGGGCAGGAGAAGGAGGAAGGTTTGGCGTATATCCCATGGAACAGAATCTTTGCTATTTATAAAAAAATAATAATAATAGAAATATAATAATAATAATAATAATAGAAATTATAATAAATAAATCATATTATAATATAAATACTATTGGGTGTGTGTGTGTGTGTATATATATATAGTATATATATAATTATGTATAGTAATATCTTAAAAATATATATCATTAGATTTTATATAATATAATATATATATACTATTATTAGTATACTAATTATATTACATATTATACATATTACATTATTCTATACTTTATATATTATAGTTAATATTATTATGTATTATATCATTATCTATAACATTAATATCATATATCCTCTATATATCTAATAATATATAATAATACTAGTTTTATATATTATATATATTTGTTATTATTATTGTTCTACTTTATAAAAAATAATAATATATTCTATACCTACTTCGTACCTATTCTTTCTAATGCTTCTTAGTTCGCTACTTGTCCTCGCTCCTATTTTCTCTTCTCGTGTTCTAAATGTCAATTCACTACCTCTTCTAATTCTTATTGTCTTACTCTTATTTCTTTCCTGCCTCTCCCCCATGCCGTCAGCCTCGGAATCCCACCCCTCTACCGGAACCCTCGTTAACTGCATCCGTTAAACCAACCCCATCGATTTCCGAGCTGTAGCAACATACCTTTTACCTCCCCCATGCTCAATCCATTCTCTCTGGCTTACACTGCGCATTACATGCGCATACACTCCTTTCTTTCTTTTGACTGAGTTTTTTTCCTCCTTTGCTTGCATTTGGGGAAACGGTGGATGGGAACTTGCACGCCGATGCACGCCGGCGTTGGAAAAGTTGCTTTTTAGATTGGAGATCTCTCATATCCCAACCCTGCGCACAAAAGGAACTTACAATGGCTACAGTGGATGGATGACTATTTGTCGCAGGGAGGGCTTGGGTTGTGTGGACCTGCACATCGAGGGGTTAGATTGGATGACCTTTGGGGTCTCTCTATGACTCTAATTGTCGCCTATAAATCTTTGTAAGAGTAACAACAACCTTTTGCTTCCCCCCCATTTACCCGAAAAGAACACAGCCAACACTGGTGGACACCTTGATGAAATGCACGCCGCACTACATCCGGTGCATCAAGCCCAACGAGACCAAAAGGCCGAGGGATTGGGAAGAAAGCCGTGATGGGTCGGGGGGACGATGAGTGCTGCTTTCCAAAATGTTGGGGCATTGCGGATTTAGTGGCAGCAGGGAGCACTGATGTCTGGAGAAATGCAATTATCCCTCATGTCCATCCTTCCCATGCAAGCGCAGAAGGACTTTCAGACAATTGTGCAGATCCGTCATTAACCCGTCCAAGAAGTGGGATTGACTGCAGTCGCGCAAAAGACTTTCAGATGAGTTTGCACAGATCCTGTCTTTAACCCATCATAAAGCAAACATCAGCTTAATGCATTTTGCATTAACGGATGTTTGCGTTATTGCAAAGCCACTTTAATGACGGTTAATGGTGGGGTTTGGCGATTTGAAAGCCTTTTGCGCTATCACAGTCGCGGACAGGTTAATGACGGGATAAGACTGGGGGAGCAATCCTGACCCTATCCCATCCCATCCGTTCAATATATTCAGTGCATGGTGGGGGGAGATGTTAGTTGTAGCTGAAAGCATGGGTAGGAATTGGGCACCTTCCCATAATCAGAGCTATATATTGAACTATAGAGGAGCGTCTCGTTGTTAGTCTCATTCCTACAAACCCTTGGCTTTCCTTCCAGGGTGAAGCACCAAAGTCGAGTACTTAGGCCTTCGGGAAATATTCGCGTCGAAGGGCCGATACGCTTACCGTCGGTCTTCAAAAAGTTCCTCCATCGGTAATTCCTATTGCACTTCGTTGTCCTTTTGGGCATCGCCAACTGACCGCAAGGAATACTGCCCAATGTGCTCCTCTGCCTTTAAGAGAAGCTTGATGATGCGAGCGAACATTCGCAGGAAAGCGTTTCTTGGCTGGGAGGTGGGCAATTAAACTTAGGACTTCAGATCACTGGTTCTCCGTCTTTTGGGTCGTTTGCGCTTACGCCATCCTGACGCGGGAAACGGGGCCGTCTTGGCGGGGGACGAAGAACCAAGGCGTGGTCCCTGATGAAGTCGGTCAACATGGACCCGACCAGTACCAACTGGGAGCACCAAGGTCTTCATCAAGGCCCCGAATCCGTGAGTTAAGGCTACATATTTTGGGGTGCCACCAAAAAAGTGGTGGCAATAAATGCCCAGTTCCTCTCCTACGTCTCTTCCATCCCCTAATAAAATAATAATAATAATTGTTATTATTATTATTAAGTCCATAAATGAATTGTATAACGGGATGGTTAGAACCCACAATGGGACCGACTAGCGGAAGCAAACTGTCCTATTTTGTGCCGTAACCGAGGAATAATCTCTTTCTCATTTTCTCTCCCATTCTCTCCGCGCGCAGTTTTCCTTTCTCGAGGAGACGCGGGAGCGCCGTTAGGACGGCTACGCCCGCGTCATCCAGAAGAGCCGGCGCAAACACGTGGCCGTCCGCAAGTACATCCAGATGGCGGGAAGAAGGTATGTCGTTTTTCGTTTTGGAGACGTCCCAAAAAATAGCGGCGAATAGCATCCCGTCCAGTCTTGAAAGCCAGGCGGTCAGCCCTAGTTTACTGTATATACCCATATATAAGTATAGAGATTTTAGCCAGAATTACAGTGCCCATCGACCAACCCCTACGGAAAAAACGCGTTCCTCGCCTCTTCCTCTCCAAAGCGTCCAACATTGTCCTGAACACAGAAAGAGCGGCGCCGCAACAGCATCAACCGAACTTCGTGGGCGACTACATTGGCCTGGAGAGCCATCCCGAATTGCGACGTTTCGTGGGACGCAGGAGCGGGTCGACTTCGCCGAAACGGTTGTGAAACGATCGGCGGTTCAAGGGGAGACCTTTGCAAAGCCCCCAACTTTGTGTATTATTTGTGAAGGTTGTGGAAGCCAAACGAAACGGGCGGCACGTGGCATGAACCAAACCGTTTTGATGCTTGGCAAAAGGGTCTCCCGTCCTCATGGGTGCTTTGCCCGCTTCCTCCGCAGACGGTCAAGCGGGACCTGATCCTGACCCCAAGTTCCTCTACCTTGATCGGCGTGGAGAAAGTGAAGCAAGGGCCAGAGAAAGGCCTCATCAAGGAGGTCCTCAAGCGCCAGATCGAGGTGGAGAGGATCCAGTCCCTGTCCTTAAGGTAAGGAGGACCAGGGTGGGTCCAGCAAAGCACCATCGTTTCTGGCAAGCATGGCACAAACAAACGAACATTAGATGGCTGCGCTTCTCTAAGCCCGCAGAAAGAGACCCTTCTGTTGTTTCAGAAGCAATGCCAAAAACCATTGTGGTGTGTGTGTGTGGTGTGTGTGGTGTGTAATGTGTATTAATTGTATAAATAAATCCACAATTTTGGCCCCAAAACCCACCCTTGACTTATTTATGAACTTGACTTAAAGTCGCGTATATACAGTATATGTATTCTTTTATATAGGTTACTGGGTGTTTAATAAATATATAATAATTTATTTATATTTTATATATATTTATTGTGTAATATTATATGTGTGTGTGTGTATAGCTATATTATATAATTTAATATGAAATATAATATAATATGTAAAATTTAATATAAAATAATATATATTATAAATAATATATTATTTATAATATATATATATTATTTTATATTAAATTTTATATTTTATATTTTATAGTTATATATATACAAAATTTACTATGGTATAATATATATGTGTGTGTGTGTAATATATAATATAACAATATATGTATATTATTTTATATTAAATATATTATTTTATATTATATATTTTAGTAAATTATGTAACTATATATAGATGTGTGTGTGTGTGTGTATATATATATACTGTTATATAATTTAAATAAAATATAGTATAATATAAACTATAAAAATTAATATAAAATAATATATATTGTTATCTTATATATTTATTTTTATTATATTATTTATATATATGTCTAATATAACAATATATTTATATATATATTATTTAAAATTTTATATTTTATATTATATTTTATAGTATATAGCTAACTATATATAGTTATATAATTTACTATAATATAAAATATAATATACAAAATACAAAATATATATATTTTTATATAATATACATTTGTGTGTGTGTGAGTGTGTATATATATATTATTTTATACAATTTTACATATATATATATATATACACACACATTAATTTTAATTTAATTTTAGTCAATTTTTAAGACATACATATAATATTATACATATATACATACATATATATATATTTAGACTTATTTTTATATTATTTTAGACATTTTAAGACATATTATTTTTTATTTTAGACAATTTTAGACATATAAATATATATATATACACATACATAATTTTTTTTATTTTAGACAATCTTTAGACTTTTACATACTGTATAATATATATATATATATAGAGAGAGAGAGAGAGAGAGAGAGACTTATTATTACTTAATTTTAGACAACTTTTAGACTTATACATATGTATTATACATATATCTATCTCTCTATACACTTATTTTTATTTTATTTAAACAATTTTACATATATATATATATATATATATATATATATAAATTTTAGACAATTTTTAGACTTTTACATATATATAATAGTATATACATATATATATTTAGACTTATTTTTACTTTATTTTAGACAACTTTTAGACTTATACATATATATATTATACATCTATCTATCTATATACTTATTTTTATTTTCTTTAAACTATTTTTAGACTTAAAATATATGTAGTATACATATATATTTAGACATTTTTATTTTTATTTTATTTTAGACAATTTGTTAGACTTATACGTACATATAATTTTATTCACCTATACACACAGACACACGTATATTATTTCAGACAATTTTTTTATTTATACATATCATATACATATATATATTTAGACTTATTTGTATTTTTATTTTTAGACATTTTTAGACATACCTATATATAATATACATATATATTTAGACTAATTTTTATTTTATTTTAGACTTATACATATATAAAATATTTATTATACATATATAAATATATGTATAATATATAGACTTATTTTTATTTTAATTTTATTTTAGTCAATTTTTAGACTTACACATATATATAACTTACATCCGTGTGTGTGTGTGTGTGTGTGTGTGTGTGTGTGTGTGTGTATATATATAATTTTAGACATTTTTAAGACATACATACATATAATAGTTGACTCAGGGCATGAGTAAATATGCATTAAATCATACGTAGCAGAGGCCTGTGTTGAGCTGCTGGGATCCCCAGAAATTGCAGCGGAAAGGACTCTTTGTAAGGTCCACTCTTAGGTCAGTTTCTTAGGAGTTATTATAGATTTTCCCTTATCTATCTCATGATAACTTTGCCCATTATTTGCCCCTTTGAAACCGTGCCACTCCATATACCCTTCGCTGGTGTTAGCCATGAGCCCGACCCCATATATTTCTCTTTACATAGATCCACCTGGATGTTATGTCTTTTGCGTCGGTCAGCTGAGTAAGCGTCTGGGTCAGTGGTTCCCAAACTTTGTTCCTCCACATGTTTGGCACTACAGCTCCCAGAAACCCTGGTGGTTGGCCAAACCGACGTGGACATCTGGGAACTGGATGCTCGAAACATCTGGAGGACCAAAGTTTGGGGACCAGGGTTGTTTGGACTCCCGCCTGTGCTTTCCTACTGATGCGTTACCTTTTAGTCTAGTTCACCTTGCTGACTCTTTTAAGTCCTTGGAGTCAAGGGTCACCTGGGTGACCTCCTTGGGACTTCTCCAGCCGCTGACCGCTCTCGTGTCCCTTCCCTTCTCTTGAAGCACCTTGCAGGACGACTTCCTCATCGTCCATGAGCCGCAGTATGACAGCGTCTTGGAGTCGGTCTTCAAGACGGAGCTGCTCAGCTTGCTCTGCAAACGCTACCAAGAGCGGACCCAGAAGACGCTTCCGGTCAAGTTCAGCAACCAGTGAGTGGCCCCAAAAAACCCCACACTCCTTCACCCTGGGTCTGGTTTCCAATAGGGGACACTACCGTCGTTCCCAAACTTTGGTCTTCCGGGGATGTCTTGGACTTCAACTCCCAGAATCCCTGACTTTTGGCTGGGAGTCGCAGTCCAAAACACCTGGAGGGCCAAAGGGAAGAGCAAGCATGGCCTGTCACCTTGTTCCTTGGGTTCGGAGATTGAGTTGACCATGTTGAGTTAGATGGACTTTGGGACTTAGGTGCCAAGGCACTGCCTCTTCCAGATGTTTTGGACTTCAACTCCCAGAATTCTTGACATCTGGTCAGACTGGCTGGTGCTTCTGAGAGTTGAAGTCCAAAATACCCAAGGGACCAAAGTTTGGGAATGGTTAGACGGACCAAGCGTCTGTCCCAGCGTAAGGTGCGTTTCCAGTATGTGCCAAGGCAGTGTTTTCCATACTTTGGTCTTCGAAATGTTTTGGACTCCAACTCCCAGGATTCCTGACTTTTGGCCAAGCTGGTGAGAGCTTCTGGGAGCTGAAGTCCATAATTTGGAGGACCAAAGTTTGGGACTTCTGGGAGTTGAAGTCCAAAACACCCAGGGGACCAAAGCTAGGGAATTGCTAGTGGACAGCAAGACGTCTTTGGGCATGAAGATCCCATTCCCCATCATCCTCTTTTTGTTTGGTAGCTCCCATCCTCTGGGTTAGAAAAGATCAGGGGGAGCAATGATGGCCATATAGCAAATCCAGTAGCAACACAAATCCCACCAAACGGTGATACTTTTCTCAGGTATCTGGGTTCGAGACTGCCCTTGGATGGGAATGTTTTACTATATGTTTTACTATGGCCAGCGCCATTTAGGAATGTGAGGACTGCCTTGTTGGGATCTGCCTTCTTCTTACGTTCTGACCATGGGCGCTTGAGGTTTTCCGTCTCTCGTGTCGGAGGCAAAGTGTCCCATTCGCGGCGACTTCTTCTCCCTCTTTCTTGCCCCAAGGCTGGAGTTCAAGGTGAAGAAGGATGGCTGGGGTCCGTGGGGCGCGGCGGGGTCCCGACAAATCCAGTTCCAGATCTGCCAGGGAGACCTGACCCTCCTCCGCAACAACGGCAAAGTTCTGGTGGTCAGCATCGGCCCCGGTTTGCCCCGAAACGCCCGTGAGTCTGGGGTCGCAAGAGGGGTTTGGGGGTCCATTCCAAACAGGATGACATAAACTCTTCCAGGACATGGCCACAGAGCCTGAAAAACCCACAAAAACACTATGAGACAGTAATAATTTGTGTAACACTGAATTATCCTGTGACTCGAGTTGAGGTTGGCATACAGTCCAGACGTTTCAAACTTGGCCAATCCTTTGGGGTTCTTCTAAACTGGGGACGGTCAGGTTAGAGGTGATGTCCAGGGCGGCCAGACAGTAGCTCCTATTTTGCCCCGAGAGCATTGGCCATGGGCATGTTGCTGCTTGGCTCAAGGTTGTGGAGTGGAAGGTGGGTTTGGGGGAGCTTCTGAGCGAGGAAGAAGGGTTGAGTAAGGTGTCCCTGGGTGTCCGCTTGACCAGAGGCGCTGACCATTTGGGCTTTGGTTTCAGGACCCACCCGGAAAGATGCCCGGAAAAGCCGCTACCTCAATGCGGGTGCCGCCCAAGGCTGGAACAACCGGAGCAGCGCAGGTAAGTGGGTTTCAAGGATATTGTCCTTAACAGAGTCAGAATAGCATGCAAGATTAATAGGCTATTAAAGGAACCTTAAGGGCCAACTAGATCCCAGAAACCCAAGGGGTGACATTGCCAAGGCATCAGGCAGTCCTAAACGTAGTGCCACCGCATTGTGCCCTAAGTGTAGTGCCACCCTATTATTGCATCCTAGTTTAGTGCCACCGCATTATTGTCTCCTTAACACAGTGCTGCCGCGTTGTGGAGCCTGAAGCACAATGCCACCACATGCATCCAGCACTGCAGTTGTGCGCTTTCACGTCATTTCTGACCGATGACCAGTCTAAGGCAAACTTATCGCAGGGTTTTTCTTGGCAAGGATCGATACAACTGAGTGCAAAGGGACTGTAACAAGACTTGATACATTTCTTGGCTCATATATTATTCTGCCCCTCCCTATTATATTGGTATACTTATACTATATAGAGAGATAGTAGTACAGGTATAGCAATATAGTACAAGTATAGCTGTGTGTGTGTGTGTATTCATAATCTATATATTATTCTGTCCCTCCCTACTATATTGCTATACTTATATAGATAGATATAGTAGTACAAGTATAGTGCGCTCTCTCTCTCTCTCTCTCTCTCTCTATATATATATATATATGTGTGTGTGTGTGTGTGTGTGAGAGAGAGAGAGAGAACTCTATTATTCTGTCCCTCCCTACTATATTGCTATACTTATACTACAATATATATATAGTACAAGTATAGCAATATAGTACAAATGTATACTGTATATTAGTACCCTATACATTATTCTGTCCCTCTTTGTCCAGGCACCAAGTGGGGCATCCAGGGTGCCGGGGTCCCGGGTTCGAGACCTGCTTTCCAGTCGCGCCTGTCCATGACCCGCCAGGCCAGCATGGAGCAGCCCAGCCTCCCTCGCCAAGGCGCCAGCCCCAGGGCCAAGGCTCTGCCCGCTCAGCTCAACCTGGACTTCATGAACGTCCCGGACCAAGGAGTCGCTGGGTGAGACCTTTTACACTGCTCCCTCGGGTTACGAAATTAATTCGTTCCGCGGCCGCTTTCGTAACCCGAAAAGCCTTCGTAAGCCGAATTGCCATAGGCGCTAATGGGGAATAGCCGCGTTTCGTGCGAAAAAGCGCCGAAAAGCACCAAAAAATTTTTTCGTAACCCGAAAAAACATTCGTAACCCGGAACAATTATTTCCAATGGGATTTTTTCGTATCCCGGAAATTTCGTAACCTGGGTATTTCGTATCCCGAGGTACCACTGTACTTGGCCTCCTTCACACTTCTGGATTGGGAACCTCCTCCTATACTCCTTCTCTAGGGTCCAGTCTGCGCTGGCATTGGAGGCAGCCCCATTGCAAGACCCCTCTCTTCCAACGATGGGCATCCGATGGCATTCGCGTCCCGTTTCGCCACTTCCACCGCAGGACACTTGGCTCCAAGTCCTGAACAAGGTGCCCAGTGATGGTCAAGTGGTCATTCTGACCACAGTAAAGCAACTGTTGGACGCACTGGGTGGCCGAGGGGGATGCGTTTCGCACAGCCTCTCAATCTTTGTGGAATGTTCAGAGCAACTTGGGTTGTTTTAATATTAAGGGTGTTATATTCCAGTCTTGGGCTGGTCATCATCTGGTCTGTTTGCACCTTTTGATGTTTGGGTCCAGTCTCTCCAGTGAGAAGGTGGAGGAGAGGCTGTTTTGTTTCACCTGTGCACATAGCATCTAGGATCCACACAACTATCTTATCACTAAGAGTTCTTGCAGCACCTTTGAGGCTCATGGAAAGAAGTTGGCAGCAGGAACTGTCCTAGACTTGCATCTCAGGAAGGAGACTTAAGTCTAGGAAAGCCCATGCTGCCAACTTCTTTCTTTCACTGAGTCTCAAAGGGCCGCCGGGAGCTCACCATTGCGGCACCACAACGCTCCGGACCTCACTGTCGGTTATGCTGTCCTGAGGACCTTGCCATTGTAGTGCGAGACACAATGGCGAGATCCAGAAGGACAATGTGACCAACTGCGATATCCGGAGCATCAGTGTCGACAGTGCCACGACAGCGAGGTCCAGAGCACTTTGGTGTTGCTGTTGGTCACACTGTCCCTTTGGACCTCGGCATCGTGGCGCCGCAACACTCCAGAGCGCACTGTTAGTCGCCCTTTCCGTCCATTTTAATTGATGTGTTTTAACTGGTGTGGTGTCCATTAGTTGTGGTTGTCTCCCTTGATCCATGGGAGGAGGCAGGTAAGAAATAATAGTAATGGCTAAGTGTATTGGAAAACCATGTTGCCTCCAGGTGTGTCATGGCGCAGGTATTTCAACCCATTCCTGACCCCTGCTTTCTCTGTCTGCAACAGACTCCAGCGGCGCCTCTCCAAGGAAGCCAAACCTGTTCCTGGCGGAGGACGGGCAAAACCCAAACCCAGGCCCAAGCCCCAGCCGCGTCTCCCGCAATGCCGGGCGCTTTACGCCTACGACGCACAGGACACCGATGAACTCAGCTTCAACGCCGAAGATATCATCGAAATCATCAGGGAAGGTAATAGGCGCAAGTGTCCTCCTCCGACGAAATCTGGTTAGACCTTATCCATTTTTTGAAGAGGGAGTCACTTCTGGGTCGCATCCTTTTTTGGGGAGAGAAACCATTTTGTAGACTTACATATATTTTATCAACCTTATCTATACCTTTATATCTATATAAGTGTAAGATACATGATATAAGTAAAGGGGAGATATAAGTAAGTCTACAAAATGTATCTCAGCAG